>NC_065540.1:6843520-7166770 GCF_932294415.1 Quercus robur
TCCGAAACTGAGAGTGCTTACAATAGTGATGTTTCATAACTTGTACCCCCTATCCAGCACTGGGTATATGAACCTCGGACGTGCCTTGTTTCTTCATGACCTAATCTCTGATATAGAGATTGACATCTGTACTCATATCTTTCATGTTCTGCACAAAACGGTTCTACGAGCTGAGTCACGAATATGTGTTCCTTTTTGTTGTCTCATCTTTAGGATATTGAAGCTCAAAGGAATTTACCTAACAGCAGATGAATCTCCCTACCCAAAACTGAGTCCAATCAACATGTGTACATTCAATGCAAGCATTGGTCATAGTTGAAAGAGAGTCAAACCGGAAACTTCCACATTTCACAGTGGTTCGCATTTCATCACTTTCTCCTTTGACGAAAAACTCGACCACATTGTGACATTTGTCCACGAGTTGAGTACCAAGATGTCCGGACTCACATCTACTCTACACCATCACAACACTCGATGGGATATGAAGTTTACCTCCCTACAAACTCAATTGGATCAGATTCAGAGGAAGCTAGAAGAGGATATGTAGCTATTCCATGACAAAAAGGGGGAGATGATGTCATAAGGGGAATACAATGAAAGGGGGAGTGATAGCTTGATCAGAGGGGGAGAAAATTACCTAAGGGGGAGTTTTTCTGCAAGCAGTTTCAATACTTTACTTTAAGTTGTTTTTCAGCTTTTTATGTTTGTACCCATGTTGCTTTTGTAAGTTTTTAGGGTTTGTTTTCTTTATCTGTAAGCTTTATCGTCTGTACCATGCTTATGCAGCTTTTATGTTTTGTTAAATCAGTACCTCTAACTAAATGTCATGTATTTTCTTGTTAAGTACTGTCACTCTTATGCTCTTGTAGGATTGTTCCTAGATGCATATACTTAGTGTATTGTGCAAGTGACTTGAATTGAGCTTGTTAGCTTGTTTGTTCAAGTGTTCATTCCAAGTGTGAATGAGCATTGTTGTCACTACCTTGTAATGATTGCTTGGTTAATCAAGCCATGATTTGTTTCTTAACTCCATCTTTGCTTGATCACATATTGCCTGCTTCATATGCATTTCATGCTTTTCTGCATACAATGATCATGGTGTATTGTTGTGTTTCAGGAGTTTCATGTTCATATGATTCAAGAGCTTCACAGTTTCTAGAGTTAGGTGTGAGTGAGTTTTGCTCAACTGTTCCCAACTCAAATGTTAAGTTAAGAGTCTGTTTTAGGGTTTTATCACGGAATAGCCAAAGGGGGAGATTGTAAGGTTGAATTTAATCAACCATCTTGTTGGCTTTATTCCGTGCCAAATTTACTTGTATTTCAGCAATTAGTAACCCTGTATTTAAGTGGAATTGTTGTAAGGTTAGTGAGTGAGATAGTGTGATGAAATGCTCAAGAGTGTGCAAGAAAACAGAGATTCGTGACTGGATCTCTCAGGTGACTTGCGGCTGCAAGCTGCCAGAAGATGCACACGTGCCAGGCATGCCAGAAGTTGAAGCGTCATGCTAGTTGGAGTACTATAGGACAAAATAGGACAACTGGTTGTTCTGTTATCTCACGGCTGGATCTCGCGACTCAGTCAAGCCGCAAGCCAGCCCTGTTTTGAAAAACCTGACTCTTCACATTCCATTCTCACTCTAGTATAAATACCCCTTATACCCATGAAAGAAAGAGAGCTTCCAGAGAGAATTTTGAGAGAGAAACCTTAGAGTAAAACAAGATTGATTCATCTACAATCTTCACATAAGAGACTCTTCAAATTCCTCAACTCTCTTTCTCTCCATTGTTAAATCCTTGAGAGGCCTTTTACCAAAATATTTTCTCACCATATCCATTACTGTGAGAGGGTTGTTTGGTGTACTGGGAAGCAGTTAGGAAAGAACCAATTTACATTGGTTGATACTATGGTCAAGTAGCAGAATCCGGGAAGTTAGAAATGAAATAAGTTTGGCGCAACCTCGTTGGAGAAAGAAGCTTGGAGGGCTTAGATACACTGGGTAGATTAGGCTTGGAGGGTCTATTACTGTTCATATATCCCAATTACATTTTCTAGTGGATTACTTACCTTTTGGAGGGTGGTGGAGAGGTTTTACGCCGAGAGTTTCAGTTTCCTCTTCGATAACGCATCGTGTGTTGTCCTTGTGTTTGCATCTTTCTTCCCTTTATTTTTGCCTTTTATTTTCTGCTGTGGATGTGTTTTTAATTGGCTTAGATTGTTTACCAATTCTGTGTATAGCTTATGTTCATTTTCTGTACACTAGTTGTTTGTCATAAAGTTTGAATTGGTTATTTTGTAATTGGGGGTTTAAATGTTCAAGGGTGTTTTATATACTATTTGAACTTTCAGGAGTAATGAGAATCATAGTTACAATTAACCACCATATATATGTGTAAACCCATTCCAGGATCAGCCTTCAACGTTTACAATGTTCTTCATTAAAGACTCTTTATTGAGTTCAACATTAAAGACTGAAAAAGTCTCAATTCTAACAATGTATAGGCCCTATAGGGTATTATGTCATTTAAAATATTAAATTACATTATCAATTTATGGATATTCAATATATGAACAACAAAAATGTTTTACTGTTTTACTTCCAAATAAAAAAAAGTTTTACTGTTGAAATTATCTGCAGAGCTCTCATAAACATTTCCAGCCGCCACGGGTTCAAAGTTCAAACTGTGCACAGAAAGTCATGTTGAAATCAGACAAATTAATAATGGCATAACTTAAGTTACAAGTCGCATATGGGGTTGTCTTCAATTTCCCTAGTAAATAATCTATGCACGTAACCTTAAGTCATGGGAGAACTAGACTACCATTAGTTCGTCTCAACCTTACACGTTGTTAAATTGAATACAAAACAAAAGTCTATTGAACATAACACTATTAGGCTATTAGCCATTCTAATTCTAGACAACCCGTTGTTGTAAAATATACCAAGTTCCTCAGCTACATGCTTCTCCTACACGTAACAAATAATGATACAGTCGCAATGAAAAGTCCAAGCTTGCTCTCAACAAAAAAACGAATAATAATGATAATAATAATAATAATAATAAAGAAGAAGAAGAAAAGTCCAAGTCTAGTTTCTCCGCATGAACCGTCTTGAAATCCGCAACCGTGTATAAGCCTCTCTCTCTCTCTCTCTCTCTCTCTCTATATATATATATATATATATATATATATATATATATATATAGATGCCATTTGGATTGCGCTGAACCTGCGTCTGCATCTGCTGCGTCTGCGTTCCTTCCTCTTTTTTTTTTTTTTTTTTTTCATTTCACACGTTTTGCTGAAAGTAGGGGACAATTTTCACTGTAGCAGTACTGTTCATGGGATCCACAAACACTTTATTCAGAAAAAAAATATTAAAAATAGGTCCTACGACACTATTCACACATTTAAAAATTATTTTGCTACAGTATTTTCAATTTTCAATTTTCAGTTTTCAGTTTCAGCAACAATAAGTTCAATCCAAACGGACCCATAGCCAACCAAGCTCTCCGGATTATCACCATTCACCACCATACCACGTACACACAAGTTCATCATACTTGTTAGTTCTTATATAACACCAATATAAAGCAACGATATCATACAATGATGAAAACTCTGGCACTTTACGGCCTCACCTTGGCCTTCTTTTTCCTATCTGGTATGCCAACTCACTAATTACTATTTACAGCATCACACCCTCTCTCTCTCTCTCTCTCTCTCTAGAAGTGCTTAATATACAGCTAAAAGAATAAAAAAATTATAGGTTGCTACAAGTCATTAATCACACTGCAGTTTTGATTTGCCCCTTTCTTCATCACATGGGAGCTTCCACAATAAACTCATGAAACCTCACTAATAAGGCATAGAGTTCACGCATATTCTTCTTATCACGACTCTTATTTATTTACTTTTGATAGTTAAAAGAATAATATGGTAGTTCCTATAATTGCAGCCCGTTGAATTATAAGCATGCATCATCATGATACGTGTGATCTACACGTTAAAATTAACGTTGCATCTTCTACTTATATTCGCTGTTTACAATACAGGTTTTCTTTTCATGTTCAAAATGGTGACGATGATTTTGGTTATATACATTCCATGCAGGTGTTCACTCTGCTAGAATAACTTTCACAAACAACTGTCCATATACCGTTTGGCCGGGAACCTTAACTTCCGATCAAAATCCACAATTATCAACTACTGGGTTTGAGTTAGCGTCTACAGCATCCTCAGCAATAGATGTCCAAGCTCCATGGAAAGGCCGATTCTGGGCCCGAACCCAATGCTCCACAGATAGCTCGGGAAGGTTCAGTTGCGCTACGGCAGAATGTAGCTCTGGTCAAGTTTCATGCAATGGTAACGGTGCAGTTCCGCCAGCTTCTTTGGTAGAAATCAACATAGCCGCCGATGGTGGAATGGACTTCTATGATGTTAGCCTTGTAGATGGGTTCAACTTGCCTGTTTCAGTAGTCACACAAGGCGGAACTGGCGAATGCAAGGCCTCAAGCTGTCCAGCCAACGTGAACGCGGCTTGCCCAGCAGAGCTGCAAGTGAAAGGTTCTGATGGGAGTGTTATTGCTTGCAAGAGTGCATGTACCGCTTTCAATGAACCACAATATTGTTGCACTGGCGCATATGACAAGCCTGAAACATGTCCACCCACAAACTACTCTCAGATCTTTGAGCAGCAATGTCCTCAAGCTTATAGCTATGCTTATGATGACAAGAACAGCACATTTACTTGCTCTGGTGCACCCAACTACGTTATCACTTTCTGTCCAAATTAGGGAGTGGAATTATGCGTTCCCTTCTCTTTTAATAGTAATAAGAAGCTGATAAGTTTCAGGCACATGTATGTTTGTGTCAATGAAATAAATATTTGAATAAAACGAAACAAATTAATATCCTCGCAGGAGGCTTCTGTTATCCTTACATTTACTATATACGTGCACCCTTCCAATTCCCCTTTAACTTTTACCGGATGACTCACCCTCAAAGCAAGGATATCTTCATAGTGTATACTATTGATCGCATGCAAGGTTATCTTTAATTGAATTAATTGAAATTAGTTGCATATCAAAAGACCAATATTTCTTTCTAGTTTTAAACTAGTTTGGAGAGAAACTCATCAAACTTCTTATATATATATATATATATATATGATTTTGTTGAAATTTTGCAAGTATGAAAGATATAATAAGAACATGTAATCTAACAGTTAGATTTTCAAAATTCACAGTCAATATAAAGACATATGAGGATTTTGAAGGGTTTTTCTCTAAATTAGTTTGAAGAGAAACTTTGTTCATGTCAAAATCTCATGGTTTCATTTTCAGACAAAGAAGGGAATTAAAAATTATCATAAAATCATATAATCTTTAATTTGGCCTATTTTAAATTAAAAGTTAAAAATCGTCTATAATATTAATAAGCGGATTCCCTTGTTTCATCTTCAATTTTTGGTGTTCCAAAATGCACTCATACAAATTTTGAAATATCGTACCCCTTAGTTTAATTTCTTTTCCTACAAAAGAGCAAAAAGTGTTAAAACAATAATTCTATCTCATGTACAATAGGAAAAAAAAAAAAAACTATTATTCTCACCATCTATTTGTATTCAAATGTTTTATTCCTATCTATAATTATCTATATTTTTTATCTTTTTAAATTAAAATACTTCAATTGGCTTTATAAAAAAAAAAATACAAAATTACTTCTTCCAAAATTTTTAAAAAAGTACTACTGTCTCACGTATAAAAAGGGGAAAAAATCAATATTCTCACCACTCATTTGTATTCAAATGTCTGATTCCTACCTGTATTTCAATTATCATTATAAAAAAAAAAAAAACAAAATTACTTCTTCAAAAAAGAAAACTCACTACCTCACGTAAAAATTACTCCTTCTTTTCCCGAAATTTCTATATATTTTTTTAAAAGAAATTCTTTAAAACATTCCAAAATTTTTGTTATCTGAATTCTATACAGTTATCACAAATCTCCAACCATCCACACTAACATATATCATATTTCTTTTGTTTAAATTCTGAATGTTCAATTAGTGTGTGAATCTTTAGACCCCCAATTTCAACAATAACAATACAAGTTTATACACAAACAATATATGTGCGGAATGATGAATATAAGCTATATCCGAATTTATGAAACACTCTAAACCATAATAAATCATAAACACAGTAGCAATTAAAAGATAAAGAGTAAGGGAAGAGAGATGCAAACACAAAGATAACACCGGCACGAGTTGTCGAAGAGAAAACCGAAGAACTTGGCGAAAAATCTCTCCGCCACCCTCCAAGTGGTAAAATGACCTACTAAAGAATAAAGTTAGGATACACGAATAGCAATAGACCCTCCAAGCCTAATCTACCAAATGCACCTAAGCCCTCCAAGTTTCTTACTTCAACAATGTTAAGCCTAACCGTGTCTTTTTTAGCTTTCTAGATCCCGCAATAAGCCCATTGCATCAACCAAGTAAATTGGTCATCTCAGAATTGCTTCCCAAGCACCAAAATATCTTCTCACTGATATGGGTATGGTGAGATAATGATTTGACAAATGTATCTCTCAAGAATATGTCAATGGAGAGGGTGAGAGTAGAGGAATTTGGAGAATCAAATGTCTAAGATTGTGGATGAGTCAATCATGGTTTTCTCTAGGATTTCTCTCTCAAAATTCTCTCTAGAAGCTCTCTCAACATTTCGTGGGTATAAGGGTATTTATAACAGAGTACATGAGGAATGTGAAAAGTCATTTTTCTGCATAACAATGCATTTTGGCGACTCAGTCTTGCGGGTGGGATGAGTCGCGAGTTTGAGTTGCGAGTTAACTGCCTGACTAGACTGTACTTTTTGTCTTGAAGTACTCCAGCTGTTGTGACCTTTCAGCTTCCTGCATTCTTCACACGTGTGGCACTTTGGCGATTTGCTAGTCATGAGTCAGTTGCGAGATCCAGTCGCGAGACTCCTTTGAATGCACACAACTTGAGTTTTCTTCACACTCTCTTACACACAACCCTTACATAATTTCCACCTAAATACAAGGTGTCTAATTGTTAAAATACAAGCAAATTTGGCATGAAATAAAACCAACACATGATTGAATAAATTCAACCTTACAAATTCAAATTTTTTACTTATCACAATTCTTATGCTAATCGATAAATTCAAATATCCCATTAGGTTTCAACTTCTTACATTTAGTTACAAGAATTTGGTTAATTGTTGATGTGTTAAGAATTGTAGTTAGTTAGTTAGTTAAGGCTGAGATGTGTTGTACCTTGTTAGTTAGCAAGTAGAATATAAGGTTCAATTTAGATTGTAATAGGATTTTGATTGATGAATAATGCAATTGAATAGTAATTCTTGAAATGCTATTGGAGGTTGATTCCCTCGAAGAATCCATGGAGGCCTAGTTCCCTCAAAGAACTACAAGATTGAGAGTAACAGAACTAAATTCAATTGAGTCCTATCATTATATAACTCAGTTTTCACCCAATCCAAACACCCTCTTGATTATGCAATCTTAATCAAAATCTCTCTTGAAAAGTACAACTAAGTTTGGTGATTGACTAGCTTACAAAGAATCATTAGATATTTTAAGAGTATTATGACACGGTACTCTATCTTTTCACATGAATGGTAAATCAATAGGAATTTAATTAATGGAACTCACTTTTGTGTGAGATGAAGATGTATCACTTTACTATTCTCTCAAAACACTAAAACTCGAGCCAGGTGAACTTGAAATCTATTGGCCTGACGCATTTGCTAGGTCTAGGTTAATTTACCCTAAGTGGAAAAGAATTTTCAAATTACATAAAGATAAAAAAATTGTTATACAAACCTTGTTACACATACACATTGTTTGAACTAAAATTCTAAGTTGAAAACATGATTTCAATTCAAAAAATGGGTTTATAACAATGTGTGTAACAAACATTACTTATTACGTTATGAGACTTGATTCATGAGTTGGAAGTATAGTTTGAAAATTGTCCAAGTTGTTAACAAAGTTACAAAGCAATATCAATAAGATATCAGTAAAACAAGATATGCTCAAATTAACTTATAAGCAAAATAGACAAGTGTAAAAGCGTATAAAATTAAGGATTAAGTAAAACTTATCACCGAGGCACAGAACTAAATTTGCTATCCTTAAGAAGCGATTTAGTCTCCACTGGAATGAATTTGTCGGAGCAAATGGCACAAGTGGTTACTCTTCAGGATACAAGGACAACTCTGTTAATGTGCACTCACAAACAGAGTTTCGAACTCGTCACAAATTCCCAAGAAAAAATTTTCAGCAAAAGACAGAGGAGCACAAGCATCAAAGTAATATCTGTTTTTATTGTTTTCAACTAATCTCATATTTGCAGAATTTGATAATCTTAAGGCTCTTAAAAAAGAAGTGGCTAAAGATGATTAGAGTGAAAAGGGAAAGGCAAAAACAAATGAATTTTCCTTTCCCATTGATGCCACAAGTTGCTATGTATTTTCTACAAAAGAGGGGAAGGTGTGGCTGACTAGTTTTCTAAGGAAATATGAGATGATTGAGTGTTTTGTTTGCTACAAAAAACCTCCCAAGCCAGCTAAGGAAAATTCTAGAGCATGGGCTTGGCCTTTCCAACAAAATATTATGGGCTTAAGCTTTAAACATAGCCAATTAGTTTTAAAACACACCCAACATGATGTTCCCATTTTTATGGGTCCAATAGTTCTGTCAGTGTTCTTCTTTATAGTTTCAATAAAAAAAACTTTTGTAGAGTGAGAATCAGGGCCGGCTGAATGGTGGAGCAAGAAATGCGGTTGCCTAAGGCCCCAAGTTAAAAAAAGGCCCTCAAATTTTCACCAATAGGGTTATTTATAATCAATAAATAAAATATTTTTTTTACCAGATGAAAATCAAATAAAAAAATAGAGAAAAATGCAACATCCACAATATTTTTCACAACACTTTTACAACTAATGCTAAGTAGCAGGTTGTTACAGCCTATTGTTGATGTCAAAAAAATAATTATAGTGATATTTTCAAATAGAAAACAAAAAGCAGTTTAAAATCTAGGATTTGTTATAAAAAATATTGTGAATGTTGCACTTCTAAAAAAAAAAAGAATAATAATAAGAGTTTAGTTAGCAAACTTTTACTAGTTTTCATCTAAATCTATTACTAACACCATTGTTTTACTTACCACTATCAATCTACCACATCAACAAGTATGAAAAATTTTGTCAAATTTTTTCTGTCTATAAAATTTCTAAAAAAAGAAAAAAATTCTACGTAGTTCATGTTAATTAGTAGTAATTTTGCATCTAAAATAAGATGATCAATTTTCGCCTTAGGCCTCCAAATGCATCAAGCCACCCCTAGTAAGAATCAAACCATCTGCCCAAATTACAAATGAGAGCTCTTTTGGACTTGGAGAGAGGGTTTGTTAGGCAACCTAGGAGAAAATTAAAGACAAGCGATATCATTCTATGATTCTAGCCCAACATGATCTGGCCAGTATGGGTTGGTTTATAAAAAATCTGGTGCTGATGCTGGAGATGATAGAGGTTATAGCTAGGCACTCAATATTTGGCTTGCATACTGTAATCTGTGGTGGACTATCGAGGATTGTTTCAAAATTAGATTTTCTCTACTAGACAATTCTTATGATCGTTTCCTCTCAATCTAAATTAGAAGAAGCCCTCAAACCCAGACCTCTTCCTTCCAGGGACTGGAGTAAAGTTAATAGAAATGGTGTTTTTTTTTTTTTTTGTTGACATTAGACTATTAGAGTGGGAGTCATGAGAATCATAGTTACAATTAACCACCATATCTATGGGTAAACTCATTCCAGGATCAGCCTTCAACGTTTACAATGTTCTTCATTAAAGACTCTTTATTGAGTTCAACATTAAAGATTGAAAAAGTCTCACTTCTAACAATGTATAGGCCCTATAGGGTATTATGTCATTTAAAATTTAAAATTGTTAGGTTCTAAAGTCTTAGGATTTTATGTATTTAGAATTCTAATTTGTATTGTTGGCAAACCATGATCAAAACAATGTATTTAGAAGTGTTTTAGTTTAACTCAAAGTTGTGCATTTATGTAAAGTTGGAATCGAGTTAAAACAGGAAAGCATTGTGCCTTTCGGCCTGGTTCGATCAATCGATCGAAGCTCGGGCAGAATGATTTTCTGTAGATTTGTCCAACTCAGCCCTAAGTGTTTTAAAACATTTTTAGGGTTTCTTATTTTTCCTAAGTATAAAAGGCAAACCCTAACCATGTTTTAGTGTTGCTCATAATTGCGGTTTGTGTAAATCTCTTGTGAGATCTAGAGAAGCTTTCCTTTACACAAACTTAGGGTTTTCAAGGAGAAGATTTATCTACACCTTGATAATCAATTCAGTTGCTGCCATTGAAACTTAAAGAAAATACAAGCGAGTGTGCTTGTATCTGGTGGTGAATCCAAGAAAGAAAAAGTCCGTGGATTCGGAACTTGTACGTGGTTGTGTTAGTAAGTTCTACTGGTGGGTAGCAATAAGAAGTGGAGCGTGGGGGCTTGTAAGTCTTATTGTATGAATTTCGATTCTTTCAAGATAGTGGATTCAAGTTTACCTTGAGGATAGCTAGGTCAAATCCTCCCCAGGTTTTTACCGGTTTGGTTTCCTAGATGATCATATCTTGTGTTATTTATTTTCCGCTGCTTTGCATGATTTGATCTTTATTATTGTGATAACCTAGACTTGTTTAATTGGACTAAGCAACAACTTGGCTAATTACCTAGGTTAAATCAATTGTTTAAGATGTCTAAAAACTATAAAAAATTACATTATCAATTTATGGATATTCAATATATGAACAACAAAAATGTTTTACTTCCAAATGAAAAAAGTTTTACAGTTGAACTCATCTGCAGAACTCTCATAAACATTTCCAGCCGCCCCGGGTTCAAAGTTCAAACTGTGCACAGAAAGTCATGTTGAAATCAGTCAAATTAATAATGGCATAACTTAAGTAACAAGTCGCATATGGGGTTGTCTTCAATTTCCTTAGTAAAAAATCAATGCACGTAACCTCAAGTCATGGGAGAACTAGACTACCATTAGTTCATCTCAACCTCACACGTTGTTAAATTGAATAAAAAACAAAAGTATATTGAACATAACACTATTAGGCTATTAGCCATTCTAGACAACCCGCTGTTGTAAAATACACCAAGTTCCTCAGCTACATGCTTCTCCTACGTAACAAATAATGATACAGTCGCAATGAAAAGTCCAAGCTTGCTCCCAACAAAAAAACAAATAATATAATAATAATAAAGAAGAAGAAGAAAAGTCCAAGTCTAGTTTCCCCGCATGGACCGCCTTGAAATCCGCAACCGCGTATAAGCCTATATATATAGCCAACCAAGTTCTTCGGATTATCACCATTCACCATCATACCACGTACACACAAGTTTATCATACTTGTTAGTTCTTATATACCACCAATTTAAAGCAACGATTTTATACAATGATGAAAACTCTGGCACTCTACGGCCTCACCTTGGCCTTCTTTTTCCTATCTGGTATGCCTCCTCACTAATTACTATTTACAGCATCACACCCTCTCTCTCTCTCTCTCTCTCTCTCTATAGAACTGCTTAATATACAGCCAAAAGAATCACAAAATTCTAGGTTGCTACAAGTCATTCATCACACTGGCAGTTTTGATTTGCCCCTTTCTTCATCATATGGGAACTTACACAATAAACTCATGAAACCTCACTAATAATGCATAGAGTTCACGCATATTCTTCTTATCACGGCTCATATTTATTTACTTTTGATAGTTATTCCTATAATTGCAGCCCGTTGAATTATAACCATGCATCATCATGATACGTGTGATCTACACGTTAAAATTAACGTTGCATCTCCTACTTATATTTGCTGCTTACAATACAGGTTTTATTTTCATGTTCAAAATAGTGACGATGATTTTGGTTATATACATTCCATGCAGGTGCTCACTCTGCTAGAATAACTTTCACAAACAACTGTCCATATACCGTTTGGCCGGGAACCTTAACTTCAGATCAAAAACCTCAATTATCAACTACTGGGTTTGAGTTAGCGTCTACAGCATCCTCAGCAATAGATGTCCAAGCTCCATGGAAAGGCCGATTCTGGGCCCGAACCCTATGCTCCACAGATAGCTCGGGAAGGTTCAGTTGCGCTACTGCAGAATGTAGCTCTGGTCAAGTTTCATGCAATGGTAACGGTGCAGTTCCGCCAGCTTCTTTGGTAGAAATCAACATAGCCGCCGATGGTGGAATGGACTTTTATGATGTTAGCCTTGTAGATGGGTTCAACTTGCCTGTTTCAGTAGCCACACAAGGCGGAACTGGCGAATGCAAGGCCTCAAGCTGTCCAGCCAACGTGAACGCGGCTTGCCCAGCAGAGCTGCAAGTGAAAGGGTCTGATGGGAGCGTTATTGCTTGCAAGAGTGCATGTATCGCTTTCAATGAACCACAATATTGTTGCACTGGCGCATATGACAAGCCTGAAACATGTCCACCCACAAACTACTCTCAGATCTTTGAGCAGCAATGTCCTCAAGCTTATAGCTATGCTTATGACGATCAGAACAGCACATTTACTTGCTCTGGTGCACCCAACTACGTTATTACTTTCTGTCCATAAATTAGGAAGTGGAATTATGCGTTCCCTTCTCTTTAAATAGTAATAAGAAGCTGATAAGTTTCATGTACTAAGGCAGATATATGTTTGTGTCAATGAAATAAATATTTGAATAAAACGAAACAAATTAATATCCTCACAGGAGGCTTCTGTCATCCTTACATTTACTATATATGTGCACCCTTCCAATTCCCCTTTAACTTTTACCGGATGACTCACCCTCAAAGCAAGGATATCTTCATAGTGTATACTATTGATCGCATGCAAGGTTATCTTTAATTGAATTAACTGAAATTAGTTGCATATCAAAAGATCAAAGTTTCTTTCTAAACTAGTTTGGAGAGAAACTTATCAAACTTCTTTTATATATATATATATATATATTTGATTTTCTTGAAATTTTGCAAGCATGGATGATATAATAAGAACATGTAATTCAATAGTTAGATTTCAAAATTCACACTCAATATAAAGATATATGAAGATTTTGAAGGGTTTCTCTCTAAATTAGTTTGAGGAGAAACTTTGTTCTTGTCAAAATCTCATGGTTTGATTTTCACACAAAGAAGGGAATTAAAAATTCTCATAAAATCATATAATCTTTAATTTGGCTTATTTTAAATTAAAAGTTAAAAATCATCTATAATATTAATAAGCGGAGTCCCCTGTTTTGTCTTCGATTTTTGATGTACCAAAATACACTCATACAAATTCTGAAATAACGTACCTGTTAGTTTAATTTCTTTTCCTAGAAAAAAGCAAAAAATGTTAAAACAGTAATGCTATCTCATGTACAATAGGATTATAAAAAAAACTATTATTCTCACCTTCCATTTGTATTCAAATGTCTTATTCCTATCTATAATTATTTGTATTTTTTTGTCTATTTAAATTCAAATACTTTAATTATCTTTATAAAAAAAATATACAAAATTACTTCTTCCAAAAATTTTAAAAGTGTAATACTATCTCACATATAAAAAGGGGAAAAAACTAATATTCTCACCACTCATTTGTATTCAAATGTCTGACTCCTATCTGTATTTGTTATCTATTTGTATTCAAATACTTCAATTATCTTTATAAAAAAATACAAAATTACTTCTTCAAAAAAGAAAACTCACTACCTCACGTAAAAACTACTCATTCTTTTCCCAAAATTTCTATATTTGTTTTTAAAAGAAATTCTTTAAAACATTCCAAAATTTTTGTTATCCAAATTTTTTTATATCATATTTCTTTTTTTTTAAAATTCAAATTTGTTTTACTTATCACAATTTTTATGCTAATCAATAAATTCAAATATCCCATTAGGTTTCAACTTCTTACGTTTCTTTATCTCATTTTTAAACATTATTTCACATTATCTTACCTCTTTCTTTAAAAGAAAAAAATACACTGTTATTTATATACAACTTTTAAACATTATAACACTAAAGCAAAGAAAAAGAGTATTATCGCACACGCAAAGTGCGTGTGATAAGTCTAGTAAAGATAATAATCTTATTAGTAAGTTGCTAAAAAGTGGCTTTTAAACTTGTAATTATCCTTAAAAGAAAATTAGAAAATCAAGCTAAGATTGCGCAAACAACAAAATTGGAGATTGCCTAGGACACTAGTGTCGATTGTGTCTGGCATCCTATCAAATTCGAATTTTGGCAGCTCTTATCAACTCAAAAATTCAGTAACGTGCATGAGGATTAAAACAAGTTAAAAAAATTCTAGAGGGATGAAAAGGATGGAAATTTAAACCATACAACCCATTGACCCACCCCTATAAATAGTGCTTCAACGAATGATAGTGGCTTTTATTTACACTATTCGAATAAAAAAAAAATTTTGTATTGTAATATGATGTATAATTTTTTCTCTAATTTTTTTTTAAGATAATTTATTCTCCTAAAAATTAAATAATTTCTATTCAATCTAATTAGGTGCACTTCAGTCCAATTTGGTGCACTTGGTCAATTTCGATCCCCTTCGGTCCTTTTTCAAGTTTAGCTTAAAACTTCTTCTTTTTTTCTTTAATTTTTGGGTTGAAAAGTATGAAATTTTATTATATTTAGGCTAAACTCTTTAGTTTTGAGTTAAAAAAATACAAATAAAATAGCTATTAGAAATTAGAAATATGAGCCCTAAAAATACTATAAAAATAATAAATATTCAAAATTCTATTTCATTCCACATTGATTTTATTTGGTCCACTTTGTCCGCTAAAATTATATTCGATTCATTCAGTGTTATTCAATCCACTTTGGTCCTATTCGGTCCATTCAGTCCGTATTGGCCCTCTTTAGTCCACATTGGTCCTATTTTGTCCACTTTGTACCATTTTGTTCACTTCGGTCCTACTCGGTCCACTTTGATCTTATTCGATTCATTCTTTCCATTTTGGTTCACCACAATCCTATTCGGACCATTCGGTCCATTTGTCCACTTTGATTCTATTTGGTCCACATTAGTTCTATTCAGTCCATTTTGTTCACTTCAACCTTTTCATTTCACATTGGTCCTATTCGGTCCATTATGTCCACTTTGGTCCTAATCTATTCATTCGTTCTTATTCAGTCTACTTTAGTCCTATTCGGTGTCCTATTTGGTCCCGTTTGGTCCATTTCGGTCCACTTTGTTCCATTTGGTCCAATTCGGTCTATTTTGATCCACTTCGATCCTTTTTGTGCACTTACATAATGAGAAAATATATGTTTGGGTTGAAAGCACCTATTCAAAATCCAAATTTATTAATTATAGTATGGGAAAATATATTTTTGTAAGCATCATTAGATCATATTTATTGTTGGCAGATTTCGTGCCAAAGTTTCTAATTACAACAATTTTTCATGTATTTGTGTCATTTGGGTTAAGTTCTTTTGGCCTTCAAGAAGAAAAAGCGTTGAAAGTTAAACTGTAGATTCTGAAGAGCATAACCCGAAAAATAATTATTTTGTATGTGGGAGAACTCAATTTGTAACGACCCCAAACTGGTATTGGGTTCGTACGTTAAAGACCCAAACAATAAAATTTGTAGAGCGTGGGTACTCAAGAACTAGGTTTACTCTAAAAGAAAAACGATTAAACTACACGTTTATAGATGGATTAACAAAGCTACAACAATTAATTTTTTCTTTTGAAACAAGTTTAGTTCTTTTGTTCTCCAGGCTTTCTTCTGAGTATTCTATGTTTTATGATGTTCCGATCCCCTTTCTCAATGCTTTCTTTCATGTTATATACTGTCTTCTTCATATCATCTTCACCACACACGTGTAAGTTGGGTTCAGGGGATCTCTTTCTGTCCCATCTAACACCTTCTGGAACCTCATACTAGCAGCTGTAAGGCTGCTTCATCACTGTTCAGGCATTACCTCCACATTAATGCGACCAGAGAGTTGGTTGAGAGGCAATTAATGCGGAGGCAGCTATTGTTATAGATATTTGTTTGCCTTCTTTTTCTTACCCTTGGTCCCTTATCCCACTTTTAGTGGTGACGTAACTCCGAAGTACGTTTGTAACAAGGTGGCGATCTGGTCGTCCTTGGACTCATATTGTCGAGAAGGATTTGGTCCTTGGACGAATACTGAACTCATCTTGCGTGACATCTACTCTTCCTTTTGTTTGGTTACCCCCTACAACTTGATATGGGCCTCCTTGGACAGTTTTACGTCCTCAGATCCCAATTAACTTGACTTTAATAATTTTAGTGACTAACCGGCCCCCACAGTATGTATTAGTAGGGGTGTATGTATGTCCCTTATTTCTTCCCATTCAATCTTTAATTTATAGTTTTGAAATTGATACAAGAGAACTGAAACATGTGCATACACAATAAAGGACACTTGTATTGAAGAGTCGTATCCAAGAACAAAGAAATGAATTTGTCCACTACTTTAAAAGGCAACATGCCAGAGAGTTTTGCATCATCACATCACTTATATAAAAATTAAAAATTAAGAAAAAAAAAGAAAAAAAGAAAAAGAAAGAGACTGATTCCAGCTAATCTAACAATATTACACATGCACTAATTGATCAACAATGAGGTGAGGGGTATGCAGAGTGAAGCTCCGATTGTTCCAACATTGGTGTTTTCCCACATAACCTTGGTAGAATTAATAGAGAGTTCACAAATAAGAGTATCCTCGAAATCTCCACAATTATAGGCTTCAATTTCATATAATAAAAAGGAATCAGAAAGAGCGGAGGGGATGTCTGCCTTACAAACAGTGGTAGGGCTGCAGCTGGCAGATTATCCTTATTGAAACACAAAGACAAGCTAGAACCTAAGGCATGCTTAGAGCATTTACATCAAGGAAAAAAAAAAATAGCATTTAACAACTCAAAAACCTATTTAATCAATTTTAACAACTTACTTTACAATTCAGCCCACATCAAAGTTTCTATTTTTTACCATTTCATTTATAATAATATAAACAACTCATTAAAATAATAATAAATCACCACAAAACCAACCACCAAAACCAATCACCACAAAATCATTAAAAAATAATAGCAAGTTGCTACAGTGAGCTCTCATTTATGAGAGTTCATTGTAGCAAGATGTCAAATTCTTTAAGATATGGCTTCGATCTTTGATAAAGTATGATTTTTGTGGTTTAAGATGCTAAAAATAGCTTTTGAGTGGATTTGACACCCTTGTCGTGAATGCTCTTGCAATATGGGTAGCAACATTACCTATTCTTCTAACCCAAATAAAAGAGCAATACATTAGCATCAACAGTGCCATGCCCCAAATGCTAGTTAAACATATATATATATATATATATATATAAATTTTAACATACCATTTTACAATACATTCTACATTAAATATTATATTTTTCCGATCAACACATTAAAATAATATATACAACACATTAAAAGAATCTTAAAAATCTCCTACAATATAATATATAAATAAATAAATACAAAATTCCTCACCACCCACAGCACACCCCACCACCACACAAAATCAACCGCTGGCCACTAATATTAGCCCATTGCAACACCCAAAAAAAAAAAAAACCAAAACCAATATCAGCCCACCGTGATCACAAAAAAAAAAAAAAAAAAAACACACACATACACACACACCACAACCATTGCGCGAGCGTGTGAGAGAGAGAGAGAGAGAGAGAGAGAGAGAGAGAGAGAGAGAGAGAGAGAGAGAGAGAGAGAGAGAGAGAGAGAGAGAGAGAGAGAGAGAGAGAGAGAGAGAGAGAGAGAGAGAGAGAGAGAGAGAGAGAGAGAGAGAACGGCTTAGGGAGAGGAGGCTGGGCGGGATCGATGACAATTGGGCGAAGTGCAATTAGTAGTTAGCCAAGGTTGGCAAGAGTCGTTTGGCGAGATCGGCGACAATGTTTGAGAGTGAGATCGGCGGCATGCGAGGTGATGAGATTAAAGGAGAGATTGGCGGCGAGATCGGAGGTGAGAGTGAAAGGAGAGGATGATTCTATAAAAATAGAGTTTAGAGGCTAAGAGTGAATGAGAGAGAAAGAGAGACTGAGAGAGTGAATCAAACGGGTGAGAAAGAGGAGAGAGAAAAGTAGAACAAAAAAATATTTAAAGGTTTAGCATTTCTATCAATACAGTTCTATTATTAGAATTGTACTCTTAATCAATACTAAAACTTTTAGCATTTAAAACATATGATGTGAGAGGTTTTTGGTGTTTAGTTTGCCAAATACCAAATATGCTATAATAAAAGGATTGGGATATAGCAAATTTTGGACTCATGGTAGCATCCTATCATGTTCAATGCATAGGACACTAGATTCAAGCCAAATCTTGTTGTTGTTAATATGCGACAACATTACTAGAAAATGTACTATATTCTAGAATGTGGATGTATTAAAAAAGTCTTTGATCGCAACTATATCAATGGTTTAGTTTTACTTTTTGAATTATGACAAGATAATTTTGGTGAAAAAGGAATTAAAAAAGGAACCTACTAGATCCGAGCTAGGATTAGAAGCCTTACGAATTGGTTAACTCCAAAGGGTTTTGGTTCTTACACATCCACTATTTCACCTCCTTTTTTTCATAGTTACTTTTATGTGTTATATGAACAAATGTGAAAGAATATTTTTTTCACTCCAAATTCATCCGCAAAAATCACAAAAACATCTCAAGCCGCCTGGGTTCAAAGTTCGACCAACTCGCAAAAATTCACGTTGAAATCAGATAAATTAGAGTTGGCATGACTTACAGATTGCATAGGTTTGTCTTCAATTTCCCTACTGAAAACCTATGGACGCTACCATAAGTCATGGGTGAACTAGACTGGTTACTTCGTCTCAATCTCACACGTTGTTAAATTGAACACAAAACAAAAGTCAATTCAATATAATACTATTACAGTCATTCTAGAGAACCCGTTGTTGTAAATATACCAAGTTCCTTGATCTTTATGTTTCTCCAACTTTAATAGCGACCTTGGTGCCGTATAAAAGACTCTAACGATCACCAGGCCAATAAGCATTCCTACTGAAAATTCCAAGCCTTCACTCAAAAAAAAAAAAATTCCAAGCCTAGTTTCCCCGCATGGACCGCATTGATATCCGCAACCACGTATAAGCTTCTATATATGCCCAACCAAGTTCTTCAGATTATTATCACCATACCACATTCAAGTTCATCATACTTTTTAGTTCTTATATACCACAAATTTAAAGCAACGATATCATACAATGATGAAAACCCTGGCACTCTACAGCCTTACCTTGGCCTTCTTTTTCCTATCTGGTATGCCTCCTCACTAATCACTATCCCACATTGCATCGTCCAAAACTCTCTCTCTCTCTCATCCTTTAGAAGTGCTTGATATTCACCCAAAATAATTACAAAATTCTTGTTCGGGATGATTCATTTTATCGAAAACATCAAAAATCACGCTGGTTTTTTTGCCCCATTCATCATCACATGGGCTACGCAATAAAGTCATGAAACCCCACGAAGGAATAGAGTTCATGCACATTCTTTTCATCACGAGTCTTATTTATTTACTTTTCATAATTAAAAATAATTGAAACCCGTTGAATTATAACCATGCATCATCATGATACGTACGTGTATCTACACGTTAGAATTAATGTTGCATCTGCTACACATATTTGCTTCTTACAATACAGGTTTTGTTTTCATTTTCAAAATGATGACAAGGATTTTGGTTTATATATGTTGCATGCAGGTGCTCACTCTGCTAGAATAACTTTCACAAACAACTGTCCATATACCGTCTGGCCAGGAACCTTAACTTCAGATCAAAAACCTCAATTATCAACTACAGGGTTTGAGTTAACATCTACAGCATCCTCAGCAATAGATGTCCAAGCTCCATGGAAAGGCCGATTCTGGGCCCGAACTCTATGCTCCACAGACAGCTCCGGAAGGTTCAGCTGTGCTACTGCAGAATGTAGCTCTGGTCAGGTTTCATGCAATGGTAACGGTGCAGTTCCGCCAGCTTCTTTGGTAGAAATCAACATAGCCGCCGATGGTGGAATGGACTTTTATGATGTTAGTCTTGTAGATGGGTTCAACTTGCCTGTTTCAGTAGCCACGCAAGGTGGAACTGGTGAATGCAGGGCCTCAAGCTGTCCGGCCAATGTGAATGCAGCTTGCCCAGCAGAGCTGCAAGTGAAAGGGTCTGATGGAAGCGTTATTGCTTGCAAGAGTGCTTGTACTGCTTTCAATCAGCCACAGTATTGTTGCACTGGTGCAAATAACACTCCACAAACTTGCCCACCCACAGACTATTCTCGGATCTTTGAGAACCAATGCCCTCAAGCTTATAGCTATGCTTATGATGATCAGAACAGCACATTTACTTGCTCTGGTGCACCCAACTATGTTATCACTTTCTGTCCATGAATCAAGAAGAGGAATTATGTGTTCCCTTCTCTCTAAATAGTAATAAGAAGCTGATCAGTTTCATGTACTAAGACACATGTATGTATGTGTCAACGAAATAATTATTTGAATAATACATAACAAATGGATACTACAAAAGAATCCTCGTTCACTTGCTTTTTCATGTTGTACCGAGACATTTAAAATCAGGGGCGAAGCCACTGGAGTCGAGGTGGGCAATTGCCCCCCGGCCCAACCCAAAAAATCTATTAATATTTACTTACTAACTAGTCTAGACATATTTTAGGTAAAAATGTAAAATTATTATTAATGATGAAAAGCTATAAAATCGTTTGCACAATACAAGCAGCTCCTTTCATGGGAGGATTGAGAGCATAGCCCACTTATGCCATCTCAAAATAGCCCATCCTATATTAGCCCAGTTCTGTTAATTAAAAAATAAAAATAAAATAAAACAAATGGATACCATAACACATATCTAACTTATAATCTAATATTGTTCGATTTTTCTCCTCTCTTTCTTTGGTGACTTTTTAAATGCATTTAAAAATTATATAAATAAATGGTTAATAAATAGGATGGTTTTTAAACCAAAGCCAATACCCTCCTGATATAACATTTTTTATAATTACAATTTCAAAATGATTTTTTTTTATGTAAATAAACCCCTAATAGATAAATAATATAATGAATATGTTATTTTATTTTGAATTTTCTTGTATTCAAATATTGCTTAATATACACATGAATGAATTGTTATTTTGCAAATTGATCTCAAATACTATATGTGTGTCAGTGTGTGTGTGTTTGCTTGCACATGCGTAAATGTGATGTCAAATGTAATTTCCCACCACCCCCCCCAAAGTCAGATCCTAGCTCCACTATTGTTTAAAATAGTCTGAATCTTTAACAGCCAGGGTCTAAGCTGTTAAGCTTAATATATATTAGGAGCAAATTAATGAGCAATGATGCAGTAAGAGTGGGTAAAAAAATAAAACAAGCAATAAAAAGTCCTTGTGTAATAGTATACTAACAAACTGGGTTGGCCTTGTATCACGAATTCACGATCCCACAGGAGGCTTCTATCATCCTTACATTTATGTTGTTCGCCCTTCCAACTCCCATTTTAACATTTACCAGATGGACATTCATCATTGCATGCTCGTTGTTGAGGTACAAATTTTTGGGCCTTGATTTTATTGGTCCACTCACAAAATATTCACATGAGCCCACACATTATTTAAAACCCACATAAATATTTCTCATATGTATTATCCAAATATTCTCCATATTATTGGGCCTTCACAAATACTCCATACCCAAGCCCATAAATTGCCATGGGCCCTCTCACAAGTATTGCCTATTATATCCCACATATCATCCAACTTAAATTCTCTACAAAATATGCTCATCATATCACTACCAAAATTGGGTCGCAAAATTACACTATCCCCACACGAAGCCCAACATCATTCGGCTTGTGAGCAAAACTCAAAGAAAACTCAAATTCCAAAAGTCCCACTACGATGTGGCTAATTCCAAAAGTTCCACTACGATGTGGTTGATTTCAAAGTCCCACTACGATGTGGCTAATTTAATGTCCCATTACAATGTGGCAAATTCAAAGGCAGCTACGATGCGGCATTATTTACAAAGCCCGCTGCTACACGGCAATATTTTACAAAATCTCAAAATCATTTTTCGCAAAGCCCAAATGCTTATTTGACATTTATTTTTACAAAGCCCGAATACTTATTTGGCATCTATTTGTACAAAGCCCAAATTCTAATTTGGCACTATTCTTACAAAGCCCAAATACTAATTTGGCATCTATTTGTACAAAGCCCAAATTCTAATTTGGCACTATTCTTACAAAGCCCAAATACTAATTTGGCATTATTTTATAAAGTCCAAATATTATTTTGGCAATTCTTTCATAAAGCCTAAATACTAATTTGGCAATTATCTTTACACTATTTTTATAAAAGCCCAAATGCTAATTTGGCATCCATTTTACAAAGCCTAAAACCGTTCTAGCAATTATCTTACAAAGCCCAAAATGACATTTTGGCAAAAACAATTACTTTATACTCAAAGCCCAAATGCTAATTTGGCACTTATT
Source organism: Quercus robur (assembly GCF_932294415.1). Lineage (NCBI taxonomy): Eukaryota > Viridiplantae > Streptophyta > Magnoliopsida > Fagales > Fagaceae > Quercus > Quercus robur. Next base: position 6,866,199 of record NC_065540.1, read on the forward strand.
TTTGTAAAGCCCAAATAATCTTTTGGCAACTATTTCATGAAGCCCAAATGCTACTTTGACACATATTTATTAAACTCAAATATTATTTTAACATTTGTTAAATCCCAAACTCATGGGAAATACAAATTACTCATTTCTCAAAAGAATATCTCTTTCACAAAATTTTTATGGGAACTATGTCTATTATTTCCATAATCAACTAACTATAAAGCCCATGAATATCACCCATGGCAAAATTACTCATCTTGTAAGGTTAACAAAGCTCAAGCAAGTTTATCAACAAAGCCCAGCTAGGTCAGACTAGCCCACGCACAAATCTCAGCAATTGAAGAACACGTGAATTGGTCAGCCAAATTTCAGCAATAAATGAACAGCTGGAGCCCCTTCCTATTAGGTCCCAACATGTCTAATCAGATTAGAAAATAGACACGTGTCTGCTAGGGGATGAATCTTTTCTCCACAAGCTAAAATCCCATCATTTCTCAAGTGACATAAAGTTGAAGGTGATGTGACAAAAAGCTGGGAAAGTTGAGAAAGTTTCAGCTAGCTGTTACTTCTTTCTCCTTCAGCTCACTCAGTCAAGAAACCAAAGTTGCCATGACCAGACCAGTGAAGCTCCTGAAACGACACAAAATCAGCTCATTTTCATACTAAAAATATGTATTTTCTAGTTCATGAACCAAGCACATGAACCCTAAATGGGGAAATTAAGGGAAATGTGGTTTGGAGGGCACCAAAGGGGATCTCAGCAGAGTTCTCAGCAAGGGCTCCAAGGTTGACATCTAGCTTGGGGTGGTCCAATTTGCCCTAGGAAACTCTGATTCTAGTTGCAGCATATCTAAGATCATTAGCCTAAAGCATGCTTTAATCCATTAGCCAAGGCTAATCAGTATTTAATGCTAAAGCCAGAAACCCAGCTGATTGTTACCCAAAACAGCAAGAACCTCCTAACAAACCCTAATATAAATGGAGCTCTCCATTAATACTTCAACAACCAACAACACACTAAGACTTACACCAGAAAAGTTTCTGCCTTAACCTCTCTGCTTAAGCTTTCTCTAAGCTCTGAAAAAGCTTCTAAGTTCTTAGTTTCAAGCATAGAAACTAAGTTTCCCAGCTCCTAACTCACAAATACTTTCTCATAACTCTACTCTTAAACACTTGCCCCAGCAGAACATTCCAGCAGTACTACTATATACTCTCACTCATTACTCATACTTCTCACAAATGATTCTCTCTACTCACTACATATATTATATTCATGAGCATGCCATGGCACCATAATGATCTTGCTGCACTAGCTGGGATCTCTTTCTCTCCCTTCATCTCGCACTAAGTCTTCTCCATTATTTGTTATTATGGAACCTATGATATTTACTTATTCATTTACTATCAATGGTTATGATGTAACTGTTACTATAAAGTTTTTCCCTCATATTGTTGTATTAGAAGACTCCTCCCCAGAGTTAACGGATGATGAGTCTAAAAACATAGATATTTCCCTTAGTTTGTAAAGTAACTAACGGCTGGAGACTTATCTTGTGTTGTTTTACTTTACTTTTGGGCTATTTTCTACAGGAATACCTTACCGTTGGGCCCTTTTTGCTGCGGAAACATTTTTACCGCTGGGCTGTTTTCTGTAGAAATACTTTACTGCTGGGTTATTTCTTACAGTATGTTTTTCAACCGTGCTGACGTGTTCGCTATAAGGATTGTTCATGGGCCACTCTTGACAGTTCCAATCTAAGCCCAAGGCATAAAATATAGTGGACTTCTTCGATCTTCACCGATAGCCTTTGGGCCGTGCATCGAGCCCATCGTTGAGTTTCGGTTTTGACCCCCCGACCCAACATAAATCTTATTTGTCGGGAAGGAAACTTTTTCGCCCCCGACACTCGTTATTGTACATCATTTGCATTTTGAATTTATTCTCTAAAAATTTAATTAACACTTTTTTTATTAGGGAAAAGTACATTTAAAGGGTCATTTTCCAGCGTATTGTGAACTTGAAAATGAGCTACAAATACGTTTAATTAGTTATTTCGCTTGCATGAAATTATGAATTATTCTTGTAATTACAAATAATAATATAAAAAATTATTCACGAAAACATGTCCTAAATGAAAGAAAATTAAAAAAAAATTCTGTCGTTCAGGAGCATTAAACCGGAAAATATATCCCAAATTCGGAATCCAAGTGAAAATATAGGTGGGAAATGACTGATATGAGCATGAAATGTCATTAGGGAAAAATTTGATTGTTGGTCAATATTTGATCAACAATCAATATGTAGAGAGACCGGGTGAAGAGAAAGAAGTTATCACTAAATGTATTTTTTGTGGTAGCTTATTTGGTTTGTAATTTTTTGAAAAACATTTTCCTCTTTTTTGGAATATTCCCCCTATTGACAACAAATAAAACTGTTTTTGCTTAAGTGTGTTTTTCACCATACCAAAAAGCATTAGAAAATGAAAGGAATAAAAAAAGTTCCGGTCAAGCAAATGGATCCTAAATAGAGAAGAATTTAAACAAATAAAGAAATGATTGTTAGTGCAATAACAACCGAAATTGAACAATATGGAATGAAAATTTTGAAATATTTGATTATGCAATCTCTTAATCAAAGTCTCTCTCGAAAAGTACAGCTGAGTTAGCTGAGTTTGGTGATTGACTAGCTTACAAAAAATCATTAGATATTTTCAGAGTATCATGACGCGGTACCCCATCTTTTCACATGAATGGTTAACCAATATGAATTTAATTAATATAACCTACTATTATGTGAGATGAAGAAGTATCGCATCACTATACTCTCAAAGTACTAAATAATTATTTCAAAATAATATCAGTTTAATATATATATATATATATATATATATATATATTATAAGGGAATAGCTAGGCATTATTTATACTAGATGGTCTAAACCAAACAAAATTGGACTCATATTGAAAGGAAAATATGAATATGGATAGAGATTTTTTAGACCAGTGAAAAAACGAGTCAACCTATTGAAATGTCAGGTCGAGTCATGTTGGGTTAGGTCAACTTCCCAGTCACAAAATTTAATCCTTCTTACTTTCTAAGTAAATTTTTTTGCCCCCCCCCCCCCCCCCAACCTTGGCCCTCTAACTCTCTATAAACATGTTTCTTACTTTCACTTCTTACCATTTTCTTTATTCCCTTCTTTTTCAAGTTTTTTTTTTTTTTTTTTTTTTTTTTTTTTTTTCCAAACATTCATAGTTTCTTTCTTAATGAAGTCGAGGCTTGAAGGCTTTAGTTTAGTAAATGTGTAAAGGTAAGAATTTATGTATTATTTTGACTTTTATTTTTCATTGTTCTTGTTTATTGTTCTTTTTTTTTTTCTTTTTTCTTTTTTGAAAGAGAGCAAAGGCAATATTATCAAGTTTCATTTATATTTTTATATCATTTTTTTCATGTAAAAAAATACGTGGTATATCGAATTGACAAGATCGTACAAAGACCAGTTAAGATTCATAGGTTTTGCAATCAATTTAGGACAACTGGTTTCTCACTAAAACTCGAGTTGGGTGAACCTAAAATCTATTGATCCAACACATTTGCTAGGTCTAGGTTAATTTACCCCAAGCAGAAGAGAATTTTCAAATTAGATTAGGATAAAAATTGTTATACACACCTTGTTAAACACATTGTTTAAATTGAAATCATGTTTTGAAAACACGATTTTAGTTCAAAGAATGGTTTATAACAATGTGTGTAACAACATTACTCATTACGTAATGAGGCTTAACTGATGTTCCCATTTATATGGGCCCAGTTCGATCAGTGTACTTCTTTAGAGTCTTAATCAAAACCTTTTTAGAGTGAGAATCAGACCTTCTACCCAAATTGCAAAACTTTTTCGTCCCTGCCTCGCATGGTTTTGTCTTACCCCATCTCTGCCCCGTCCCGCATGATGGAGAAAAATTTCTCACCCCATCCCCGCCCTTTGGGGCCCCACAAAGCCCAACCCTACCCTGTAAAACTCTAATTTTTGTTAATTTGCCCTACAACTAGTACAATTTTTTTAATGAAACTTATTTCATTAATAAAAATATACTTAAAATTACAACTAAAAATTTAAATAGTAGGGTTTTAAGATATGAAAGATTTACAATTATAACCCTTAGCAATGCAAGGCGGGGCGGGGACGAGGAGGGGCGGGGCGGGTGGGTCCAAAAAGTCCCATCCCCATCCCACCCCGTGGTACGGGTCTAAAATCTTGCCCCATCCCTACCCCACCACCTCTATCAGGCGGGGAAAACCCGTGCGGGGCGAAGTAGGGAGGGGCGGGTTAAGCGGGATGGGGCAAAATTGCCATCCCTACTGGAGATGATATAGGTTATAGCTAGGTGCTCAATATTTGGCTTGCATAATGTAATCTGTGGTGGACTATCGAGGATTGTTCCAAAATTAGATTAACATCTCTACTATACAATTCTTTTGATCATTTCCTCTCAATCTCAATTAGAAGAAGCCCTCAGACCCTGACCTCTTCCTTCTAGGGACTGGTGTAAAGTTAATAGAAATGGTGTTTTTTTTTTGTTAATATTAGAGTGGGAGTCATGAGAATCATAGTTACAATTAACCACCTGATAACGCCTTAAAATGTATACTTGTTATATATTTATATGGGCGTTATCTCCTTATTAGTATGCTTGATTTGTATAATTAAGCCATGATTTGCATTAGTCCCTATTATTTATCTTTACATAATTTCTTGAATAAGATGCTATTCATTGTGTTTAATTTTCTACTTTCAGGAATCATGTGAGAAAGATGAGTTTACAGGAATTTGTGAGAGAATGGAGGCCAAACTAGAATTAAAGTGGAGCTAAAGGACCATGCTTAAATGTCTAAGGAGGTGCGGCTGGAGTGCTTGGATCATCTACCATGATTGGAAGCTCCAAATAAGGAAAGAAATCAAAGAGGCAGAATCTGAAAAGGAAAAATCTAATTTGAGCACTGATCAGTATTTTGGACGTATCTCTCTCCTCAAAAATCCAATTGACACAAGGCCAGATGGGTTGAAACCGTGATTTAAATATCTACAACTTTCCAGTTTTGAGTTTTGCGAAATTCTCAATTTTTGATGGCCGAAATTAACTCACAAGTTACTGCTGTAAACTTGGACGGAAATTAAAATAGTAAATGTTTTATTTTCTTTGGACACTTAGACATTAGGGTTTAGAAGGGAGGCTGTGAGAACGAATTTTGGAGAGCAAACCTTGTATTTTTCTTTCTCTAATGGCAGCCTAAACTCTTTGCTAGGGCTAGGGGTTATGTTTCTTCTATACGGTATGAATATTCAATGTGATTCTTTCTAAGATTTTATCTACAATATATTTGATTGTTCAATTAGATTTCTTTTGATGTATTAGTTCTACCATGCTTTCAATAAGTTCAATCATGTTTTTCTTATTGTTTAGATGAATTTCTAATAGTTTCAAATAGAAATCAAGATTTAAAGTGAATGGGTTTTTCTGAAAATTTTTCTAACCGCATTATCAATCGAGGTTATCATGCGTTCTTGAATTGTCTCAGTTCAACCGAATCATAAGTTTTTAATTGTATAAGAAAAATCAATTATGAAATAGATGTTTTCTTAGATCACAAAGAATTTTATATCGATATAGGGAAACACCCCGATGCCCTAATATTTACATTATTGATTTAAATTAGTTTTTATTATTATTGTTGTTAACAATCACCAAGCAAAAGTATTTTTCTTCTTTACCCAAATTTTTGTTTAATTATATTGTCTTTAAATCTATCCTGCTCCTTGTGGTTCGACTTCGGTACTCCGAGAATTATATTGCTACGATCTCCTGCACTTGGGAGTGAGCAAGCACCACCATATCAACGTTTACAATGTTCTTCGTTAAAAACTCTTTACTGAGTACAACATTAAAGATTGAAAAAGTCACGGTTATGAATTTATTTCTTATGTCAAACAATGTATAGGTCGTATAGGGTATTATGTCATTTAAAATTTAAGATTACATTATCAATTTATAGTTATTCAATATATGAACAACAAAAATATTTTACTGTAGGAATCATCTGCAGAACTCTCACAAACATTTCCAGCCGCCCCAGGTTCAATGTTCATAGTTCAAACCATACACAAAAAGTCATGTTGAAATCAGACAAATTAGTGATGGCATAACTTACAATTCGCATATGGGTTGTCTTCAATTTCCCTAGTAAAAAATCTGAGCATGCAAGGGCGGTGGCAAGTGAAGCTTAGGGTTTCAAATAAACCCCCTGAGCTGGAAAAGAAGAAGAAGAAGAAGAAGAATTATATATAATTATTTTAAAATAATATTGTTTTGATTTTAAAGGAAAAAATGCTCACATATCTCCTGAACTTTGAGATAGTTGCCAAAATAATACTTGAACTTTTAATTTGGTCAATTTACTCCACAAGCTTTATATACTTGTCAAATCAATACCTTAAGTTTTAGCGGAAACTCACGTGAACATTAAAATGACATGGGAGTATGAATTAGTTCAATTGACATGGAGAGAGAAAGCTTTAGAGAGATAGACAAACTGTAGAAGGCTCCTGCACTAAAAACAAAATTGGTACCAATACCATAAAATGCAGAAAACAGGCGAACATAACATAATAAAAGCAATGAAAATCAAATCGAAACAATTGAAGAAAATATGTCACATATTTATAGATTCTAAACATTAGCTCAAAACAACAGAGTAGAATTGAGAATAAAACCAATCCCTTGGTTGAAGGCACAAAGATAGACCCAAAAATCCCAGATGACGAAGAAGATTCTTTGGACCTAAAAAGTTCAAAAGTCAAGGAAGAAGATGACGTCGTTTTCTTATTCCCTTCCATTGCTTCTCTCAAAAACCTCTCTGTTGGTGAATATATATATATATATATATATATATATATATATATATATATTCAATAACCATCGTTAGAGAAAAACTTTCCCAAGAAAAGAAAAATGGAGAAAAAAAGTATTTGTCGATAGCTAAACAAAAACAATATAATGAAACAAACAAAATAGAAGCGAATAGAACAACGTAAAAGAATAAGAGAGACACGTGGTTCTAGACTTCTGGTTCTATAGTCTCTCTCTCTAAAGCTTTCTCTCTCCATCTCAATTAGGGGTGTCAAATGGGTGGGTTTGGAATGGACATAATTGGGTTGGGTATATAAAGCTCATTCACCCATTAAAACCCATTTAACTAATTGTTTCTAACCCAAACCCAACCCAACCCAATTATAATGGGTAAACCCCAACCCATCCAATTATCCAATTATCAAAATTACCAAAATACCCCTAAAGTGAAAATGACCAAATTACTCTAAAATCTTCAAAAATGACCAAAATATTTTAATTTGCATTTTTTTAATGACACATCAACATTTTAATTTTTTTTAAAAGTTGTGAGAGACTGCGCCCCCAACCTGTTTTTATAGGATGTTGGACCAAACCCACGTGAATGGGTGGAATCGTGTTATTGCCTCTCAAAATGGAGGTTCGACTGATTATGTTTTTCCCCTTAAATTAAGGGTTTTACAATGGAGTCGCCACTTATTTAATTATTGGAAAAATAAGAAAACCATAATTAAAAAATTCCTCATTTTATTTATTTGAAATTGAATTTACATCAACCAAAGGAAATTGCATGGCTTTGGTCCTAGATACAATCTAAGATAAAATACATTACTTTGTTTCCTAGTTGCAATCTAAAAATCGAAAAGCACATGGGTAAGCATTTGATCTACTAACTCTTGATCTAAGCTCGGAGGCTATGTTACAAGGTGGGAAAGGTGTTAGGCACCCACCTTGCCCGGTAAAACCGGTCTTCTAGACTATGGTGGTCAACATTCATATCATATCATCTAATATGTCAATCAATTTACATGTTGAATTTAATGTGTGCATGTGATAAACCCTAATTCGATTTATTAAGCATGACATTTGGATTGAAAAATAAACTCTACTGAATGTGTGTGGATGGTGATATCCTAAATTCAAGAATTTAAAAGAATTATTAAGCAAACATTTTTTTTTCATGTTTTTTTTATGTGGATTTAAGATTGAACCTAGTGTTATGCATGAGTATGTGATGAACAACCAAGAACATTTGAAGAACATTTAAGAACATTCAAATATATTCAAAGGAATTTAAATGATTATTATCATGCTTTACTCTTAAACTCTCATTATCATAGCAGCACAAAAAACAATTAGGGAAATGGATTATACCTTCATGCAAGATCCATATGGTGGAGGAGGAAACTCTTGAGGGAGGTCCTAAGGGTGGAGGAAAAGAAGAGTTAGGAGAGAAAGAGTGAGTCTCACTCAATACCTTGAGTTTCAGGAAGACTAAGATATGACAAGACTACTCAACTTCCTAGAACTCAAGAGAGGAGAAGAGATGGGGGTTTTTTGTGTCTTTCAAATGAAGGAGCAGGGGGGTTTATATAGTAGTGGTGGAGGAAATATGAATGAAAGACCATTTAATGAGGGTTGACAAAGAATCATGAACCTAGACCTCATTTTAGCATTTGGGAAAATTTGGTGTATTAAATGTGGAGATTGATGAGAGTGAGGAGTAAGTAAAGTTCGATTTTCCCGTAGCTGCTGTAACAGCCTTCGAAAAATCATATCTAACTCAATTCTAATCGGAATTGTCTCATTCTTGTGCTCAATTTGAAGCACCGGATGTCTAGTTTCTAGAAAATTAACCTCATTCACAGATTCAAAATATTCTAAGAGATATCAATGAAATGGTGATCATAGGTCCTTTGTTAGAAAATGGTTTTAGCACAATTAACATTAATAGGTCCCAAATTAGCTCCCAATTAACATTAAATGGCTCCAACCACTCTCATTTCAAACTTAATTGGTTCCAAATTTACTCTAATTAAAATATAATTGCACAAATTACTTATTGAATAATTAATGTTTAACTATCTAGTTAATTAGGTATGTGCAACCCTACCATATAATGTAGTTTTAACCAATCAAATTATGACACATCATTGATCTCAAATTGATTATACTTATAACCAATTGAAATCAATTGTTCATAATCACATATAGTCGGACTCAATTTGTGATGGTACATCTCAGCCATTAAAACTTGATTTGATGATAACTTTCAATTTGGTGGTCCAATTTGGGCTTATGACCAGTTGATTTGATCGTTACAATATCAAGATCATTTTGGTGAAATGAGATTAAGGATCTAATGACCAGAATCAAGATGCATATTTCCAAGGTGAAATTATCCTTTTACCCTTTCTGTGAAGTTAAATGCGGGTTGCAAAATAGGGTGTCAACAAAAGTCACGTTAGAAAATTAAAAATAAAATTCTGAATTTATAATTTCTTAAAATTTAATTAAACTAATTTTTAAGTCTTAGGTTGAGACTTGAGAGAGAAAGAGAGAGTGATCTGGGTTTAGAGAGAGCGGGGTTGAGTTGCGGTCGATGCTGATCAGGTGGTCCAGCTTTGGGTTTTGTCGAATTTTCCTCTGTTTCACCATCAATGGCAGATTGTCGAGAGCTTTAAGGTTCAGATCTCGCAGCGGAGCCGCGAGTGGTTGCTGGAAAGGTTTTTACGAAAATTCTTAGTTCTTTCTTTCCACAAAATTTGTTTGTTTCTACAGAAAATAATTCCATAGAAAGTCTTTGATTTTCCAAGAATGTTTCGCTTTTGAATCAAGCGCGTCACTTCTTTTTTTTTTTTCTTCTTGTGTTCAGATATGAGAGAAACGATTTTTGGTGAAGCCATGGCTGTGGCTTGTCTCGATTCTATGTATGTCATCAGTTATAATTTTTTTTTCCCGATTTTTCTGTGGTAAAGATGTGTTTGGTTTCCCAGAAAACTGTTTGGGAAAAGAAAAGTTTTGCTTTTGAATTTGAAAATAAAAACCCTCATGAAACACTGAAATGTTTGAGAGTTGAGTTTTTTTTTTTTTTTTTTTTTTAATTTATATGAGAAGGGTTGGGTTGAATTTGAGTATTTTTTTTTTTTTTTTTTTTTTTGGGTTAAATGGGGTTCAATGAGTTTTTAGTTAAAACCCAATAATCATTGGGTTTAATTGGGTTGATGCCCATTTAACCCAAATAATAATTGGGTGGGTTTGGGTTCAATTAGAGTGGTGGGTTTGGGTGGGCAAATGAGTTTGGGTTTACTTTGCCACCCCTAATCTCAATTGAACTAATTCATACTCTCTTGGTCATTTTTATGCTCACATGAGTTTGAGTTTCTGTTAGTTTTTTAACACCAAACTAACAGAGGTATTGATTTGGCAAGTGTATAAAGTTTGTGGAGTAAATTGGCCAAATTAAAATTTTAGGGGGTGTTTTAGTCACTACTTCCAAGTTCATGGAGTGTGTGAGCATTTTTCCCAAAATAAAATTTTGAACCCCTAACCCTTCTTTCTTTTCTTTTTTTTCTTTTTTTTTTTTTTTTTTTTTTTTTTTTTTTTTTTTTTTTTTAAAGTTCAATGAAATAAGCTTGAATATGATTCTCTTGACAATATATATATATATATATATATATATATTTTTTTTTTAAATAGGAAATGTTACACTAAAAAGCAATTAAACAATTAGACATGGGTGATTCTTAAAAAAAAGAAAATAGACAAAGGGCATGGGGCATGGGATAGGGGAACGATTGAGTGAAGATAAATGCAAATGTTTATACAATTTTTTTTTTTTCTCAACACAATAATAAAGACCAATAGTTGTCAAAGTTGAGTTTAATTGGTAAATACATTAATTGTAATGAGTAAAGACACAAACTAATAGAATAAAAGCATTTTAAGCAATAATAATTAAAGTTCACTTACAACAACAATGATTAATATGTTTATTGTATTTAGAAATAATAGATAATTTCTAAAATTTAATCTTAGTAACAATAATTAACATGTTTATTGTATTAAGAAACAATATATTAACTGAATTTATAGTTTATCTTTTGTTCTCTTTCCAAAACTATGGACAAATTTGTAATAAGAGAATCACATAAACTGTAAAATCCATCTCTTACTCAAGATTCATCTTCTTAGTTCTTACTGACCCGCCTAGAAATTTTTTTTTGGAATTGCCACTGAGCACGTTACCTTAAATCATGGGTGGACTAGACTACCATTACTTCGTCTCAACCTCACATGTTGTTAAATTGAATACAAAACAAAAGTCTATTGAACATAACACTATTAGTCATTCTAGACAACCCGCTGTTGTAAAATTTACTAAGTTCCTCAGCTGGATGATTCTCGCCTTCTCCTACTTAACAGATAATGATAAAAAAAAATTACATTTTTTTTTTATCATTCAAGAGCATTAAACCGGAAAATATATCCCAAATTCATAATCCAAGTAAAAATACATGATATATGTCTTTATTTTATGTTATGTGAAATCAAGAAGATATTTTGTTTTACTTGTATTTTCCACACGTGTTTATGTGTTTGTTGAGTGTTTCAGGAATATACAGGTTGATTCAGTTGTACTGGTATCTACACTTGCAACTATAGATAGTAGTCAGGTTGAATTTTTTTTTTGTTGGGCAATGTTTTTGTAATGGGCTGTTTTTGTAACTTTGAGCACTTTGTCTAGTTTGTGTTTTGTCACGGATTGCCAAAGGGGGAGTTTGTTGGGTTCTAAGACTTTAGGTTTAAATGTATTAGAACTTCATTTTGTAATGTTGGCAAACCATGATCAAAACGTTTAGTCTTGTTTTAGACTTGCTCAAAGTATGTTTAATTCTCGATTGATCGAAGCTCATACAGATTGTTTTTCTGCAGAATCTTCTAACTCAACCCAAGCCCGTTTGACGTGTAGGGTTTTATGTTTTGCCTTAAGTATGAAAGGGAAAACCCTAGCCACGTTTATTAGGTTGTTGTTGTTTATGCTGTGTATGTGAATCTCTTGTGAAATCTCGAGGTGTTTGCCTTCACATATACTTAGGGTTATCAAGAATCAAGATTATGTCAAGAGCTTGATGATCGGTTCGGTTGTTGCATAAAGAGCTTAAAGAGAAACAAAAGTGGGAGTACTTGTGGTTGCTGTGAATCCAAGAAAGAAGTAGTTCGTGGACTCGAAACTGTCACATGATCATGGTAGTAAGTTTCCTACTCGAGGTAGAAATAGGATGTTAGTGGTCTAAATCGCTATTGTGTAAACTTCAATTCTTTCATAGTGGATCTGTTTTACCTTGAAGATAACTAGGTTAAATCCTCCCCAGGTTTTTTACTGGTTTGGTTTTCCTGGGTCATCATATCTTTGTGTTATTTATTTTTTGCTGCTTTACATGATATGATATTTTTGTGTTAACCTAGATCTGAATAATTTGACTAAGTAATCACTTAGCTAATTAATTATGTTAATCTTCTTGTGTTTTAAGAGGTCTAAAAACATACACAATGTGTGTAACAAACATTACTTATTACGTTATGAGACTTGATTGATGTGTTGGAAGTATAGTTTGAAAATTGTCTAGATTGATTAACAAAGTTACAAAGTAATATCAATAATATATCAGTAAAACAAGATATGCTTAGATTAACTTATAAGCAAAATAGACAAGTGTAAAAGCGTATAAAATTAAGGATTAAGTGAAACTTATTGCCGAGGCACGGAACTAAATTTGCTGTCCTTAAGAAGCGATTTTGCCCCCACTAGAATGAATTTGTCGGTACAAATAGCTCAAGCGGTCGCTCTCCAGGATATAACGACAACTTTGTTAATGTGCATTCACAAACAGAGTTTTGAACTCGTCACAAATACCCAAGAGAAAAATTTCAGTAAAAGATAGAGGAGCAAAAGTATCAAAGTAATATCTGTTTTTATTGTTTTCAACTAATCTTATATCTGCAGAATTTGATAGTCTTAAGGCTCTTAAAAAGGAAGTAGCTAAAGATGATTAGAGTGTTTTCTCTCCCATTGATGCCACAAGCTGCTATGTATTTTTTGCAAAAGAGGGGAAGATGTGGCTGACTAGTTTTCAAAGGAAATATGAGATAATTGAGAGTTTTGCTTGCTGCCAAAAATTCCCACGCCAGCTAAGGAAAATTCTAGAGCACGGGCTTGGGCTTTACAACAAAATATTATGGGCTTAAGCTTTGAACATACCCAACAATCCCCCATATGTTTTAAAATTTCGATTTTTCAAAAATTGGGCAATCAAAAAATGAAATTAGTGTTGATGTCTTGTGGACTTGAATCAACACTTGGTATTTGTATTCTAGAATTCAAAAAATCTTGGTGATACAAGATCTTAAACCAGTTTCATGAACTACAAGAATACGAACACCTTTGCTTGTGAATTCTTGGACGAGTTCTCGATTTGGCACATTTCGGCCATATGGCCTACCTAGATTTTCATGAGTGCTCTAGAGAGTTTTCCCTCACTCTCATAGGAGGTAGTCCCACCTCCATACTCACATATTTGAATTCATCAAGTGTGTACTACCAACACCACCTATAAAGGCTATGAATTCATTAAGAGTCTTAAACTCAACCTCACTAGTTTGGTAGTAAGCACTATCTACACCATAGGGAGGGACAGTGATGTTAGGTTCTAAAGACTTAGGATTTTATGTATTTAGAACTCTAATGTATATTGTTGGCAAACCATGATCAAAACAAGATGTTTAGCCGTGTTTAGACTTGCTCAAAGTTGGTTCATTTATGTAAAGTTGGAATAAGCTGAGCAGAAATCATTTATGCTTCTCGGCCTGGTTCGATCGATTGAAGCTTAGGCTCGATCAATCAAAAATTGGGTCAGATGCATTTTTTGCAGAATTCCAACTCAGCCCTAGTTTGTTTTAAAATGTTTAGGGTTTTCTAATTTGCCCTAGGTATATGAGGCAAACCCTAGCCACGTTATTGTGTTACTCACATTGCTGTTTGTGTAAATCCCTTGTGAGATCTGTGAGGAGTTTTCCTTTACACAAGCTTAGGATTATCAAGAAGGAGATTTCTTCAAGAGCTTGATGATCATTCAGTTGCTGCCATAAGAACTTAAAGAAACACAAGCGGGTGTGCTTGTACTTGCTGGAGAATCCAAGAAAGAAGGAGTCTGTGGTTTCGAAGCTTGCACGTGGTCGTGTCAGTAAGTTTCTACTGGTGGGTAGTAATAGAATGTTAGTGATCTAAGTCCTGTTGAAAATAATTTCAATTCTTTCATAGTGGATTCAGGTTTACCTTGAGGATAGCTAGGTTAAACCCTCCCCAAGTTTTTATCGGTTTGGTTTCCTGGGTGATCATATCATTGTCTTATTTATCTTTCCGCTGCTTTGTATGATATGATTATTTTGATTGTGATAACCTAGATTTGTTATTTTGGACTAAGTAACAACTTGGCTAATTACCTAGGTTAATCCAATTGTGTACTTAAGGGGTCTAAAAACTATCAAGTGGTATTAGAGCCAAGGTCATAGGTTCAAGTTGTTGGAGCCACATTGTGAGGGATTTAACAATTCGTTCCAATACCAATGGGCTTGGTCTGCGATTGAATGCTATAAAAGATCTATGCCCCCTCATCCTTCACCAATTGATTGTTGGATGGATCGGTAAGGCACACGGTCCGACAAGTGGTATCAGAGCCCGTTCATGTCATAGGATTTTGTTGTTTCTTGGTCTAGCTAATTTCCTTTACGGTGAGCCCATTCATGTCATAGCTCCCATAGGTGCCACCTTCCTTAGGCAGAGAGTTGCTCACTTGAGAGTTGGTCCTACGCATCCTAGAGGTGCATTATCTGGTGTTGTTCCCCTTCCTCCCTCTTCTACAGGTGCTGATACAGCTGAGGCGTCTGGTGGTGGTGGTGCTGATGCTGATGTTCCTCCACCGACTACTTCGGATGATTCAGACATTTGACGTACGTTGGATCATGTCTTGACCGTTCAGGCGGCTCATGGACAGATTTTGGTGGACGTGCTCGATGAGATCCGTGCTTTACGCGCAGAGTTGGCATAGTTTCGACGATCTTCACCGCCACCTCCTTTTGATGATGGATTTTGATTGCCCTTTGGCATTCCATCACAAAAAGGGGGAGTACATATTTGAGCTTGTAGAGTTTTTGTTTTCAGGGGGAGAGCATTTTTGGTTGGTTGGAGCTTGTGGAGTTTAGATTGTATCTAGGTGCTTCACATTGTATTTTACCTTTTTAGCTCTTGCCATACTTGTTGTTGGGCTATTCATGTTAGGGGGAGATACTTTTATTGCTTTTTATGCTTCTTGTTTCGACTGCTTATTGATTTATATTTATGAGTTTTTCATTGATATATGTCTTTATTGTGTGTTGTTTGAAATCAATAAATTATTTTGTTTACTTGTATTTTCCACACATGCGGTTATGCATTTTGTTTAGTGTTTCAAGAAATATACAGGTTGATTAAATTGAGTTGCTGTCTACACTTGCAATTGATGGATAGTAGTTAGGATTAAATTTGTTTTTATGAGCATTATTTTTGTAAAGGGCTTTTCTTTGTAAACTTTGATTTTTTAGTTGTGTTTTGTCACGGATTGCCAAATGGGGAGTTTGTTAGGTTCTAAAGACTTAGGATTTTATGTATTTAGAACTCTAATGTGTATTGTTGGTAAACCATGATCAAAATAAGATGTTTAGTCATATTTAGACTTGCTAAAAGTTGGTTCATTTATGTAAAGTTGGAATAAGCTAATGCAGAAATCATTTATGCTTCTCGGCCTGGTTTGATCGATCGAAGCTTAGGCTCGATCAATTGAAAATCGGGTCAGATGTGTTTTCTGCAGAATTCCAACTTAGCCCTAGTTTGTTTTAAAATATTTAGGGTTTTCTAATTTGCCCTAGGTATATAAGGCAAACCCTAGCCACGTTTTAGTGTTGCTCACATTGCTGTTTGTATAAATCTCTTGTAAGATTTGTGAGGAGCTTTCCTTTACATAAGCTTAGGATTATCAAGAAGGAGATTTCTTCAAGAGCTTGATGATCATTTAGTTGCTGTCATAAGAACTTAAAGAAACACAAGCAGGTGTGCTTGTACTTGCTAGAGAATCCAAGAAGGAAAGAGTCCGTGGTTTCGAAACTTGCACATGGTCGTGTCAGTAAGTTTTTACTGGTGGGTAGCAATAGGATGTTAGTGGTCTAAGTCCTGTTGAACAACTTCGATTATTTCATAGTGGATTCAAGTTTACCTTGAGGATAGTTAGGTTAAATCCCCCCCAGGTTTTTACTGGTTTGGTTTCCTAGGTGATCATATCATTGTCTTATTTATCTTTCCGCTATTTTGCATGATATGATTGTTTTGATTGTGATAACCTAGATTTGTTAATTTGGACTAAGTAACAACTTAGCTAATTACCTAGGTTAATCCAATTGTGTTTTTAAGGAGTCTAAAAACTATCAAGTGAGATCTCATTCTCGCTAATAGCGCTATCTTGAATCTCTCCATGATGCCCATTGAACCTTTTGTTGACATAGGTTTGGTTTTCATCATGGGTGATTCACTCAATGGGCTTAAGTCCCATTCCCTTCGATGTATCATAGACCAATTGTTTAGTTAGCCCTTTGGTCAGAGGATTCGCAAGATTCTCTTCTGACTTTACAAACTCCATGGAAATTAGACCATTGCTTATGAGTTGCCATACTATATTGTGTCTTAGGTGTATATGCCTCTTCTTCCCATTATAAATTTTATTTCTTGCACATGCAATTGTAGCTTGAGAATCACAATGCAATGATATTGATGGTAATGGCTTATCCCATTTTGGTATATCAGCAAGTAAATTTCTAAGCCACTCAGCTTCAGTAACTGCCTTTTCTAATGCAACAAACTTAGACTCCATAGTTGATTTAGCATTACAGGTTTGTTTAGAAGACTTCCAAGATATAGCTCCTCCACCTAGGGTGAAAACATAACCACTAGTGGAGTTGGTCTCATCATTATTTGATATCCAATGTGCATCACAATAGCCTTCTAATACTATTGGACGACCTCTATATGTAAGGCCCAAATTCATGGTGCCTTTCAAATATCTCAAAAGACGAGTTAGTGCATTCCAATGTTCATAGGTAGGATTATGTGTATATATACTAAGTCTACTAACGGCATATGCAATATTAGGGCATGTACTATTCATTAGAAACTTCACACTACCAATAATTTTAGCATACTCAGATTGTACAATAGGAGACCTCTATTTTTGTTTAAAGGTATACTTGGGTCATATGGAATTCTCATAGGGTCACAATCAAAATGATTTAATTTTTTAAGTACTTTCTCAACATAGTGTGATTGGGAAAGTGTAATCCCTTCACTATTTATAATGATTTTTATTTCCAACATTACATCAGTCTTTCCAAGGTCTTTCATATCAAAGTTTGAAGATAAGAGGTCTTTAATACTTTTTACAACATCCATGTCACCAGAGAATTTATTATACACACATCTATCAGATTCATTCACAACAAATCCATTAGAAATTAAAGTGTTATCAAAATTTTCATGCCATTGTTTGGGAGCTTGTTTCAAACCATATAATGATTTTCTAAGTTTACACACTTTTCTTTCTTGTCCTCGAACCACAAAACCCTCTAGTTGGTCCATGTGAATTTCTTCATCTAAATCACCATTTAACAATGCTGTTTTGACATCCATTTGATGAACAATCAATTTATATATTGAGGTCATAGCAATTAGAATCCTAATTGTAGTTAATCTTGTCACAAGTGAATAAGTGTCAAGGTAATCTATCCTTTCTTTTTGAGTATACCCTTTTGCCACTAGTCTAGTTTTGAATTTGTCTATGGACCCATCTGCTTTTAATTTCTTTTTAAACTCCTGTTCGCAACCAATGGCCTTGCATCCTCTAGGGAGTTCAACTAATTCCCGTGGATGGTTAGCCATAATTGATTCTAACTCACTGTGGATTGCATCCTTCCAAAAGGTTGCACCTACTAATTTCATGGCTTGTTGATAAGTTTTTGGGTCATCTTCAATGAGAAAAGTAGTGATAAAGTTAGGCCCAAAGTTGGTTCCATTTTTAGGTCTTTTACTACGTCTTCACTCTTGTGTTGAGTGGCTTTCATCTAAGTTTGAACTTAATCTCACTTGGGGTATGATTGATGAGGATTCATTAGTGAGTCTCATTCTCTTCATAGGAAAAATATGCTCAAAGAAATTAGCATCCCTAGACTCCAAAACTAAGCACCTATAGGCAGGATTATTTTGTGCATATCCTATGAAGACACTATCCTTGGTTTTAGGACCTATCTTTTCTTTACGTAATTCAAGAATTCCAGCCTTTGCCAAACAACCCCACACCTTATAGTACCCTAAGTTTGGTGCATGTCCTTCCCATAGTTCATATGGAGTTTTTCTAATCTTTTTATGTGGGACCTTATTTAATACATGACATGTAGAAAGGATAGCCTCCTCCCACATGTTGGAAGGAAGACCAGAGCTAATGAGCATGACATTCATCATATCCTTTAGGGTTCTATTTTTTTTGTTCAAGTGTTTGAGGTGCACTGACTTCACGAATAATACCATTTTCTTCATAATTTTTTTTTTTTTAAAAATAAAGCTAAACCATATTCTCCTCTTCTATCAAACCTAAGCCTTTTAATTTTCTTATTTTCTGATTTTCAACTTCTGTCTTAAATTTTATGAACATTTTTTCAGCTTCATCTTTACTACTTAAAAGCTATACTCTTGTATATCTAGAGTAGTCATCAATAAATGTCATATAAAATTTTTTACCTCCTCTACTCATATAATTTTTGAAGTCTCCTAAGTCACTATGAATGAGTTCTAAAAGTTCGGAGCTCCTTTCAACAATTTTGAAAGGGTTTTTGAAATGTTTTGCTTCTACACACATTTCACACTTTGAATGCTTTGAATTAGTTAAGTTGGGAATTAGGCTCATTTTTTCATTCTTTTGCTGGCTGCAACATTCACATGCCCTAGCCTATCATGCCAAAGATCCAAAGACTCAACAATATAAGCAGAAGAGTTACTAGATATATTCATGTTCTCACAATCAATTACAAGTACAAATAAGCCTTCATGACAAAATCCTTTGCCCACAAAATCACCATTTTGACTACGAACAATCTTATTAGATTCAAAAACAAGTTTTAGGCCTACCTTATTGAACGAGAACCCAAACACTAAATTTCATCACATGTTAGGAACATGAGAATAGAGTGCAAGGCTAAAGACTTACTAGAAGTAAATTTTAGAAGTACCTTTCCCTTTCCAGCAACTTCTACAATACTAGAGTCTCCCAAATAAATAGCTTCTGTCAAACTTCTGTCGAGCGTCAACATTAAATCTCGATAGAAAGTATTCTATTGAGACTTCTATCAAGTTTTAAATAACAACATTTTCTTCACTTGTTTCTTGGTCAAATTTGCATGGCTTCAATACTTAACTTGAATACTTGTTTCTTGAAGTACTAAACCCACCCTAGATCAACCCAATTACAAGTAAAATGCGTTTTGTTAAAGGATTAGCAAATTTACATAAAATATGTCCCTAACAATAAGAAAGAACTCCTTGCATGAGCAAATTTCTCTAATAGTCCTAGTGTCCACTACCCAATTAGTTATGTTATTGACTAACTCCATTTCCGAAACAAGTGCTGCCTCAAATTCTAAGACAATATTAGAAATATCATACATTTTATTAATCAATAAGAACATAAATCGCTTCTTAAGATTGTTGGAAGTATAGTTTGAAAACTGTCTAGATTGCTTAACAAAGTTACAAAGCAATATCAATAATATATCAATAAAACAAGATATGCTCAGATTAACTTATAAGCAAAATAGACAAGTGCAAGAGCATATAAAACAAAGGATTAAGTAAAATTTATTGTCAAGGCACGGAACTAAATCTGCTATACTTAATAAGTGATTTCGCCCCTATTGGAATGAATCCATTGGTGCAAATGGCTCAAGCGATCGCTCTCCAGGGATACAACAGCAACTCTATTAATGTGCACTCATAAACAGAGTTTTGAACTCGTCACAAATGCCCAAGAGAAAATTTTTAGTAAAAGACAGAGGAGCAAAAGTATCAAAGTAATATCTGTTTTATTATTTTCAACTAATCTCATATTTGCAGAATTTGATAATCTTAGGGCTCTTAAAAAAGAAGTAGCTAAAGATGATTAGAGTGAAAAGGGAAAGGCAAAAACAAAGGAATTTTCCTTTCCCATTAATGCCGCAAGCTGCTGTGTATTTTCTGCAAAAGAGGGGAAGGTGCGGTTGACTAGTTTTATAAGGAAATATGAGATGATTGAGGGTTTTGTTTGCTCCCAAAAATTCCCACGCCAGCCAAGGAAAATTTTAGAGCATGGGCTTGGGCTTGGGCTTTACAACAAAATATTATGGGTTTAAGCTTTGAACATACCCAACATGATGTTCCCATTTATACGGGCCCAATAGTTCTATCAGTGTACTTCTTTAGAGTTTCAATCAAAAACTTTTGTAGAGTGAGAATCAGACCATCTACCCAAATTGCAAATGAGAGGTCTGCTGGACTTGGAGAGAGGGTTTGTTAGGCAACCTAGGAGAAAATTAAAGCCGAGTGATGTCATTCTATGATTCTAGCCCAACATGATTGGGCCAGTACATATTGGTTTATAAAAAATTTGGTGCTGAATTGCTGATGCTGGAGATGATATATCTATAGGTTATAGCTAGGCACTCAATATTTGACTTGCATACTGTAATCCGTGGTGGACTATTGAGGATTGTTTCAAAATTAGATTAACATCTCTACTAGATAATTCTTTTGATCATTTCCTAACCCAGACCTCCTCCTTCCAAGGACTGGAGTAAAGTTAATAGAAACGGTGTTTTTTTTGTTAACATCTGACTATTAGAGTGGGAGTTGTACGTTTTTAGACCCCTTAAAACACAAGTTGATTAATCTAGTTATTTAGCCAAGTGATTACTTAGGTAAATTATTCAATTCTAGGTTAATACATGCAAGTAAATCATATTATGTAAACAATGCAGAAAATAAAGAATACGACGATATGATAACTCAGGAAAATCAAACTGGTAAAAAACCTGAAGAGGATTTAACCTAGCTATCCTCAAGGTAAAACAGATCCACTATGAAAGAATTGAAGTTTTACAATAGTGACTCAGACCACTAACATCCTATTGCTATCTTGAGTAGAAAACTTACTACCACGACCACGTGACAACTCCGAATCCACAGACAACTTCTTTCTTGGATTCACAGCAACTACAAGTACTCCCACTTGTGTTTTTCTTTAAGCTCTTTATGTAGCAATTGAAACGATCACCAAGCTCTCGATATCAATCTTGATCTTGATAACCCTAAGTATGTATGAAGGCAAATACCTCTAGATCTCACAAGAGATTTATACACACAGCATAAACAATAACATAAAAACGTGGTTAGAGTTTTTCTTTTTATACTTATGGACAAATATAAAACCCTACATGTCATATGGGCTTGGGCTGTATTGGAAAATTCTGCAGAAAAACATTTTGTACGAGCTTCGATCGATCGAGTCTAATTTTTGATCAATCAAGCCTTGGAGAAAGTGAATAGTAATTTTCTGCAATCACTCGATTCTAACTTTACAATCAACATACTTTGGGCAGCCTAAATCTAGACTCTAAGTTTTGATCATTGTTTACCAACATTACATATTGAAGTTCTAAAACATTTAGAACCTAAATCCTTAGAACCTAACAAGAGTCATGAGAATCATAGTTACAATTAACCACCAAATCTATGGGTAAACTCATTCCAGGATCAGCCTTCAACGTTTACAATGTTCTTCATTAAAGACTCTTTATTGAGTTCAACATTAAAGACAGAAAAAGTCTCACTTCTAACAATGTATAGGCCCTATAGGGTATTATGTCATTTAAAATTTAAAATTACATTATCAATTTATGGATATTCAATATATGAACAACAAAAATGTTTTACTTACAAATGAAAAAAGTTTTACTGTTGAAATCATCTGCAGAACTCTCATAAACATTTCCAGCCGCCCCGGGTTCAAAGTTCAAACTGTGCACAGAAAGTCATGTTAAAATCAGACAAATTAATAGTGGCATAACTTAAGTAACAAGTCGCATATGGGGTTGTCTTCAATTTCCTTAGTAAAAAATCAATGCACGTAACCTCAAATCATGGGAGAACTAGACTACCATTAGTTCGTCTCAACCTCACACGTTGTTAAATTGAATACAAAACAAAAGTCTGTTGAACATAACAGTATTAGGCTATTAGCCATTCTAGACAACCCGCTGTTGTAAAATACACCAAATTCCTCAGCTACATGCTTCTCCTACGTAACAAATAATGATACAGTCGCAATGAAAAGTCCAAGCTTGCTCCCAACAAAAAAACAAATAATATAATAATAATAAAGAAGAAGAAGAAAAGTCCAAGTCTAGTTTCCCCGCATGGACCGCCTTGAAATCCGCAACCGCGTATAAGCCTATATATATAGCCAACCAAGTTCTTCGGATTATCACCATTCACCATCATACCACGTACACACAAGTTTATCATACTTGTTAGTTCTTATATACCACCAATTTAAAGCAACGATTTTATACAATGATGAAAACTCTGGCACTCTACGGCCTCACCTTGGCCTTCTTTTTCCTATCTGGTATGCCTCCTCACTAATTACTATTTACAGCATCACACCCTCTCTCTCTCTCTCTCTCTCTCTATAGAACTGCTTAATATACAGCCAAAAGAATCACAAAATTCTAGGTTGCTACAAGTCATTCATCACACTGGCAGTTTTGATTTGCCCCTTTCTTCATCATATGGGAACTTACACAATAAACTCATGAAACCTCACTAATAATGCATAGAGTTCACGCATATTCTTCTTATCACGGCTCATATTTATTTACTTTTGATAGTTATTCCTATAATTGCAGCCCGTTGAATTATAACCATGCATCATCATGATACGTGTGATCTACACGTTAAAATTAACGTTGCATCTCCTACTTATATTTGCTGCTTACAATACAGGTTTTTTTTTCATGTTCAAAATAGTGACGATGATTTTGGTTATATACATTCCATGCAGGTGCTCACTCTGCTAGAATAACTTTCACAAACAACTGTCCATATACCGTTTGGCCGGGAACCTTAACTTCAGATCAAAAACCTCAATTATCAACTACTGGGTTTGAGTTAGCGTCTACAGCATCCTCAGCAATAGATGTCCAAGCTCCATGGAAAGGCCGATTCTGGGCCCGAACCCTATGCTCCACAGATAGCTCGGGAAGGTTCAGTTGCGCTACTGCAGAATGTAGCTCTGGTCAAGTTTCATGCAATGGTAACGGTGCAGTTCCGCCAGCTTCTTTGGTAGAAATCAACATAGCCGCCGATGGTGGAATGGACTTTTATGATGTTAGCCTTGTAGATGGGTTCAACTTGCCTGTTTCAGTAGCCACACAAGGCGGAACTGGCGAATGCAAGGCCTCAAGCTGTCCAGCCAACGTGAACGCGGCTTGCCCAGCAGAGCTGCAAGTGAAAGGGTCTGATGGGAGCGTTATTGCTTGCAAGAGTGCATGTATCGCTTTCAATGAACCACAATATTGTTGCACTGGCGCATATGACAAGCCTGAAACATGTCCACCCACAAACTACTCTCAGATCTTTGAGCAGCAATGTCCTCAAGCTTATAGCTATGCTTATGACGATCAGAACAGCACATTTACTTGCTCTGGTGCACCCAACTACGTTATCACTTTCTGTCCATAAATTAGGGAGTGGAATTATGCGTTCCCTTCTCTTTAATTAGTAATAAGAAGCTGATAAGTTTCATGTACTAAGGCACATGTATGTTTGTGTCAATGAAATAAATATTTGAATAAAACGTAACAAATTAATATCCTCACAAGAGGCTTTTGTCATCCTTACATTTACTATATACGTGCACCCTTCCAATTCCCCTTTAACTTTAATTTTACCGGATGACTCATCCTCAAAGCAAGGATATCTTCATAGTGTATACTATTGATCGCATGCAAGGTTATCTCTAGTTGAATTAATTGAAATTAATTGCATATCAAAAGAACAAAGTTTATTTTTAAACTAGTTTGGAAATAAACTCATCAAACTTCTTACACACACACATGTACATATATATATATATATATATATATATATATATATATATTTGATTTTCTTGAAATTTTGCAAGCATGAATGATAAAATAAAAATATGTAATTCAACGGTTAGATTTTCAAAATTCACACTCAATATAAAAATATATGAGGATTTTAAAGGGTTTCTCTCCAAACTAATTTGAAAGGAAAGTGTGTTCATGTCAAAATCTCATGGTTTGATTTTCAGACAAACAAGGAAATTAAAAATTATCATAAAATCATATAATCTTTAATTTGGCTTTTTTAAAATTAAAAGTTAAAAATCATCTATAATATTAATAAGCGGATTCCCCTATTTCGTCTTCAATTTTTGGCATACCAAAATACACTCATACAAATTTTGAAATAACATACCATTTAGTTTAATTTTTTTTCCTACAAAAAAAAGCAAAAAATGTTAAAACAGTACTGCTATCTCATGTACAATAGGATAAAAAAAAAAAAAAAATCGTTATTCTCACCCCCCCCATTTGTATTCAAATGGCTTATTTCTATCTGTATTTATTTGTATTTGTTATCTATTTAAATTCAAATACTTCAAATGTCTTTATTAAAAAAAATATATACAAAATTACTTCTTCCAAATTTTTTAAAAGAGTAATACTATCTCATGTATAAAAGGGGGGACAAAACCGTTATTCTCACAACTCATTCGTATTCAAGTGTCTGATTCCTACCTATATTTGTTATCTATTTGTATTCAAATACTTCAATTATCTTCATAAAAAAAATTACAAAATTACTTCTTCAAAAAAAAAAAAAAAAAATTCACTACCTCACGTAAAAACTACTCATTCTTATCCCAAAATATATTTTTCCCTTTTTTTTTTTTCAAAATTCTTTAAAACATTCCAAAATTTTTGTTGTCTAAATTCTATATAGTTATTGCAAATCTCCATCCATCCACACTAACGTATATCATACTTTTTTTGCTTAAATTCAAAATTTTTTGCTTATCACAATTCTTACCCTAATCAATAAATTCAAATGTCCCATTGCATTTCAACTTCTTATGTTTTCCTATCTCATTTTTAAACATTATTCCACATTATCTTACCTCTTTCTTTCTTTTTTTAAGAAAATACACACGGTTATTTATATACGACTTTTAAACATTATAAAACTAAACTAGAAAAAACAAAAACAAAAATAAAAAAGAGCATTATTGCATGCGCAAAGCGTGTGTAATGAGTTTAGTAAAGATAATAATTTGATTAGTAAGTAGCTAAAAAGTGGCTTTTAAACTTGTAATTATCCTTAAAAAAAAAAAATCTGAAAATCAAGCTAAGATTGCGCAAACAACAAAATTGGAGATTTCCTAGGACACTAGTGTCGATTGTGTCTAGCATCCTATCAAATTCGAATTTTGGCAACTCTTACAAACTCAAACACTCAGTACTCAGTAACGTGCATGAGGATTAAAACAAGTTAAAAAACTTCTAGAAGGATGAAAAGGAGGGAAATTTAAACCATACAACCCATTGACCCACCCCTATAAATAGCGCCTCATTGAATGATAGTGGCTTTTATTTACACTATTCGAATAAATAAAAAATGTATTGTAATATAATGTCTAATTTTTTCTCTAAAATTCTTTTGCAGTTAATTTATTCTCCCTAAAAATTAAACAATTTCTATTCAATCTAATTAAGTGCACTTCAGTCCAATTTGGTGCACTTGGTCAATTTTGATCCCCTTCAATCCATTTTCAAGTTTAGCTTAAAAATTCATTTTTTTTCCTTAATTTTTGGGTTGAAAAGTATGAAATTTTATTATATTTGGGCTAAACTCTTTAGTTTTGAGATAAAAAATACAAAGAAAATAGCTATTAAAAATTAGAAATATGAGCCCTAAAAATGCTATAAAAATAATAAATATTCAAAATTCTTATTCGATCCACATTGGTTTTATTTGGTCCACTCTGTCCAATAAATTATATTCGATCAATTCAGTTTTATCCAGTCCACTTTGGTCTTATTCGGTCCATTCAATCCGTATTGGCCCTATTCGGTCCACGTTGGTCTTATTTAATTTGTCCATTTCGGTCTTACTCGGTCCACTTTGATCCTATTCGATTCATTCTTTCCATTTTGGTTCACCCCAGTCCTATTCAGTCCATTTTGTCCACTTCGGCCTTTTCATTTCACATTGGTCCTATTTAGTCCATTATGTCCATTTCGATCCTAATCTGTTCATTTGTTCTTATTCACTCTACTTTAGTCCTATTCAGTGTCCTATTTGGTTCCCTTCAGTCCTATTCGGTCAACTTTGTTCCATTTGGTCCAATTTAGTACATTTTGATCCACTTCGATCCTTTTTTGTGCACTTACATAATTAGAAAATATATGTTTGGGTTGAAAGCACTTATTCTAAATCCAAATTTATTAATTGCAATATGGGAAAATATATTTTTGTAAGCATCATTGGATCATATTTATTGTTGGCAGATTTCATGCCAAAGTTTCTAATTGCAACAATTTTTCATGTATTCATGCCAAACAGTCACTCCAATTCCAACACTTCCACCAGTAGATGCTCAGGGCCATCTCACTCTTGAACCAAAGGCTATCTTGCAGCAAAGGCCATGTCAACTAAGAAGATACAAGGCTACTACTGAGGTTTTGGTTCATTGGGAAGGCTCTTCTCCAGCTAATGCAACTTGGGAATTTCTTCATGTACTGCAAAATCAGTACCCTCACCTTGTGGGCAAGGTGCTTTAAAGGAGGGGGCAATGTTAGGACTTTGATTGGAGTGCATTGCTATATGGTACAACTATGGCTAGGTAGTGTAGTGATGGGTGCTTGTGTAGTGTAGGGAAGTGTATTGATGTGTGTTATTGTAGGCAAGGCAGTGGAAGGCTTGTACATACAGAGAGGCAGGGGATGCTTGTACAGGGTTAGTTACAAGAATTTGGTTAATTGTTGATGTGTTAAGAATTGTAGTTAGTTAGTTAGCTAGTTAAGGCTAAGATGTGTTGTACCTTGTTAGTTAGTAAGTAGAATATAAGGTTCAATTCAGATTGTAATAGGATTTTGATTGATGAATAATACAATTGAATAGTAATTCTTGAAATGCTATTGGAGGTTGATTCCCTTGAAGAATCCATGGAGGCCTAGTTCTCTCAAAGAACTACAAGATTGAGAGTAACAGAACTAAATTCAATTGAGTCCTATCATTATATAACTCAGTTTTCACCAAATCCAAACACCCTCTTGATCATGCAATCTTAATCAAAATCTCTCTTGAAAAGTACAACTAAGTTTGGTTATTGACTAGCTTACAAAGAATCATTAGATATTTTAAGAGTATTATGACACAGTACTCTATCTTTTCACATGAATGGTAAATCAATAGGAATTTAATTAATGGAACTCACTTTTGTGTGAGATGAAGATGTATCACTTTACTATTCTCTCAAAATACTAAAACTCGAGCCAGGTGAACTTGAAATCTATCAGTCCAATGCATTTACTAGGTCTAGGTTAATTTACCCTAAGTGGAAAAGAATTTTCAAATTATATAAAGATAAAAATTGTTATACAAACCTTGTTACACGTACACATTGTTTGAACTAAAATTATGAGTTGAAAACATGATTTCAATTCAAAAAATGGGTTTATAACAATGTGTGTAACAAACATTACTTATTACGTTATGAAACTTGATTTATGTGTTGGAAGTAGAGTTTGAAAATTGTCCAAGTTGTTAACAAAGTTACAAAGCAATATCAATAAGATATCAGTAAAACAAGATATGCTCAGATTAACTTATAAGCAAAATAGACAAGTGCAAAAGCGTATAAAATTAAGGATTAAGTAAAACTTATCGCCGAGGCACAGAACTAAATTCGCTATCCTTAAGAAGCGATTTCACCTCCACTGGAATGAATCTATCGATACAAATGGCACAAGTGGTTACTCTTCAGGATACAATGACAACTCTCTTAATGTGCACTCACAAATAGAGTTTCAAACTCGTCACAAATTCCCAAGAAAAGTTTTTCAGTAAAAGACAAAGGAGCACAAGCATCAAAGTAATATCTGTTTTTATTGTTTTCAACTAATCTCACATTTGCAGAATTTGATAATCAAAAGGCTCTTAAAAAAGAAGTAGTTAAAGATGATTAGAGTGAAAAGGGAAGGACAAAAACAAATGAATTTTCCTTTCCCATTGATGCCGCAAGTTGCTGTGTATTTTCTACAAAAGAGGGGAAGGTGCGGTTGATTAGTTTTCTAAGGAAATATGAGATGATTGAGTGTTTTGTTTGCTGCAAAAAAACTCCCAAGCCAGCTAAGGAAATTTCTAGGGCATGGGCTTGGGCTTTACAACAAAATATTATGGGCTTAAGCTTTAAACATATCCAATTAGTTTTAAAACACACCCAACATGATGTACCCATTTATATGGGCCCAATAGTTCTGTCAGTGTACTTCTTTAGAGTTTCAATAAAAAAACTTTTGGAGAGAGAGAATCAGACCATCTGCCCAAATTACAAATGAGAGCTCTTCTGGACTTGGAGAGAGGGTTTGTTAGGAAACCTAGGAGAAAATTAAAGCCGAGCAATATCATTCTATGATTCTAGCCCAACATGATCTGGCCAGTACGGGTTGGTTTATAAAAAATATGGTGTTGATGCTGGAGATGATATAGGTTATAGCTAGGCACTCAATATTTGGCTTGCATACTGTAATCCGTGGTGGACCATCGAGGTTTGTTTCAAAATTAGATTTTCTCTACTAGACAATTCTTATGATCGTTTCCTCTCAATCTCAATTAGAAGAAGCCCTCAAACCCAGACCTCTTCCTTCCAGGGACTAGAGTAAAGTTAATAAAAATAGTGTTTTTTTGTTGACATTAGACTATTAGAGTGGGAGTCATGAGAATCATAGTTGCAATTAACCACCATATATATGGGTAAACTCATTCCAGGATCAGCCTTCAACGTTTACAATGTTCTTCATTAAAGACTCTTTATTGAGTTCAACATTAAAGACTGAAAAAGTCTCGATTCTAACAATGTATAGGCCCTATAGGGTATTATGTCATTTAAAATTTAAAATTACATTATCAATTCATGGATATTCAATATATGAACAACAAAAATGTTTTACCTCCAAATAAAAAAAGTTTTACTGTTGAAATCATCTGCAGAACTCTCACAAACATTTCCAGCCGCCCCGGGTTCAAAGTTCAAACTGTGCACAGAAAGTCATGTTGAAATCAGACAAATTAATAATGACATAACTTAAGTTACGAGTCGCATATGGGGTTGTCTTCAATTTCCTTAGTAAAAAATCAATGCACGTAACCTCAAGTCATGGGAGAACTAGACTACCATTAGTTCGTATCAACCTCACACGTTGTTAAATTGAATACAAAACAAAAGTCTATTGAACATAACACTATTAGGCTATTAGCCACTTTAGACAACCCGCTGTTGTAAAATATACCAAGTTCCTCAGCTACATGCCTCTCCTACACGTAACAAATAATGATACAGTCGCAATGAAAAGTCCAAGCTTGCTCTCAACAAAAAAATAAATAATAATAATAATAATAAAGAAGAAGAAGAAGAAAAGTCCAAGTCTAGTTTCTCCGCATGGACCGCCTTGAAATCCGCAACCGCGTATAAGCCTCTATATATATATATATATAGCCAACCAAGCTCTTCAGATTATCACAATTCACCACCATACCACGTACACGCAAGTTCATCATACTTGTTAGTTCTTACATACCACCAATTTAAAGCAACGATATCATACAATGATGAAAACTCTGGCACTCTACGGCCTCACCTTGGCCTACTTTTTCCTATCTGGTATGCCTCCACACTAATCACTATTTACAGCATCACACCCTCTCTCTCTCTCTCTATAGAAGTGCTTAATATACAGCCAAAAGAATCACAAAATTCTAGGTTGCTACAAGTCATTCATCACACTGGCAGTTTTGATTTGCCCCTTTCTTCATCATATGGGAACTTACACAATAAACTCATGAAACCTCACTAATAATGCATAGAGTTCACGCATATTCTTCTTATCACGACTCTTATTTATTTACTTTTGATAGTCAAAAGAATAATATGGTAGTTCCTATAATTGCAGCCCGTTGAATTATAACCATGCATCATCATGATACGTGTGATCTACACGTTAAAATTAACGTTGCATCTCCTACTTATATTTGCTGCTTACAATACAGGTTTTATTTTCATGTTCAAAATGGTGACGAAGATTTTGGTTATATACATTCCATGCAGGTGCTCACTCTGCTAGAATAACTTTCACAAACAACTGTCCATATACCGTTTGGCCAGGAACCTTAACTTCAGATCAAAAACCGCAATTATCAACTACTGGGTTTGAGTTAGCGTCTACAGCATCCTCAGCAATAGATGTCCAAGCTCCATGGAAAGGCCGATTCTGGGCCCGAACCCTATGCTCCACAGATAGCTCGGGAAGGTTCAGTTGCGCTACTGCAGAATGTAGCTCTGGTCAAGTTTCATGCAATGGTAACGGTGCAGTTCCGCCGGCTTCTTTGGTAGAAATCAACATAGCCGCCGATGGTGGAATGGATTTCTATGATGTTAGCCTTGTAGATGGGTTCAACTTGCCTGTTTCAGTAGCCACACAAGGCGGAACTGGCGAATGCAAGGCCTCAAGCTGTCCAGCCAACGTGAACGCGGCTTGCCCAGCAGAGCTGCAAGTGAAAGGGTCTGATGGGAGCGTTATTGCTTGCAAGAGTGCATGTATCGCTTTCAATGAACCACAATATTGTTGCACTGGCGCATATGACAAGCCTGAAACATGTCCACCCACAAACTACTCTCAGATCTTTGAGCAGCAATGTCCTCAAGCTTATAGCTATGCTTATGACGATCAGAACAGCACATTTACTTGCTCTGGTGCACCCAACTACGTTATCACTTTCTGTCCATAAATTAGGGAGTGGAATTATGCGTTCCCTTCTCTTTAATTAGTAATAAGAAGCTGATAAGTTTCATGTACTAAGGCACATGTATGGTTGTGTCAATGAAATAAATATTTGAATAAAACGTAACAAATTAATATCCTCACAGGAGGCTTTTGTCATCCTTACATTTACTATATACGTGCACCCTTCCAATTCCCCCTTTAACTTTTACCGGATGACTCATCCCCAAAGCAAGGATATCTTCATAGTGTATACTATTGATCGCATGCAAGGTTATCTTTAATTGAATTAATTGAAATTAGTTGCATATCAAAAGATCAATGTTTCTTTCTAAACTAGTTTGGAGAGAAACTCATCAAACTTCTTATATATATATATATATATATATATATGATTTTGTTGAAATTTTGTAAGTATGATTGATATAACAAGAATATATAATCCAACAGTTAGATTTTCAAAATTCACACTCAATATAAAGATATACAAGAATTTTGAAGAGTTTTTCTCTAAATTAATTTGAAGAGAAACTTTGTTCATGTTAAAATCTCATGGTTTGATTTTCAGACAAAGAAGGAAATTAAAAATTATCATAAAATCATATAATCTTTAATTTGGCTTATTTTAAATTAAAAGTTAAAAGTTAAAAATCATCTATAATATTAATAAGCGGATTCCCTTGTTTCGTCTTCAATTTTTGGTGTACCAAAATGCACTCATACAAATTTTGAAATATCGTACCCTTTAGTTTAATTTCTTTTCCTACAAAAAAGCAAAAAATGTTAAAACAATAATGCTATCTCATGTACAATAGGATAAAATAAAATAAAAAAACTATTATTCTCTCCATCTATTTGTATTTCAAATGTCTTATTCCTATCTATAATTATCTGTATTTTTTATCTATTTAAATTAAAATACTTCAATTGTCTTTATAAAAAAAATACAAAATTACTTCTTCCAAAAATTTTAAAAGAGTAATACTATCTCACGTATAAAAAGGGGAAAAAATCAATATTCTCACCACTCATTTGTATTCAAATGTTTGATTCCTACCTATATTTATTATCTATTTGTATTCAAATGTCTGATTTCTACCTATATTTGTTATATATTTGTATTCAAATACTTCAATTATCTTTATAAAAAAAAAATACAAAATTACTTCTTCAAAAAAGAAAACTCACTACCTCACGTAAAAATTATTCCTTTTTCCCGAAATTTCTTTATATATTTTTTAAAGAAATTCTTTAAAACATTCCAAAATTTTTGTTATCCAAATTCTATACAGTTATCACAAATCTCCAACCATCCACACTAACGTATATCATATTTCTTTTGTTTAAATTCTAAATGTTCAATTAGTGTGTGAATGTTTAGACCCCCAATTTCAACAATACCAATACAAGCTTATACACAAACAAAATATGTGCGGAATGATGAATACAAGCTATATCTGAATTTATAAAACACTCTAAACCATAATAAATCACAAATACAGTAGCAATTAAAAGATAAAGAGTAAGGGAAGAGATATACAAACACAAAGATAACACTGACACATGTTAACGAAGAGGAAACCGAAGGACTCGGCGAAAAACCTTTCTGCCGCCCTCTAAGTGGTAAAATGATCCACTAAAGAATAAAATTGGGATACACGAATAGCAATAGACCATCCAAGCCTAATTATTGCACGCGCAAAGTGCGTGCGATAAGTCTAATAAAGATAATAATCTGATTAGAAAGTTGCTTAAAAGTGGCTTTTAAACTTGTAATTATCCTTTAAAAAAATTAGAAAATCAAGCTAAGATTGCGCAAACAACAAAATTGGAGATTGCCTAGGACACTAGTGTCGATTGTGTCTAGCATCCTATCAAATTCGAATTTTGGCAACTCTTATCAACTCAAAAACTCAGTAACGTGCATGAGGATTAAAACAAGTCTAAAAACTTCTAGAGGGATGAAAAGGAGGGAAATTTAAACCATACAACCCATTGACCCACCCCGATAAATAGCACTTCAACGAATGATTGTGGCTTTTATTTACACTATTCGAATAAAAAAAAAATTGTATTGGAATATAATGTATATTAATTTTTTCTCTTAATTTTTTTTTTGAAGATAATTTATTCTCCCCAAAAAGTAAATAATTTCTTTTCAATCTAATTACATGCACTTCGGTCCAATTTGGAGTACTTGGTCAATTTCGATCCCCTTTAGTCCTTTTTCAAGTTTAGCTTAAAAATTTTTTTTTTTCCTTAAATTTTGGGTTGAAAAGTATGAGCCTTAAAAATACTATAGTATATTTAGGCTAAACTCTTTAGTTTTGAGTTAAAAAATGCAAAGAAAATAGCTATTAGAAATTAGAAATATGAGCCTTAAAAATACTATAAAAATAATAAAAATTCAAAGTTCTATTTCATTCCACATTGATTTTATTTGGTCCACTCTATCCACTAAAATTATATTCAATTCATTCGGTCTTTTTTAGTCCACTTTGGTCCTATTCGGTCCATTCAATCCGTATTGGCCCTATTTGGTCCATATTGGTCCTATTTTGTCAACTTTGTACCATTTTGTCCACTTTGGTCCTACTCGGTCCACTTTGATCCTATTTGATTCATTCTTTCCATTTCACCTCAGTCCTATTCTGGCCATTCAGTCCATTTGTCCACTTTGATTTTATTTGGCCCAAATTGGTTCTATTTGGTCCATTTTGTCCACTTCGGCCTTTTCATTTCACATTGGTCCTATTCAGTCCATTGTGTCCACTTTGGTCCTAATCTGTTCATTCGTTCTTATTCAGTCTACTTTAGTCCAATTCGGTGCCCTATTTGGTCCCCTTTGGTCCAATTTGGTCCATTTTGTTCCATTTGGTCCAATTTGATCTATTTTGATCCACTTCGATCCTTTTTTGTACACTTACATAATAAGAAAATATATGTTTGGTTGAAAACACTTATTCTAAATCAAAATTTATTAATTGCAATATGGGAAAATATATTTTTGTAAGCATCATTAGATCATATTTATTGTTGGCAGATTTCATGCCAAAGTTTCTAATTACAACAATTTTTCATGTATTTGTGTCATTTGGGTTAAGTTCTTTTGGTCTTCAAGAAGAAAAAGAGTTGAAAGTTAAACTGTAGATTCTGAAGAGTACAACCCGAAAAATAATTATTTTGAATGTATTAGTAGGGGTGTATGTATGTCCCTTATTTCTTCTCATTCAATCTTTTATAGTTTTGAAATTGATACAAGATAACTGAAACATGTGCATACACAATAAAGGACACTTGTATTGAAGAGTCGTATCCAAGAACAAAGAAATGAATTTGTCCACTACTTTAAAAGGCAACAAGCCAGAGAGTTTTGCACCATCACATCACTTATATAAAAATTTATAAAAAAAAAAAAAAAAAGGAACTCAAAATCCTCGAAATCTCCTCAATTATAAGCTTCAATTTCATATAATAATAAAACGGAATCAGAAAGAGCAGAGGGGATGTGTGCCTTAAAAACAGTGGTAGGGCTGCTGGCAGATTATCCTTATTGAAACACAAAGACAAGCTAGAACCTAAGGCATGCTTAGAGCATTTACATCAAGGATAAAAAAAATATAGCATTTAGCAACTCAAAATCTTACTTAATCAATTTTAACAATTTACTTTACAATTCAACCCACATCAAAGTTTCTATTTTTTACCATTTCATTTATAATAATATAAACAACTCATTAAAATAATAAAAAACAATCACCACAAAAACCAACCATCCAAACCAATCATCACAAAATCATTAAAAAATAATAGCAGGTTGCTACAGTGAGCTCTCATTAATGAGAGTTCATTGTAGCAAGATGTCAAATTCTTTTAGATATGGCATCGATCTTTGATAAAGTATGATTTTTGTGGTTTAAGATGCTAAAAATAGCTTTTGATTGGATTCGACACCCTTGTTGTGAATGCTCTTATTTGCAATATTGGTAGCAACATTACTTGTTCTTCTACCCAAATAAAAGAGCAATACATTAGCATCAATAGTGCCATGCCAAATGCTAGTTTAACATATATATATATATATATATATATATTTAAACATACCACTTTACAATACATCCTTCATTAGATATTATATTTTTCCGATCAACACATTAAAATAATATATACAAAAAATTAAAATAACCTTAAAAATCTCCTACAATATAATATATAAATAAATAAATACAAAATTCCTCACCACCCACAGCACACCCCACCATAACCCACCACCACACAAAATCAACCACTGACCACTAATATCAGCCCATTGCAACACCCCTAAAAAAAAAAAAACACCACCACAACCATAGAGAGAGAGAGAGAGAGAGAGAGAGAGAGAGAGAGAGAGAGAGAGAGAGAGAGGAGGCTGGGCGGGCGAGAGTTGTCTGGCAAGATTGGTGGCGGCATCTAAGAGTGAGTTCGGCGGCATGCGAGGTGACGAGATTAAAGGAGAGATCGGCGACGAGATCGAAGGTGAGAGTGAAAGGAGAGGATGATTCTATAAAAATAGAGTGAAGAGGATAAGAGTGAATGAGAGCGAATGAAAGAGTGAATCAAACAGGTGAGAGAAGAGAGAGAAAAGTAGAATAAAAAAATATTTAAAGGTTTAGCATTTCTATCAATACAGTTCTATTATTAGAATTGTACTCTTAATCAATACTAAAACTTTTAGCATTTAGAACATATGATGTGAGAGGTTTTTTGGTGTTTAGTGTGCCAAATACCAAATACCAAATATGCTATAATAAGAGGATTGGGATATGGCAAATTTTGGACTCATGGTAGCATCCTATCGTGTTCAATGCATAGGACACTAGATTCAAGCCAAATCCATTGTTGTTGTTGTTATTATTATTATTATTATTATTATTATTATTACTACCATGTAGTCCATCTCTTAAAATCTTGAAGAAACAGACCCTCAACTATGAAAGCCAAAAGAAGTTAGGCGCCTTGCTCACTAGTCACTTCTCTATCCACAAAAGCATGTTGTTCTTCAATATTTTTTTCACCAAAATAATATGCCACAACATTACTAGAAAATTAGTCGCTAACCTGTGCAATGTACGGGAAAACTATTGGAAAATAATAAAGCATGTATATATTAAAAGACAATTTAAGTTCATGTATGCTTGCAAGGGATACATACCTAAATAGTTCTTTAAAGAACCAATGTAATGCTAGTGAGATCCATTATATGGCCAAACCTATACTCCAAAACAAAGAAATGACTAAATTTGAGACCAAAATTTCATATAAATATATATATATATATATATATATATATATATTGATGAGGTGCAAACTCGTCAGTCACAGTAGGCAGATGGAACTCCCTGTCAGCGCCCGATTATCTTCAAGAAAGGGGTCACCGGTGTGGTGCCTACCACAACGCCTCCGATGCCAAAGTTAGAACAATAAAGCAATTCACAGAACTAGAAGATAGTAGGTATCTTTTGAGAGTTTTAGTATATGTGTACCTTCTACTGCCAATGTGAGGACTTTATATATGTGAGTTTGACTGCTAGCCGTTGGGGTGTTAATGCCTCTTTCTTGTAACGCCTTCAGCCCAATTATGGGGCTTTTATTAGGCTCCAACGGTTTGCTTTGCTGGTTTTGTAACTGTCCAGGTTATCTGCTGGCGCCATTGAATGATTTTCTTTTTCTCGTCGGTGATGACTCGTTCGTTGTCAAGGTTTACCTCGTCACTAGTATTGATCTCGTCAGGGTAATGTGATCTCGTCATTCCCATCAGTTGCCCCCCAGGTTCTGTGGTCGTCAGTGACGTGTCATGAAGGCCATAGAAGGTGAAGAGTTTCTTTTCCTGAATTGTCTGTGATGCTTGGGGTTTCGTTCCGAATTTAATGTGTGATGGCGGCGCAGTATGGGAAGTGGCCACGTGGCATAGGCTGATTGGGAGTATTGATGGCATGACCCATTGGGTTTCCCGCTACTTTTCAGTTTCCTTGGGTTTCTGGTTTTAAAGACCTTTCATTTTTCTTCACTCTGGTTTTTCTTTCTTTTTCTGCTCCGAGAGTTTGTCCTTTTTTCTTTGCTTGCTTCTACCACCACCCCAATCCTGCTCCGGCGACTCTGACCTTACTCCGGCGGTGAATTTCTCCGGCCTCGACTGTTCCGTTCTCCAAGGTATGCTACTTCTTCGATTTCTCAGATTTCTTCTTCAAAGTCTCTTTATAAATCTCTGATTTTTTCTCCTTTTTGTCTTTTATTTTCGTGTTTGGTATGTTGGGCATTTAGGTTTGGGTATCCCTTTTCATGGTTAATTCCTCTGAGGTTTGGGTAGCTTGCCCTTCAGTATCTTTCTTTTTTGCTCGCTTAAGGGCGGCTTTGGGTGTTTCTAGGGACTTTTTTCCTTTGATTGGGGACTATCTATTTGAAGGTAGTGGTTTGAGTGTGGTTTTAGGGGAGTTATCTCCGATTTTGGGTCGGTCATTGGCTTGGTTTGAGAGAGAGACGAAGAGGATGTCTGAGGTGAGATCCAATGAGTTAGACACTGGGTTGTCGTCTAGCGGCGGCCCGGTCGAGGGTGATACAGCCGTTTCTACCCCTCATCAGGTTAGGGCTTTTTACGCTTTCAACGAAGAGTGTGGGCTGGACGCTGATACAGTGGCCAGGTTCAAGGACAGGTTCCAGTTCCCTGCGCGGGTCCAGGTTCGTCAACCTGGTCCTGAGGATCGGGCCTGCCATTTCTTCCCAGGTGAAGTGTGCTTCTACGAGGCTACTTTCACCTCTGGACTTAGGCTACCCATCCATCCTTTGGTGATGGAGCTATTGGATCATTTTGGCATTGCCCCCGGGCAGCTCATGCCGAACTCCTGGAGGATAGTCATTAATTGTATGGAGATTTGGCTGGCTGCCAACGAGGATATGATCAAAGTGAGTGAGCTCGTCCATATCTATCGTTTGAAAGAATCAAAAGAGTATGGGTACTACGAATTAGTCCCTTGGACGAGGAGGACTAGAATCATTAAGGGTCTAGCCTCGTCATTCAGGTACTGGAAGTCCCGTTTCATTTTCGTGTCCGGGGATGACTTTGAGACCCCTTCCAGCGAGGCTTGGGGTGATATCCCAAGGTTACTTCGTCGGTAGGGAACCCCAAACTTAGGTGCGTCTATGTTCCTTCTCGTCTGTTTATTTTTTGTCTTGCATGTTTGGTCGTCATTAACCACTTATTCACTTCCTTTTGCAGTTAAAAAGCGTCCCAAGTTGAAGAGCAAATACCAGGAACGTCTTCAAAAGGCAATCGAATATTCCAAGTCGATTGAGAGTTGGGACGATCTCCTTGACCCACGGACACTTGCTTTCTACTGCTTGGGCCTGGATCCGTCTCCCTACGTTTTGCGCAGCATCAGCATCGAGGAGAAGAAGAGTAAGTGTTTACTTCGTCCATACTGACCTTCAATCGCGTACTTTGGATTTCTTAGCCTTTTTTTATTTTTTTTTTATTTATAGAGATGACGACCAAATTTAATAAGGATATGTACGCCAAGATGAGAGCCAAAAAAGACGAACCCTTGGCTAGTATCGGCAAGAAAGTGGTTCGTGTGACGGGGAAGGGTCCTTCCACCGTTCCTTCCATGGATGCTACTCCAATCGTCTCAGGAGTAGAGGGTGCCCGAGTAGCTTCACCTGCTACCTCCGTCGAGGAGATCCCTACTCCGTCATCAAAGAGGCCGAGGCTGTCAGCCAAGGACAAAGAGAAGGAGAGAGTAGGCTCGTCCGTCTTTGATGACGAGGGTGTGGCTGTGGAGCGGGCACACAACATTGTGAAAGCTGAGGACCTTAAGGTCTTTTCTGGGGTACCTGTCAACGTGGTCGCGAGTCAGCACGTCCACAAGATTGTGCAAGTAAGGCTGTTCATACATTTTTCCTTGGCCTCTTTTTCCATTTTTTTTTTTTACTGACGTTCTTATCTTGCTTCGTCAGGTGTTGGGGGAGAGCCTTCATCTAGCTTCTGAGTGTCTTACTCAAGAGGCTAAGGTGGCTTCTTTGGCTTCTAGGATAGAGGCTCTGGAGAAGAACTCAACTTTGAAAAAGGACCTTATACAGTCGATGGACGAGTCTGCCACCTTGAAGGAGAAAGTCAAGGCTCTAAATTCTGACCTAAGGGTTGAGCGTCAGCTAAATCTGGAGAAGGATGACCAGCTTCAGGCGGCCAAAGAGAAGTTGAAGACAATCGCTGCCAGGTCCGTCGAGGCCTTTCAGCAGACGGAGGAGTATTCCACTGTACTTTTTAGTTGGTATTTCAAGGGATTTGAACTCCTCCGCCGGTACCTCGTCAAGTACCCTACAGGGGTTGATCTGCCAAATCTGGATTTAGAGGTGGTAGATTAAGTGATGGCTGTTGACGAGGCTGCCCAGTCTTCTGTTCCTGACGGTGATGCCCCTGCTGCTGACGACGCTCCTATTGCTGAAAACGCTCCTGCTGCTAATGATCATGTTACTGTCGAACCTGATACTTAGAAGATTTTATCATTTATATCTGCCCGTTGTGTTTTGGGCCCTTTTTTGGAGATGTACATATTTTTTTTATTTTATTTTCAGAACAATATCTTTTGGCAATTCGTTTTATGGGTCTGTAGGAAGAACAAGGATAATTGCCCTATGTTTTTGGGGCTTTTCTATGATTTAATGCTTACTTGCTTTTATGCTACTGTTTATGACTATGCACATATTAGCACAAAACTTCTTAGCATACCTTATATTTAGTTGGTAATTGGAGCAAATTTTTCCACTTGAGATTTGCTCGTCATTTTTTATCCTTCTTCTTTTTCTCCTTGCTCTTTTCCTTGTGGGTTCGTCAGTATCCTTAGTTCGTTGAGTGGGACCCCGCCATTCGCGTAGACTTTAGGATTACGTCTATATTTTCAGCACGTTTTGTGTGCCTCCGTCAGTGATTTACATCCGTCCCAACGGAATCTTATCACTTAGCTATTTTTATTTTGGTGACTTACATCTGATTAAGGAATCTCGTCACTTAGGGCTTCGTCAGTGATTTACATCCGTCTCGGCGGAATCTTCTCACTTAGCCATTTTTATTTAGGTGACTTACATCCGATTAAGGAACTTCGTCACTTAGGGCTTCGTCAATGATTTACATCCGTCTCGGCGGAATCTTATCACTTAGCCATTTTTATTTAGGTGACTTACATCCGATTAAGGAATCTCGTCACTTAGGGCTTCGTCAGTGATTTACATCCGATTAAGGAATCTCGTCACTTAGGGCTTTGTCAGTGATTTACATCCGTCTCGGCGGAATCTTATCACTTAGCCATTTTTATTTTGTACCCGTTATGAAGGTCGCCAGCAACTTACATCCGTCAAGGCGGAATCTTGTTACTTTAGTTTATCTCATACTTATTGGCGTTATCGTTGGTAACTTGCGTTCGTCAAGGCGGACTCTTGTTACCTTAGTTTGACTCACGATTGACTGGACCCATCTGCATAAAGGCATCAAAGGATAAAATTTTTATTGAATTCAAGAGTAACTGTATTTGTCTATTACATCTACTGGTGGTACTTTTTTAAATGCTCAATGTTCCATGGTCGAGGGAGCCTTTGTCCGTCCATGGTTTCCAGGTGATACCTTCCTTGTCTCGAGTAGTGAATGACTCGGTAGGGACCTTCCCACGTAGGACCTAGCTTTCCCTGGGTAGGGTCTTTAGTTGCCATGGTGGTCCTGCGTAGGACGAGGTCACCTATGTCCAAGCGTCTCAGTTTGACCCTTTTGTCATAGTATTCGGCCATCTTTCTTTGATACTTCGTCATCTTGCTGGATGCGTTGTCTTTTACTTCGTCCAGACAATCCAGGTTGAGTCGCAGTTCACTGTCATTGATCTCTTCGTTGAAAGTTCCACGCCTGATGCTCGTGACCCCTACTTCGACTGGGATTACTGCTTCTGTGCCATAGGTAAGCCTAAAGGGGGTTTCTCCTGTTGGGGTTCTGGCGGTGGTTCTGTAAGCCCACAGGACATTTGGTAGTTCTTCTGGCCAGGCACCTTTCGCATCGTCCAGTCTGGTCTTGATAATCTTGAGCAGCGTCTGGTTCGTCACTTCCGTCTGCCCGTTTGCCTGAGGATGCCCTAGGGATAAGAACTGATTCTTGATCCCAAGGTTTGAGCAGAATTCCCTGAAACTTTGGCTGTCGAACTACCTTCCATTGTCTGATATGATCGTCGAGGGAATCCCGAACCTGCAGATTATGTTCTTCCACACAAAGTTCTGGATCCGAGCCTCAGTGATCGTTGCTAGGACCTCTGCTTCAACCCATTTTGTGAAATAGTCAATAGCAACAAGAAGGAATTTTACCTGACCTTTACCTTGGGGCAGAGGACCGACGATATCGATTCCCCATTGTGCAAATGGCCATGGGGAAGCTATGGTCGTCATTTTCTCTGCTGGAAGCCGCTGCACATTCCCGTATCGCTGGCATTTGTCGCACCTCCTGACGATATCAGCAGCGTCCACCTGCATGGTTGGCCAAAAATACCCTGCCCTTACCACTTTATTTACTAGGGATCTGGAGCCGGCATGGTCGCCACAAATTCCTCTATGTACTTCCTCCAGGATGTATTTGGCCTCTTCCTTGTCGACGCACTTCAAGTAAGGCATAGAGAAGCCTCTCTTGTACAAGACGTCATTCAGGATCGTGAACCTGGCTGCCCTCTTCTTGATCTTTCTGGCTTCTTCAGTGTTTTGAGGTAGGTGCCCGTCCTGGAGGAAGGACATTATGGGCGTCATCTAGGTATCAGTGCTTTGGATGGTGAATGTTGCAACTTCCTCGATACTAGGGTGTTTCTGGACTTCCATCGCCAGGTCCGTGCTAGTTCCTTCTTCTTCTGATGACGCTAGCTTTGACACTTCGTCAGCCCCCATATTCTGACTTCTTGGGATTTGTATGAACTCCACTGTATCGAATTCTTGAGCTAGTTGTCTTGCCAACTTGAGGTACTTCTGCATCCTTTCTTCCTTTGCCTCGTATTCTCCCTTGATCTGTCCAATCACTAGCTTTGAATCACTTTGGATCAACAAATTTTTGGCACCAAGAGCTTTCCCAAGCCTCAATCCCGTCAGTATTCCTTCGTATTCAGTTTCATTGTTGGTGGCTGGGAACTTTAGTTGGACCCCATATTTCAGCATTTCTCCGTCGGGGGTGGTTATGATGGCCCCTACTCCCCCCTTCTTTTGGGCTGACGAACCATCAATCTGTATTATTAATTTATCTGCTTCGTCGGTAATCCTGTCTTTGTCAGGGAGTGTGAATTCTGCGATGAAGTCCGCTAGAGCTTGTGCCTTGATCGCTGTTCTTGGATGGTACTCGATGTCAAATTGACTAAGTTCAATTGCCCACTGGACCATTCTCCTTGTTGCTTCTGGCTTGTTCATTGACTTCTTGATTGGTTGGTCCGTCATTACGAGAATAGGATTTGACTGGAAATATTGCCTGAGCTTGCGCGAGGCCACTATTAGTGCAAACGCAATCTTTTCGATCCTTGGGTACCTGGACTCAGCTCCTTGGAAAGCTTGGCTGACGTAGTAAACTGGGAGTTACTTCTTGCCTTCTTCTCTAATCAAAGCTGCACTTACTGCCGAAGCTGACACTGCTAGGTATAAGTATAAGTTTTCTCCTTCTTTGGACGGGCTTAGGAGAGGTGGGCTGCTCAGGTAGTGCTTTAGCTCTTGGAATGCTACCTTGCACTCGTCGGTCCAGGCAAAAGCCTGCTTCAAGGTTTTGAAAAAGGGGAGGCATTTGTCTGTAGCCCTAG
This sequence comes from Quercus robur, assembly GCF_932294415.1. Classification (NCBI taxonomy): domain Eukaryota; kingdom Viridiplantae; phylum Streptophyta; class Magnoliopsida; order Fagales; family Fagaceae; genus Quercus; species Quercus robur. The sequence continues at coordinate 6,909,173 of NC_065540.1, forward strand.
AGACGAACCTGTTTAAGGCCGCTATCCTTCCTGTGAGTTTTTGAACGTCCTTGACAGTTTTGGGTGAGGCCATGTCGATGATAGCTCGCACTTTCTCTGGGTTTGCTTCTATTCCTCTCTGGGACACCATGAATCCCTGGAACTTCCCCGAGGCTATCCCAAAAACGCACTTACTTGGATTCAACCTCATCTGGTGTTTTTTGAGGGTTGCAAAAGTTTCTTTCAAGTCATCCAGATGTGCAAGTTCTTCATTGCTCTTGACGAGTATATCGTCCACGTACACTTCCATGTTTTTGCCAATCTGCTGGCTGAACATTTTGTTCACGAGCCTCTGACACGTAGCTCCAGCATTTTTTAACCCAAAAGGCATTACCTTGTGGCAGTAGAGTTCTTGACTTGTGATGAAGGCGGTCTTCTCCTAGTCTTCTTCAACCATTTTTATCTGGTTATACCCTGAGAAGGCGTCCATGAACGTCAGTAACTTATGCCCGGCAGTGAAGTCCACGAGCTGGTCTATTCTTGGTAGAGGGAAGCTGTCTTTTGGGCATGCCTTGTTCAGATCGGTAAAGTCTACGCACATCCTCCATTTCCTGTTCGCTTTCTTGACCAGGACGACATTGGCGAGCCATTCAGGGTAATACACTTCCCGGATGAATCCAGCTGTCAAGAGTTTGTTAACTTCCTCTGCAACTGCTTGATCTCGTTCTGGAGCGAAGGTTCTCCGTCGTTGCTGGATGGGCTTCCGTTCTGGGTCCACATTCAGCCTGTGCTGGATGACTTCTGGAGATATGCCCGGCATGTCCTCGTGACTCCATGCAAAGACATCTAGATTCTCTTTTAAGAACCTTATGAGTCTTGTTCTCATCTCAGGGCTCAGCGTCGTCCCTATCTTGGTCGTCTTGTTCACGCTTCCTTCTACCAATTCCATTGTTTCCAGGGCCTCTATCCCGTCTTCCTCTTTTTCTTCAATCATCCACGTGTGGTTTTCTTTTCCAGCTAGGACAGCTTGATAGCATTCTCTTGCCAGGACTTGATCACCCTTCACTTCACTAATGCCATTATTGGTCGGGAATTTCACCTTCAAACAGTAGGTTGACGTCGCCGCCCTCCACTTGTTGAGGGTGGGCCTCCCAATGATGACATTGTAGGATAAGGGACAATCTACCACCAAGAAGTCTACTTGTTTTGTCAATTGTACTGGATAGGTCCCTGCGGTCACCGTCAACGTTACTATGCCTCTGGGGTAGACCCTGTCTCCGCTGAAACTGACGAGTGGAGAGTCGAAAGGGCGAAGTCTTTTTGGATCTAATCTCATCTGCTGGAAGGCTGGGAAGTAAATGATGTCTGCGGAGCTTCCATTATCAACGAGGATTCTTTTGGTATTAAACCCTTCTATATTCAGCATTATGACCAGGGAATCATTGTGGGGCTGCTTCACTGCCGCGGCATCTCCTTTGCTGAAAAACATATCCTGGTATGTTCGTCGGTGCTTTGACGGAGGTACAGTGTGGACGCTGTTCACCTGTCTCTGGTATGCCTTTTTGAGTGATCTGAACGATCCTCTTGAGAATGGTCCTCCTGTGATTGTGTTTATCTCCCCGATCACCTTGTGTGGAGACTGGGATGTATGGTCGTCATCTCGGGAGAAGGCTTCATGCTGGGTTTTATTGTCGTCCCTGAACTTACCATATTCTCCTTTCTTTACATACTTTTGTAACTTCCCTTTCCGTATTAACTCCTCTATTTGCTCCTTTAGATCTCTGCAATCCTCTGTATGGTGGCCATGGTCTCTGTGGAACCGGCAATACTTGTTTTTGTCCCGGACATTGGGGGATGAGTGTAATGGCTTGGGCCATTTGAGATAATGCTCGTCCTTGATCTGCGTGAAAATTTTATCAACAGGCATAACCAGGGGAGTAAATCTTACCGTCCGAGGACTTTTATCATCCTTCCTCCTGTTCCCGTCATTGTTCCGACGGTCTGGCCGATCTCTCTTTTGCCCCCTACGGTCGTCTTCCCTCTTGGCCTTGTCTCCTGGCTTCTCGATATCTTTTATGGCAGCTAGAGCATCTTCCGCATTCATGTATTTTTGTGCCTTCAGGAGCATCTCCGCCATCGTCTTCGGGGGGTTCTTCGCGAGAGAGGCCACGAGGTCTCTGGACCTCAGCCCTGCTTTGAAGGTCGTCAACTGCACCTTGTCATTAGCTTCGTCCACCTCTGGAGTTTCCCGGGTGAATCGTTTGACATATGATCTCAGGGTTTCCTTCTCCCCCTGTTTTATGGTGAGTAAGTAGTCTACTGGCCTCCTTGGGCGTTGCCCTCCTATGAAGTGGCGCAAGAAGGCACTACTCAGCTGATCAAAGTTGTCTATGGACGAGTTTGGCAACTTAGTAAACCATTCTCTTGCAGCTCCTTTGAAAGTCGTTGGGAAGGAACGGCACAGTATCTCATCAGGTGGTTGTTGAAGTCCCAGAGTCGTCTTGAAGGTATTAAGGTGATCCTGGGGGTCTTTTAGCCCGTCGAACGGCTCAAGCTGAGGTAAGCGAAATTTTGAAGGCACAGGGCATTCTAGTACCGCGGCGGTGAAGGGTGAATCCGTAACTCTTACCATTTTGTCCACGCTTCGGTCTGTCTTTTCTTTAATGGTGCTCCTCAACTCGTCCATTTCCTTCCTCATTTCTCGAAGGAGGTCCGAGTTCTGCTCGTCTGGAGTAGTTGGTCTATGAGGGGTTCCTCTCCGTTGACTATCCCCTTCTTCCTCCAAGTTATCTTTGGATCGGTTCTCTTCTTGTTGAGCCTGTTAGACTTGCTGAAGCCGCAGCTTCATTTCCTGGTTCTGTTTGGTGAGTTCTTCAATAGTGGCTGCAAGGGCCTGGACTTGCTGGGCCAAGGCTGCTGAGTCTGGGTTGGATTCCATCTGAATGTAGAGGGTTGATGGGAACTACGCTCTCAAATATGATTCTGAAAATATCGTCCCCACAGACGGTGCCAAACTGATGAGGTGCAAACTCGTCAGTCACAGTAGGCAGATGGAACTCCCTGTTAGCGCCCAATTATCTTCAAGAAAGGGGTCACCGGTGTGGTGCCTGCCACAACGCCTCCGATGCCAAAGTTAGAACAATAAAGCAATTCACAGAACTAGAAGATAGTAGGTATCTTTTGAGAGTTTTAGTATATGTGTACCTTCTGTTGCCAATGTGAGGACTTTATATATGTGAGTTTGACTGCTAGCCGTTGGGGTGTTAATGCCTCTTTCTTGTAACGCCTTCAGCCCAATTATGGGGCTTTTATTAGGCTCCAACGGTTTGCTTTGCTGGTTTTGTAACTGTCTAGGTTATCTGCTGGCGCCATTGAATGATTTTCTTTTTCTCGTCGGTGATGACTCGTTCGTCGTCAAGGTTTACCTCGTCACTAGAATTGATCTCATCAGGGTAATGTGATCTCGTCATTCCCATCATATATATATAATAAAAAAAAAGAAAATAAAAAAAAAGAAGAAAAAGTTGAGACATATCCTAGTTCTTTCAAAAGTGATTTAAAATATACTATTGAGTATATAGAATATTATTGAAGTTGTGATCTCACAGCTCATAGTGTACGTAGCAATAAGCTCTTGATTATTTATTATCTACGAGTTTTATTGTTGAATTATAATTGTTTAGTATTTGATAATTGATATCCAAACCTCAAGAATAAATAACAAAGAATCAATTGAAACATACAGATTTGTGAATCCATCTAAATCAAAAAAACAAAAGATATATAAATCAAATTACCATATACATAATAATTGATTACTTGCCATCACATACTCCCACAGTCAAAGCTTGATGCTCTTCTCAAATTCTCTCTTCTATTTTCTACGTCAGATGATGCTTTTTTATCCGAAGCATTGATGTAAAATATTTATAGGTTTGAATTTAGATGAAATATAGACTATAGAGTTTTATTGGATCCAAACCTCTCTAACCGGAGTGTAGCATTAGTTTTGAGTCAAACTTCTCTAACCAAGAAAACAAAGTAAATGGTATTTTATGAAGAACTTTAAATGTGCTTATCTCTTTTTTTCTTTTTTTGAGATAGAAAACGTGCATGATTTAGTGAAGAGGAAAGGATGTGTGTGTTTAAAATAAATGATAATGATAAGTTTGAGTTTAAGTTAGACTTGTTAGAGAGATAGAGTTTCACTCATTATTAAGTTTGGACTAAACAAATATAATTTTATTTAAAAAAATGATAATAATAATGTTTTTTAGAAAAAAATATTATGTTGATGTAAAAAATTATGAGAGTTTCAGAAGTTTCAGTTTTATATATGTATATAGATTTTCACGAAAAGAATATGCCACAACATTACTAGAAAATGTACTGTATTCTAGAACGTGGATGTATTAAAAAAGTCTTTTATCGCAACTATATGATGGTTTAGTTTTACTCTTTGAATCATGACAAGCTAATTTTGGTGAAAAAGAAATTAAAAAAGGAACCTACTAGAACGACCGAGCTAGGATTAGAAGCCTTACAAATTGGTTAACTCCCAAGGGTTTTTGGTTCTTACACATCCACAATTTCACCTCCTTTTTTTCACAGTTACTTTTTTTTTTTTTTTTTTTTTTTTTTTTTGAGAATTAAACTAAACAAGTTACTTTTATGTGTTATATGAACAAATGTGAAAGAATATTTTTTTCACTCCAAATTCCCCCGCAAAACTCACAAAAACATCTCAAGCCCCCGGGTTCAAAGTTCAACCAATGCGCAAAAATTCACGTTGAAATCAGATAAATTAGAGTCGGCATGACTTACAGATTGCATAGGTTTGTCTTCAATTTCCCCAGTGAAAACCTGTGGACGCTACCTTAAGTCATGGGTGAATAAGACTGGTTACTTCGTCTCAGCCTCACACGTTCTTAAATTGAATAAAAAGCAAAAGTCTATTCAACATAATACAATTACAGTCATTCTAGAGAACCCGTTGTTGTAAATATACCAAATTCCTCGATCTTTATGTTTCTCCAACGAAATAACGACCTTGGTGCCGTATAAAAGACTCTACCGATCACCAGGACAATAAGTATACCTACTGAAAAGTCCAAGTCTTCACTAAAAGAAAATGACCAAAAAAAAAAACTTCCAAGCCAAGTTTCCCCGCATGGACCGCATTGATATCCGCAACCACATATAAGCTTCTATATATACCCAACAAAGTTCTTCAAATTATTATCACCATACCACATTCAAGTTCATCATACTTGTTAGTTCTTATATACCACCAATTTAAAGCAACGACATCATACAATGATGAAAACCCTGGCACTCTACAGCCTTACCTTGGCCTTCTTTTTCCTATCTGGTACGCCTCCCCCCTAATCACTATCCCACATTGCATCGTCCAAAACTCTCTCTCTCATCCTTTAGAAGTGCTGATATACACCCAAAATAATTACAAAATTCTTGTCTGTGATGAATCATTTTCTCGAAAACATCAAAAAACATGCGGTTTTTTTGCCCCATTCAACATCACATTGGGAACCAAATAAAGTCATGAAACCCCGCGAAGGAATAGAGTTCATGCACATTCTTTTCATCACGAATCTTATTTATTTACTTTTGATAATTAAAAATAATTGGAACCCGTTGAATCATAACCATACATCATCATGATACGTACGTGTATCTACACGTTAGAATTAATGTTGCATCTGCTACATATATTTTCTGCTTACAATACAGGTTTTGTTTTCATTTTCAAAATGATGACAAGGATTTTGGTTTATATATGTTGCATGCAGGTGCTCACTCTGCTAGAATAACTTTCACAAACAACTGTCCATATACCGTCTGGCCAGGAACCTTAACTTCGGATCAAAAACCTCAATTATCTACTACTGGGTTTGAGTTAGCATCTTCAGCATCCTCAGCAATAGATGTCCAAGCTCCATGGAAAGGCCGATTCTGGGCCCGAACTCTATGCTCCACAGACAGCTCCGGAAGGTTCAGCTGTGCTACTGCAGAATGTAGCTCTGGTCAGGTTTCGTGCAATGGTAACGGTGCAGTTCCGCCAGCTTCTTTGGTAGAAATCAACATAGCCGCCGATGGTGGAATGGACTTCTATGATGTTAGCCTTGTAGATGGGTTCAACTTGCCTGTTTCAGTAGCCACACAAGGCGGAACTGGCGAATGCAAGGCCTCAAGCTGTCCAGCCAACGTGAACGCGGCTTGCCCAGCAGAGTTGCAAGTGAAAGGGTCTGATGGGAGCGTTATTGCTTGCAAGAGTGCATGTACCGCTTTCAATGAACCACAATATTGTTGCACTGGCGCATATGACAAGCCTGAAACATGTCCACCCACAAACTACTCTCAGATCTTTGAGCAGCAATGTCCTCAAGCTTATAGCTATGCTTATGACGATCAGAACAGCACATTTACTTGCTCTGGTGCACCCAACTACGTTATTACTTTCTGTCCATAAATTAGGAAGTGGAATTATGCGTTCCCTTCTCTTTAAATAGTAATAAGAAGCTGATAAGTTTCATGTACTAAGGCAGATATATATTTGTATCAATGAAATAAATATTTGAATAAAACGAAACAAATTAATATCCTCACAGGAGGCTTCTGTCATCCTTACATTTACTATATATGTGCACCCTTCCAATTCCCCTATAACTTTTACCGGATGACTCACCCTCAAAGCAAGGATATCTTCATAGTGTATCCTATTGATCGCATGCAAGGTTATCTTTAATTGAATTAATTGAAATTAGTTGCATATCAAAAGATCAAAGTTTCTTTCTAAACTAGTTCGGAGAGAAACTCATCAAACTTCTTTTATATATATATTCGATTTTTTTGAAATTTTGCAAGCATGAATGATATAATAAGAACATGTAATCCAACGGTTAGATTTTCAAAATGCACACTGAATATAAAGATATATGAAGATTTTGAAGGGTTTCTTTCTAAATTAGTTTGAAGAAAAACTTTGCTCTTGTCAAAATCTCATGGTTTGATTTTCACACAAAGAAGGAAATTAAAAATTCTCACCACATGTTTGTATTCAAATGTCTGATTCCTATGTGTATTTGTTATATATTTGTATTCAAATACTTCAATTATCTTTAAAAAAAAAAAATACGAAATTACTTCTTCAAAAAAGAAAACTCACTACCTCACGTAAAAACTACACATTCTTTTCCCAAAATTTCTATATTTTTTTAAAAAAGAAGTTCTTTTAAACATTCCAAAATTTTTGTTATCCAAATTCTATACAGTTATCACAAATCTCCAACCATCCACACTAACGTATATCATATTTATTTTGTTTAAATTCAATTTTTTTTACTTATCACAATTCTTATGTTAATCAATAAATTCAAATATCCCTGTTAGGACATATGTGTTTCACTTGTTAAGAACATATATCATGATTTTATGTAATTAGCTTATCTTTCGACAAAATGCACTTTACTTGTATTTGGGTAAATTTAAGATGTTTTAAATACTTCAAGAAACCTTATTTCAAGATCAAGTATTGAAACTTTCAAGTCTATTCAAGAAAACAAGTTCAGAGTGCAAAATCATTAAAGCTCGACAGCTACATCTATCGAGCTTAAGGAAGATGTTCTACATTCGGTGTGCTCGACAGCTGCTCGACACCTGCTATTTGTCGAGGTTCAATATTTTCAGAATTTCAATATGATTTTCTTGAGATCCGTGAATGTGTCTTTGGGCCTTCTTTTCTCCTAAACCTAGACATATAAAATGATCAGTTTAAGGGTCGTTAAAGTGTTCACAAGTTGCACAAGTTTTGAGTAAACTCTGTTCAAGCAAATTGTGACTAGAGACGAAGTTCTTGCCCTAGTTCATCTTTTTCTCTTGAAGAAGTTGCTGTGTATGTGCACCGTAGGGTTTTGTGACCAAGCATCTTCTTAATCTTCATCGTGTGGATGAACTGAAGAACTTTGCAACCAACAACCTTCTTAGTTGGTGATTGAAGTCGTGTATTGGGATCCGCGCAATTGGTTAATCACGTACTGGGAGTCGTGCATTTGAAAAGGGAACTATCACTACAGAACAAGTCCAATTGGGTATGGGGGTAAGGGTTCAACTGTAGGTTGGTAAGGTATTTGGATTCCTTTACTTATAACCGCTTGTTGTGATAATAGTGGAGTTTCGGGAGTGGTGACCTGAAAATCACCTGGTGGGGTTTTTGCTGTTAGGTTTTCTCCATTCGTAAACAAATCACCGTGTCTTTTATTTTCTGCTGCGTATTTAGTTTATTGGTGATTTGTTTGTGTTACCACACTTTGCATGATAAATTGATTAATTAATAAATTGGCTAATTAATTAATTAATTAATTTCTATCACAATGAGTCATTCAAATTGTGGCCTATCAATCCCATTAGGTTTCAACTTCTTACGTTTCTTTATCTCATTTTTAAATATTATTCCATATTATCTTACCTCTTTCTTAAAAAAAATAAACACACAGTTATTTATATACAACTTTTAAACATTATAATACTCAACCAAAAAAAAAAAAAGCATCCAGTAAAGATAATAATCTGATTAGTAAGTTGCTAAAAAGTGGCTTTTAAACTTGTAATTATCCTTAAAAAAAAATTGAAAATCAAGCTAAGATTGCGCAAACAACAAAATTGGAGATTGCCTAGGACACTAGTGTCAATTGTGTCTAGCATCCTATCAAATTAGAATTTTGGCAACTCTTATCAACTCAAAAACTCAGTAACGTGCATGAGGATTAAAACAAGTTAAAAAAATTCTCGAGGGATGAAAAGGAGGGAAATTTAAACCACACAACCCATTGACCCACCCCTATAAATAGCACTTCAACGAATGATAGTGGCTTTTATTCACACCATTCGAATAAAATAAAAAATTTGTAGTGTAATATAATGTATATTAATTTTTTCTCTAAAATTTTTTTGAAGATAATTTATTCTCCCTAAAAAGTAAATAATTTCTATTCTATCTAATTACGTGCACTTCGGTCCAATTTGGTGCACTTGGTCAATTTCGATCCCCTTTAGTCCTTTTCAAGTTTAGCTTAAAACATATTTTTTTTCCTTAATTGTTTGGTTGAAAAGTATGAAATTTTATTATATTTAGGCTAAACTCTTTTGTTTTGAGTTAAAAAAGAAAAAGAAAATAGCTATTAGAAATTAGAAATATGAGCTCTAAAAATACTATAAAAATAATAAATATTCAAAATTCTATTTCATTCCACATTGATTTTATTTGGTCCAATCTATTTACTAAAATTATATTCAGTCTTATTTAGTCCACTTTGGTCCTATTCGGTCCATTCATTCCGTATTGGCCGTATTTAGTCCACATTGGACCTATTTTGTCCACTTTGTACCATTTTGTCCACTTTGGTCCTACATGGTCCACTTTGATCCTATTTGATTCATTATTTCCATTTTAATTCACCTCAGTCCTATTCTGGCCGTTCAGTCCATTTGTCCACTTTGATTTTATTTGGCCCAAATTGTTTCTATTTGGTCCATTTTGTCCACTTCGGCCTTTTCATTTCACATTGGTCCTATTCAGTCCATTGTGTCCACTTTGGTCCTAATCTGTTCATTCGTTCTTATTCAGTCTACTTTAGTCCAATTAAGTGTCCTATTTGGTCCAATCCGGTCTACTTTGTTCCATTTGGTCCAATTCGGTCTATTTTCATCCACTTCGATCCTTTTTTGTGCACTTACATAATAAGAAAATATATGTTTGGGTTAAAAACACCTATTCAAAATCCAAATTCATTAATTGCAATATGGGAAAATATATTTTTGTAAACATCATTATTAGATCATATTTATTGTTGGCAGATTTCGTGCCAAAGTTTCTAATTACAACAATTTTTCATGTATTTGTGTCATTTGGGTTAAGTTCTTTTGGTCTTCAAGAAGAAAAAGAGTTGAAAGTTTTAATTTTTTTTTTGAGAAATAAAAAGAGTTGAAAGTTAAACTGTAGATTCTGAAGAGTACAACCCGAAAAATAATTATTTTGTATGTATTAGTAGGGGTGTATGTATGTCCCTTATTTCTTCTCATTCAATCTTTTATAGTGTTGAAATTGATACAAGATAACTGAAACATGTGCATACACAATAAAGGACACTTGTATTGAAGAGTCGTATCCAAGAACAAAGAAATGAATTTGTCCACTACTTTAAAAGGAAACGCCAGAGAGTTTTGCACCATCACATCACTTATATAAAAATTAAAAATTAAGGTAAAAAAAAAAAAAAAAAAAAAGTGATTCCAGCTAATCTAACAATATTACACATGCACCAATTGATCAACAATGAAGTGAGGGGTACGCTGAGCGAGGCTCTGATTGTTCCAACATTGGTGTTTTCCCACCTAACCTTGGTAGAATAGAGAGTTCACAAATAAGAGTATCCTCGAAATCTCCTCAATTATAAGCTTCAATTTCATATAACAAAAAGGAATCAGAAAGAGCAGAGGGGATGTGTGCCTTACAAACAGTGGTAGGGCTGCTGGCAGATTATCCTTATTGAAACACAAGGACAAGCTAGAACCTAAGGCATGCTTAGAGCATTTACATCAAGGATAAAAAAAATATAGCATTTAGCAACTCAAAAACATATTTAATCAATTTTAACAACTTACTTTACAATTCGGTCACATCAAAGTTTCTATTTTTTACCATTTCATTTATAATAATATAAACTACTCATTAAAATAATAAAAAACAATCACCACAAAAACCAACCATCAAAACCAATCACCACAAAATCATTAAAAAATAATAGCAAGTTGCTGCAGTGAGCTCTCATTTATGAGAGTTCATTTTAGCAAGATGTCAAATTCTTTTAGATATGGCATCGATCTTTGATAAAGTATGATTTTTGTGGTTTAAGATGCTAAAAATAGCTTTTGAGTGGATTCAACACCCTTGTTGTGAATGCTCTTAGTTGCAATATGGGTAGCAACATTACCACTTCTTCTAACCCAAATAAAAGAGCAATACATTAGCATCAACAGTGCCATGCTAAATGCCAGTTTAACACACACACACACACACACACACACACACACACACACACACACACACACACATATATATATATATATATATATATTAATTTTAACATATCACTTTACAATACATCTTACATTAGATATTATATTTTTCTGATCAACACATTAAAATAATATATACAACACATTAAAATAACCTTAAAAATCTCCTACAATATAATATATAAATAAATAAATACAAAATTCCTCACCACCCATAGCACACCCCAGCACAACCCACCACCACACAAAATCAACCGCTGGCCACTAATATTAGCCCATTGCAACACCCAAAAAAAAAAAAAAAAAACACCACAACCGTTGCGCGCGCGCGTAAGAGAGAGAGAGAGAGAGAGAGAGAGATGGCTTAGGGAGAGGAGGCTGGACGTGATCGATGACAACTAGGCGAAGTACAGTTAGCCAAGGTTGGCGAGAGTCATCTGGCGAGATCAACAGCAGCGTCTAAGAGTGAGATCGGCAGCATGCGAGGTGACGAGATTAAAGGAGAGATCGGTAGTGAGATCGGAGGTGAGAGTGAAAGGAGAGGTTGATTCTATAAAAATAGATCGAGTGGAGAGGCTAAGAGTGAATGAGAGAGAAAGAGAGACTGAGAGAGTAAATCAGACAGGTGAGAGAGGAGAGAGAAAAGTAGAATAAAAAAATATTTAAAGATTTAGCATTTCTATCAATACAGTTCTATTATTAGAATTGTACCCTTAATCAATACTAAAACTTTTAGCATTTAAAACATATGATGTGAGAGGTTTTTTGGAGTTTAGTGTGCCAAATACCAAATATGCTATAATAAGAGGATTGGGATATCACAAATTTTGGACTCATGGTAGCATCCTATCGTGTTCAAGGCATAGGACACTAGATTCAAGCCAAATCCGTTATTATTATTATTATTATTATTATTACCATGCAGTCCATCTCTTAAAATCTTGAAGAAACAGACTCTCAAATATAAAAGCCGAAAGAAGTTAGGCTCCTTGCTCACTAGTCACTTCTCTATCCACAACAGCATGTTGTTCTTTAATATTTTTTTCACAAAAAGAATATGCCACAACATTACTAGAAAACTAGTCGCTAACCCGTGCAATGCATGGGAAAACTATTGGAAAATAATAAAGCATGCATATATTAAAAGACAATTTAAGTTCATGTATGCTTGCAAGGGATACATACCTAAATAGTTCTTTAAAGAACCAATGTAATGCTAGTGAGATCTACTATATGGCCAAACCTGTAATCCAAAACAAAGAAATGGCTAAATTTGAGACCAAAATTTCATATATACATATATATATATATATATATATATATAAAATAAAAATAAAAAGAAGAAGAAGAAAAAGTTGAGACAAATCCCAGTTATTTCAAAAGTGATTTAAAATCTACTATTAAGTATATAGAATATTATTGAAGTTGTGATCTCACAGCTCATAGTGTTCGTAGCAATAAGCTCATGATTATTTATTATCTATGAGTTTTATTGTTGAATTTTAATTGTTTAGTACTTGATAATTGATATCCAAACCTCAAGAATAAATAATGTTAGGACATATGTGATTCAATGATAGGAACATATGTCACTATTTTATGTAATTGACTAATCCTCTGACAAAATGCACTTTACTTGTAATTGGCTAGATCTAGGATGTGTTTAATACTTTAAGAAACGAGGTTTCAAGTTCAAGTACTAAAACTATGCAAGTCTGTCCAAGAATCAAGTGAAGAAAGTGTTGTTCATTAAAACTTGACAGCCAGCATCTATCGAGGTATAAAAACTGCTGAAACCCATGACTGACAGTTAACTCGATAGATGGCTATCTATTGAAGTTTATGAAACTCAGTTTTTCAGAACAGTTTTTCATCCAATCTGTGAATATATATTTGGGTTTTTTTTCTCACAACCCTAAACATATATAAGAATTATTTTAAGGGCCGTAAAAGGTTACAGAAGTTGCATGAGAGTACAATTCCATATTGTGAAGAAGAGTATGATCGAAAACTTAGTTTGCCCTAGTTCTTCTTTCTCTTGAAGAAGCTGCTATGTTTTGTACACCTTAGATTTTTGTGACCAAACAATTTCATGATCTTCATCATGTGATGAATTGAAGAATTTTGCAGCCAATATCCTTCTCAAGTTGGTGATCAAGTCACGTACTGGGATTCGCGTAATTGGTAAGTCATGTACTGGGAGCCATGCATTGAAAAGGAGGATTGTCACTACAACAAGTCTAATTCGGTATTGGGGTAAGTATTTAACTGTAGGTTGGTATAAGGTACTAAGATTCTTTTACTTGTAACCACTTGTTTTGATAATAGTGGATTCTCGGGAGTAGTGACTTTAAAATCACCCGATGGGGTTTTTACCGTGTAGGTTTTCCCCATTCGTAAACAAATCACCATGTCAATTTATTTTCCGCTGCATACTTTAGTTAATTGGTGATTTGTTTGTACTGCCATATACAATTGCATGTTAATTTGATTAATTAATAAACTTGGCTAATTAATCAATTAATTCATCACAAGGGGTCAATACGTTTTTGGCCTATCAAATAACAAAGAATCAATTAAAACATACAGATTTGTGAATCCATCTAAATAAAAAATAAATAAAAAAACAAAAGATATATAAATCAAATTACCATATACATAATAATTGATGACTTGCCATCACGTACTCCCACAGTCAAAGCTCGATGCTCTTCTCAAATTCTCTCTTCTATTTTCTACTTCAGATGATGCCTTTTTATCCGAAGCATTGATGTAACATATTTATAGGTTTGAATTTAGAAGCAATATAGACTATAGAGTTTTATTGGATCCAAACCTCTCTAACTAGAGCGTAGCATTAGTTTTGAGTCAAACTTCTCTAACCAGGAAAACAAAGTAAATGGTATTTTATCAAGAACTTTAAATGTGCTTATCTCTTTTTTTCTTTTTTTGAGATAGAAAAATGTGCATGATTTAGTGAAGAGGAAAGGATGTGTGTGTTTAAAATAAATGATAATGATGAGTTTAAGTTTAAGTTGGACTTGTTAGAAAGATAGAATTTCACTTATTGTTAAGTTTGAACTAAACAAATATAATTTTATTTAAAAAAAATGACAATAATAATGATTTTATTTTAAAATATTATGTTGATGTGGAAAATTGTGAGAGTTTCAGAGGCTTCAGTTTTATATATGTATATAGATTTTCATGAAAAGAATATGCCACAACATTACTAGAAAATGTACTATATTCTAGAATGTGGATGTATTAAAAAAGTCTTTGATCGCAACTATATCGATGTTTTAGTTTTACTCTTTGAATTATAACAAGATAATTTTGGTGAAAAAGAAATTAGAAAAGGAACCTACTAGAACCGAGCTAGGATTAGAAGCCTTACGAATTGGTTAACTCCAAAGGGTTTTGGTTCTTACCCATCCACTATTTCACCTCCCTTTTTTCATAGTTACTTTTATGTGTTATATGAACAAATGTGAAAGAATATATATATATTTTTCACTCCAAATTCATCCGCAAAACTCACAAAAACATCTCAAGCTGCCCGGGTTCAAAGTTCAACCAATGCGCAAAAATTCACTTTGAAATCAAATAAATTAGAGTCGGCATGACATACAGATTGAATAAGTTTGTCTTCAATTTCCCTAGTGAAAACCTATGGACGCTAAATTAATGGCCTGTTTGGAAGTTTAAAAAAGAAGGGGGAGTAGAGTAGAGGGAGTGAGAGTAATTCAATTACCTTATTTGGAAGTTTTTTAAGGAAGGAGGGGGAAGAGTTTGAAGGGGTTTCAACCACCTCTAACCCCTCATTTTTAATTCCCCCAAATTTGAGAGATTTGGAGGGAGAGTAGAGTAGATAAATTATTGACTAGATAAATTTCCCAATTTACCCTTTCTAAATTAATAATAGACCAATGTTGCAAGTCCATTATCAAATAGGGGTTAATTTGTCTATTTTAATCATTTCCTCTCCTCTCCATCCTAATTTTTAAAACATCCAAATAAGGGGAAGGGCTAATTACTCCCTTCCCCCTTACTAATTTTAAAAACATCCAAACAAGGTAGAGGGGAATCATTCCCCTCTACTCTCTTTCCCACTACTCTCCTCCCCTCTACTCCCTCTCTAAACTTCCAAACAGGCCATAAGTCATAGGTGAACTAGACCAGTTAGTTCGTCTCAGCCTCACACGTTCTTAAATTGAATAAAAAGCAAAAGTCTACTCAATATAATACAATTATAGTCATTCTAGAGAACCCGTTGTTGTAAATATACCAAATTCCTCGATCTTTATGTTTCTCCAACAAAATAGCAACCTTGGAGCCGTATAAAAGACTCTAACGATCACCAGGACAATAAGTGGAAGATGGTGTACATGCTCTCTTTAAGTGCCCAAAAATTTCAGCTCTTTGGGAAAAGGTGCCCATATGGAAGGTGGATAGTTTAAAACGATGTCCAAATTTCATAGACTTGCTGGGATGTATTTTTGCAGAAAATAGGGACCCGGAACTATTCTCTACAATGGTGTGGTTTTTGTGGAACCAGAGAAACAATTTACGGCTTGGCAAAGGGTCAATCCCTCTAGACCAAGTGCTGCAGCAAGCAAGAAACAAACTGCAAGAGTTTAAGAGTGCTCAGACCAGAACAGGGGCCGCATCGACAAGACATAGCTCTTCGCAGTGGCAACCACCACCTAGTTCGGTTTGTAAGATAAATTTCGACAGCGCTTTCTTCATGAAGGAACAGCGGGCTAGCATAGGGGTAGCTATTCAAAATGAGAACGGGCTCATCATGGTTTCATCCTCTCAACAGATTCCCCTCCCAGGTACAGTGGTTGAAGTAGAGGCATTGGCAGCAAGGAAAG
This sequence comes from Quercus robur, assembly GCF_932294415.1. Classification (NCBI taxonomy): domain Eukaryota; kingdom Viridiplantae; phylum Streptophyta; class Magnoliopsida; order Fagales; family Fagaceae; genus Quercus; species Quercus robur. Next base: position 6,925,123 of record NC_065540.1, read on the forward strand.
CGCTGGAACTAGCTCTTGACTGTGGTCTAGATAGAGTAATTCTTGAGGGTGATTGTGAGATTCTCATGAAGACACTCCAGACTGCCTCAAAGTCCCTGGCACAATTTGGGAAAATTGCGGAAGATATAAGAGTTTATGCTTCAATGTTTCAAGATATAAGTTTCTCGCATGTACGTAGGAATTGTAATTCAGTTGCTCATTCATTAGCGAGAAGAGCAATTCTTTCGCCTCATTTTTTAGTCTGGATAGAGAATGTTCCACCAGATGTTGAGCCAGTATTTCAGGCTGATTTAAGGAGCCTACCTTAATAAAAATCCCTGAACTCTTTCTAAAAAAAAATAAATAAATAAATAAGTATTCCTACTGAAAAGTCCAAGCCTTCACTAAAAGAAAATGACCCAAAAAAAAAAATTCCAAGCCAAGTTTCCGCGCATGGACCGCATTGATATTCGCAATTTCTATATATACCCAACCAAATTCTTCAAATTATTATCACCATACCACATTCAAGTTCATCATACTAGTTAGTTCTTATATACCACCAATTTAAAGCAACGATATCATACAATGATGAAAACCCTGGCACTCTACAGCCTTACCTTGGCTTTCTTTTTCCTATCTGGTATGCCTCCTCACTAATCACTATCCCACATTGCATCGTCCAAAACTCTCTCTCTTATCCTTTAAAAGTGCTTGATATACACCCAAAATAATTACAAAATTCTTGTTTGTGATGAATATTTTCTCGAAAACATCAAAAAACATGCGGTTTTTTTGCCCCATTCATCATCACATTGGCCACGCAATAGAGTCATGAAACCCCGCGAAGGAATAGAGTTCATGCACATTCTTTTCATCACGAGTCTTATTTATTTACTTTTGATAATTAAAAATAATTGCAACCCCGTTGAATCATAACCATGCATCATCATGATACGTACGTGTATCTACACATTAGAATTAATGTTGCATCTGCTACATATATTTGCTGCTTACAATACAGGTTTTGTTTTCATTTTCAAAATGATGACAAGGATTTTCGTTTATATATGTTGCATGCAGGTGCTCACTCTGCTAGAATAACTTTCACAAACAACTGTCCATATACCGTCTGGCCCGGAACCTTAACTTCGGATCAAAAACCTCCATTATCAACTACTGGGTTTGAGTTAGCATCTACAGCATCCTCAGCAATAGATGTCCAAGCTCCATGGAAAGGCCGATTCTGGGCCCGAACTCTGTTAGAGATATATTAGCCCATTAGCATAAGTCTAAGCCTAATTTTACTTTGTGTGCAAGCTAAGTCTCCTACTTGTACTAGAAGTCTATTAGTTTAGGGTTTAATCTACTATATATACACATGTTATAATTAATTGTAATACAGGATTTGTACTACACTATAATATATTATTGATGTAGCCCTTTAGGGTTTCCTCCATAGATGTAGGCCGTTAGGCTGAACCACGTAACCCTCGTGTGTTATTATATTTTATACTTTATGCTTTCGCTTCCGCATCTATTCTAGCATATTCAACATGGTGTATCAATGCTAATATTTAACATGGTATCAGAGCCACCTTCTTGTGGCCATGTTTTCTATCCTTGCGGTATATTTAAGAGCAATCTTTGTTTTTCTCGGTGTTTTTTTTCGCTGCGTTCATCTTCTTTGGCTTTCTACTGCTACCGTCAAAACTCTTCGGTATAGTCAAGTCATCGTTAGAAGTCGCATCAATCCTGTAAGATCATTGCCTTCCTCAAACTACCATCACAGAGCCAAACTTCATTCAAGGGATCTTCTTAACCTTATCAAATTTCAAGATTTCATCAAGCTTCCATCTTGAGTTTGAGAGGAGGTGTTAGAGATATATTAGCCCATTAGCATAAGCCCAAGCCTAATTCTACTTTGTGTGCAAGTTAAGTCTCCTACTTGTACTAGAAGTCTATTAGTTTAGGGTTTAGTCTACTATATATACACATGTTATGATTCATTGTAATACAGGATTTGTACTACACTATAATATATTATTGATATAGCCTTTTAGGGTTTCTTCCATGGATATAGGCCGTTAAGCTGAGCCACGTAACTCTCGTGTGTTATTATGTTTTATATTTTATGCTTTCGCTTCTGCATCTATACTAGCATATTCAATATGGTGTATCAATGCTAATATTTAACAAACTCTATGCTCCACAGATAGCTCCGGAAGGTTCAGCTGTGCTACTGCAGAATGTAGGCTCTGGTCAGGTTTCATGCAATGGTAACGGTGCAGTTCCGCCAGCTTCTTTGGTAAAAATCAACATAGCCGCCGATGGTGGAATGGACTTCTATGATGTTAGCCTTGTAGATGGGTTCAACTTACCTGTTTCAGTAGCCACACAAGGCGGAACTGGCGAATGCAAGGCCTCAAGCTGTCCAGCCAACGTGAACGTGCGGCTTGCCCAGCAGAGTTGCAAGTGAAAGGGTCTGATGGGAGCGTTATTGCTTGCAAGAGTGCATGTACCGCTTTCAATGAACCACAATATTGTTGCACTGGCGCATATGACAAGCCTGAAACATGTCCACCCACAAGCTACTCTCAGATCTTTGAGCAGCAATGTCCTCAAGCTTATAGCTATGCTTATGATGACAAGAACAGCACATTTACTTGCTCTGGTGCACCCAACTATGTTATCACTTTCTGTCCATGAATTAAGAAGAGGAAGAATGTATTCCCTTCCCTCTAAATAGTAATAAGAAGCTGATAAATTTCATGTACTAAGGCACGTGTATGTAAGTGTCAACGAAATAATTATTTGAATAATACATAACAAATGGATATTGTAAAAGAATACTCTTATCACTTCCGTTTTCATGTTGTACCGAGACATTTAAGATAGTGTGAAGCTTTAACAGCCATGGTCTAAGCTTTTAAGCTTAAAATATATCAGGAGCAAATTAATGAGCAATGACGCAGTAAGAGTGGGTTAAAAAAAATAAATAAATAAATAAAAAATAAAAAAAAATAAAACAAACAAACAAACAATAAAAATCTGGGATCCTTGTGTAATACTATACTAACAAACTGGGTTGGCCCTTGTATCACGATCCCACGCGAAGCTTCTATCGTCCTTACATTTACGTTGTTCGCCCTTCCAACTCCCATTTTAACATTTACCAGATGGACATTCATCATTGCATGCTCCTTATTGTACATCATTTGCGATTTTGAATTTATTCTCTACAAAATATAATTAACGCTTTTTTTTATTAGGTAAAAGTACATTTTTCCTGCGTTGGATTGTGACCTTGAAAATGAGCTACATAGTATTTTTAGTTATTTCGATTGCATGAAATCAAGAATTATTCTTGTAATTACAAATAATAATACAAAAAAATTATTCACAAAAACATGTCCTAATCAAGAGCCTTAAACTGAAAATATATCCTGAATTCGGAATCCAAGTAAAAAAAAAAAAAAAAAGATGGGAAACGACTGATATGAACAAGAAATGTCATTATGGAAAAATTTGAACGTTGGTCAATATCTGATCAATGATCAATATGTGGAGACGCGGATAATGCTAAAGTTACAAATTATTTTGCATTTTTTTTTTTCAAACTATTGATGTTGTTAGATCCCAAATAATATTATCACAAATATTAGCAATCTAAAATAACAATCACACACAATAACACAAAATTTACATGGAAAACCCTTTCTCTTAGAAGGGAAAAACCATGGGACAAACTCTGAATAATTTCACTATTATCAAATCAATTACAATAATTTTTATGTCTCTTGACTAAAGAAAAAATCTCTCTTATTTTTCTTTACTCTCATACACACAAATTATCTCTCTCAAAGGCGGCAACAATTTGCTTTCTCCTTTCTATTTTCTTCTCCAAGCACAACTCTCTCTTGGCTATCTTCTTTTCTCTAAGTGGCTCCCTCTTGGCTGCTCTCTCTTCTTCTTTTTTTTCTTGTGTGGCTTCCTTTTTCTTTGCTCTTACACATACTCTCTTTGTGTCTTCTTGAAGGCGGCAGTATCTTACTCTTTCCTTCCTGTTGTGTTCCTCCCAAGAGAAAAACCATTTTCTCTCTATTTTTCCTCTCCCCATAGGGAGGATCCATGGGACAAAAGCCAAAGCCATCGAATTCTTTGTAGCATTGTCTATTTATAACTCTCTTGCTATTCCAACTTAGACTAGGAATACATTACCTCTTTAATAAGAAATCTATTCCCTCTTGGATTAAGAATTGTACATAACACCACTAAAGAATGGGAGAATGCATAAGTGGTTGAATCTGGACCTTACACATGGAATGGTTGTGAGCAAGGGGAGAGGAAGCATTGGCTAAGGGATTTTGTCTTGGTCTGTGCTAAAGGTGTGACTGCCTTGGGAAGGAAGTAAAATTTTCACCTGACATGGTACTCAAGCACTCATCAAAAAGGGAGTTAGTGACTTTCTAAGGTCAAAGGCTATGGGGACACCCTTTTATTGGTTGAATGCATGATGAGCCACCTCAAAGACACGTGTATCAATCACAGTACTCTTGATGTCCCTCTCAATGTCCAAGACTTATCTCCCAAGCAGTGGCAAAGTCACCTACCTACGGGTCCAGTTCTTATCCTTTAGCTAGCAGATAATATCACAGTTGTGAAAAGGTCCAAAATAAAAAATGATGACTTTACACCTATCTTTGTACTCAGCCACATTCCTTAGAGTATAAGAGGAACATGTAGTTGTGCTATTAGGGCAAGAACCCAAGTAGATATTTTGAGAAGAGTAAAGAGTTGATAGGAAAGAAAGATAACATGATTGTAAGAAATTGGTCTCTTTTTACACATAATTCAAGATGAGTAGATTAAGAATGTTACCTTCTTGCTCAAATCATGATTTTTTATCCCTTCTTTAGGGTTTTCAACGTACATCCTATGTTTTTTTAGTAATCGATTTCTTCTTCTTGTTTAGATGTGCGTCTTTTTCATGTCCTATCATCACTTTCTTTTTTCTTGTTCGAGTATCATGTCAAAGCTAGCATATTTTCAAGCTTTTTCAACAGATGTACTGTTAGATAACTTATTTCACTTCTCTATATAAGCTCAAATCTAATTTGCACAAAGAGGAATATATTATCTCTTTAATAAGGAAAAGACCTCATTCCACACCAAGGAATAGTCTTTCCTTCTACAATAAGGAAACCCAAATTAATTTTTCCTTCTTCAATTAGGAAACTTAATTGGCTTTCCAAGTCATAATTGTAATTTGAGACAATTTCCCAACAATCTTCACCTTGACTCAAATTCCATCAATTGTCCTCAACAATCTTCTTTCCTCCTGGGATAGCTCCTACCTTAATCAAGTAGTCATCTTTTCCTCTTGGAATAGCTCCACCTTAATCAAAGCAATCCCTTCTCTTCCATCTTAATTCACACAAAGAGTCATCTACTAAATCAACCAAGCTCTAATACCACTATTGGTCTTTTCTTTCACAGCATTATGAGCAACTGATCTTAATAGAGTTAATCGAATAACTCCCAATACCTGTCTATCAAGAAGGTTCCATTCTTCACCCTTCATAGTATCAGGTTTCTTCCCCAAAAAAGACAAATGCAATTTCTTCTCATAGAAATAATCTTCAATCTGCATCATCCAATATCTAAAATCTGTTCCATCAAACTTTTCAATTCTTGAAGCTTTACCTTCTTCTCCGACCATCGCTTCTACTCTAACCTTAGCTTTGATACTACTTGTTGGGTCCCAAATAATATTATCACAAATACTAGCAATCCAAAAGAACAATCACACACAAGAACACAAAATTTATGTGAAAAACATTTTCTCTTTGAAGGGAAAAACCATGGGACAAACTCCAAATGATTTCATTGTTATCAAATCAATTACAATAACTCTTGTGTATGTCTCATGGTTAAAGAAAAAATCTCTCTTATTTTTCCTTACTCTCACACACACAAATTATCTCTCTCAAAAGCGGCAATACTTTGCTTTCTTCTTTCTATTTTCTTCTCCACGTACAACTCTCTCTTGGCTATCTTCTTTTCTCTTAGCAGCTCTCTCTTTACTTCTCTCTCTTCTTTTTCTTTTTTATGCGGCTTCCTCTTTCTTTACTCTTGCTCATACTCTCTTTATGTCTTCTTGAAGGCGACAGTACCTTACTCTCTCCTTCCTCTTGCATTCCTCCTAAGCAAAAAATATTTTTCTCTCTCTTGGTTTCATGCTCTATTTTCCCTCTCTCCATAGGGAGGACCCTTGGGCCAAAAGCCAAAGCTATCAAATTCTTTGTATCGTTGTCTATTTATCAGACTCTTTTGCTATGCCCACTTGGACTAGGAATACATTACCTCTTTAACAAAGAATCTATTCCTTCTTGGACTAGGAATTCATTACCTCTTTAACAAGGAATAGACTTCCTTCCACACCAAGGAAACTCAAATTAATTTTTCCTTCTTCAACTAGGAAACCTAATTGACTTTTCAAGTCACAATTGAAATTTGAGGCAATTTTCTAACAGATGTGGTGAGTGGTTATTGGTATGTAAAAAAGTAATATTAGTGGTGGACTCTAATCAAAACCAATAAGAATTGCCTACATCGATAATGTTGGGTTAAGATAGCTTGACCCCGGTTAATTCAATCAATTACCCAAATTGATTAATTAGGTTCAATTGCATGTAAATCGTGGAGGCACTAACAAATCACCAAAAAGACTAAATGCAACAAAAAATAAATTTGACACGATGATTTGTTGACAAATGGGGAAAACCTCACAAAGCAAAAATCTCATCGGGTGATTTTAAGTTCACCACTCCCAAGAATCTACTAATCAACAATCAAGCAGTTAAAAGTATAAGGAATCTTACTAACTATCTTGGCTTATCTCGAAATACCAACCTAGAGTTGAACCTTCCTTCCAATACCCAATTGGACTTGATCTTGTAATAGCCTTCTTTCCCTTGATGCACAAACCTCCAACTTGTGACTAACTCCTTTGCACGGATCCTAGTGCATGGCTAACTCCAGCAACTTGAATGGTTGTTGCTAGTTGCAAAGTTCTTCACTTCATTAACAATGAAGATTAAGAAGTACTTAATTACAAAACCCAACGACGTACAAATGCAGTAACTTTTTACAGAGAAATTAAGCACTTGGTCACTGTATTTGATATGATGGCTTTTAAAATAAGCCTTATATAGGGTTGTGAGAAAAAAAAAAAAAAAAAAAAAAAAAAAAAAAAAAAAAAAAAAAACCCTACATATACACATAAGCTTGGGCCAGATTTAAGATCTGAAAATTCTAAAATCGTAATTCTTGATAAATCGAGCTAGTGTCGAGCTATCTATCGAGCTTCAAATTAAGGCTCGATAGCAATTATCTGTCAAGCTATTTATCGAGAATTAATGAGCAGCTTTTCTTCACTTGTTTCTTGGATCAATCTTCATGTTTTTAATACTTTACTTGAACAACATGTTTTTTGAAGTATTACCCATCTTATATCTACCCAATTACAAGTAAAGTGCATTTTGTCAAAAGATTAACCAATTACAAAAAATATAACCCTAACAAATAATTTGTAAAAATATTGTAAAATGTATTTGTTGTGGTGGTTTATTTGGTATGTAATTTAAAAAATAATAATAATAATTTTCCCATTATACAATTTTTTTCCCCTATTGACAACAAATAAAATGTTTTTGTTTAAGTGTGTTTAATTTTCACCATACCAAAAAACATTAGAAAATGAAAGGGAAAAAAAAGTTTTGGTCAAGCATATGGATTCTAAATAGAAGAAGATTTTAACCAATAAAGAAATGATTGTCAATGCAATAACAACCGAAATTGAACAATATGGAATGAAATTTTGAGAGAAATGATTATGCAATCTAAATCTAAACCTCTCTTGAAAAGTACGGCTGAGTTTGGTGATTGACTAGCATACAAAAAATCATTAGATATTTTTAGAGTATCATGATGCGGTAGTCCATCTTCTCATATAAATAGTAAACCACTATGAATTTAATTGATGAAATTCGCTATTGTGTGAGATGAATAAGTATCATGTCACTACACTCTTAAAGTACTAAATAATTATTTCAAACTAACATTAGATTTTTATTTTTTTATTTTTTTTTATAAGGGAATAGCGAGGCATTATTTATCCTAGAAGGTCTAGACCAAACAAAATTGGACTCAAACTAAAAGGAAAAATATGAATATTAGGTATTTTTTAGATCAGCTAAAAAATGAGTCAAGGCGTCGAAATGTCAGGTCGAGTCATGTTGGGTCAGGTTAACTTCCTAGTCACACAAGTTTATCCTTTTTCTTTCTAAGTAAAAGACCCCCCCCCCCCCACCCCCTTTGGTCTTCTAACTCTATATAAACATGTTTCTTACTTTTACTTCTTATTATTTTTTCTTTTTTTGAGATAGAGTTTCAATTTATGATGTCCAGTTCTGATGATATCTTTTTATCATCAGACCAAGACACCAATCAGTTTTTGGTGTAGACGGGGATTGAATCTCAGATTTCTTATTCAACCATTAGAGACTTTCACAAACACTCATAGCTTCTTTCTTCATTTAATGAAGTCGAGGCATGAAGACTTTAGTTTAGTAAATTGGACTATCTAAACTTTACAATTTATGTATTTTTTTTATTTTTATTTTTATTTTTTATTGTTTTTGTTTATTTTTTCTCTTTTTTGTATTGAAAGAGAGCAAAGACAATATTATCAAGTTTCGTTTATATTTTTATATCATTGTTTGCATGTAAAAAAAAATACGGGGCATAACAAATTTTGACGAGACCCTACAAAGACCAATTAAGATTCATAGGTTTTGCAACCTATTTAGGAAAATTATTTTCTCACTAAAACCCGAGGTAGGTGAACCTGAAATCTATTGGCCCAAAGCATTTGCCAAGTCTAGGGTAATTTACTCCCAAGCACAAAACAATTTCCAAATTATAGTAAGATAAAAATTGTTACACACATATTTTTTGAACTGAAATTGTGAGTTAAAAACATAATTTTAGTATTGAAATCATGTCTCCAACTCACGATACAGTTCAAAAAATGGGCCTGTAACAATGTGTTTAGCAAACACTATTCATTACGTTATAAGGCTTGGTTGATATTGCCCATTTATATGGGCCCAATAGTTCATCCAGTGTATTTCTCTCGAGTCTCAATCCAAAATCTTTGTAGAGTGAGAATCAGACCATCTACCCAAATTGCAGATGAGAGGTCTGCTGGACCTGGAGAGAGGGTTTGTTAGGAAACCAAGGAGAAAATTAAAGCCAAGCAATATCATTCTATGATTCTAGCCCAACTTGATCAAGCCAGTACGTGTTGGTTAATAAAAAATCAGGAGTGGAGGAAAAATAAAAGAAGAGGCAATTGGGACTTGGGAAAAAGATGGGGTACAAGTTGGGAAATAATTGTTTTTTAATTATCTATATCTATAATACTATTTAAGGGGTTTTACCTGTTTGGACTAGATATATATATATATATATATATATTATTCCAAAATACCCCTATAGCCTATGCTTAAGTCAGGGGAGAACTTGGTAATTAAAAATGTTTCTTTAACTCCTATGTAAAATACTATCTATAAAATAGGACCACACTCGCAGTACACTTACGTTAGTTTTCAAACTCAAATTACTTCTTTTTCAGTTCTCCAATTCTCTTAATTCTGTGTTAATCTTCTTTTCACCATTATCACCATTTTTTTTCTATTTATCTTCTCAAATTTGCTCTTGCTCAACAGTATATGTATGTCAATGTAGATGGGTCTTTTCTATTTTGGTTTTCTAATTTATGAACAACTTCTTATATTCTAGAAACAAATCAAATATTTTTGTAAAATAGCCCTTATATTTCAACCTCACCTTTAATTTCTTTCACATATTTCTTCAAGGAACATGCACTAGGGTGTCTATCTTCAAGATTTTCGTATCTAAACTTCAAGGAATGTGCACTGGGGTGTTGATCTACAAGATTTTCGTGTACTCTGTCCTCCAACTCCAACGAATTGTTTGGACTTTGAACTTGAAGTGTAGTCAATGACAAAAATGTAAGTATCTTTGATCACTCTATTTAGATGTTTCATGTGTGTTGGGTTCTCTGTGTTATTTTTGCTTTTATGAGTTGCCATTTAGTATTTGCTTTCCCGTATTTGGTTTCCTTACTTTATTATTATTATCCTTTCCATATCATTATCTAATCTTAAAAAAAAAAAAAAAAAAAAAAAACCATGTTTTCTTGTATTCCTATTGTTTTGTTCAAATATGTTTTCATATATTCACGTTTTGAAGTCATATTTGACAACGTTAATATAAGAAATCTTATTTGAAAACGTGAATTTGAGTTCTTATATTCATGTTTTCAAAAAAAAAAAAAAAAAGAAGAAGAGTTCTATTTGAACTCAAATTTTCTTATATTCACTAGTATTATGCCCGTGGGATGCACGGCTTAATAAAAAAATTATATATAAATTAAAATATATATTTTTTATACTATAATATAATTTAATAACAAAAAAAAATAGTAATTTTTAAAAATTATGGCAAGTTTTAAATTTTTAGAAGCTCTTTGTAGTAAAATTTTAATTTGTTTTTTTATATATATATGGCACTTAAAAATCTTTCTATTATACTTGCTAACACGTGGAGTAGTAGAAGTGCTAACCATAAATAAATTTCTAGCATATATAACCAAAAACAAATTCCATAAATTACAAAAATAAAGTATCTAGATTGCAATGTAAATGTAAATTTTTGTCATAAGTGAGGAAATAATTAACATAATCAATTAAGAACACCAAATCAAAAAATAATATCAATAATTAAGATGAATTGCATTATCTAAATTTTTTCAATAAAAAATCATAGAATTTAAGTAATAATTGAACTGCGTTAATAGAAAAAATAGAAACACAATCAAATAAAATAAAAAAGATAGCTCTTCTCACATAAATCTCCTAATTTCATATTGTAGATGAGTTCCATCCCAAATAGATTTGGTGATAAAATTTCTTGTATATATGACTGAACTAAATATTCCATAAATTACAAAAAAAATAAAATAAAAATAAGTATCTATACCTAAATATATAACACTCAAAATAATTTCAAAAATAGATAAATAAAGGTACATAAAGAGAAAAATATATATATCATATTGCAATATAAATGTAAAAGTTTACATATGAATCACCCGTGTCTAGCCATTTTGATATTGACATTCATGTCTAGCCATTTTGATATTGCCCTTAGTGAGGAAATAATCTGCACAATCAATTAAAAACACCAAATTAAAAAATATATATATCAATAATTAAAATGAATTGCATTATCTAAAATAATTTATACAAAGAATAGAATTTAAACAATAATTGAACTACGTCAATAGAAAAATAGAAACACAATGAATAAAAAATAAAAAGAAGATAGCTATTATGAATAGAGATGAATAAATTAGAATAAACAAATACATATAGAAGAAGAGATGAATAGAGAAAAAAAAATATTTGTATGGTTCTATGAGTTATTATATATATATATATATATATATATATATGTCCACTCCACGTAAAAGAAGTTGATATAAACAAAAAATCTAATGTCAGTTTAATTTTGTGAAGGTGTGAAGTTAAAATCTAAATCTTGGAAGTCTGAAAAAAAATAATAATAATCAATATGTACCGTAACAAAAGTTAAGAAAATCCCAAAAACCATATTCAAGCACAACAAATTAAATTATAAACAAACATTATCGTAGCTTTTAGAGTGAGGAAGATAGAAATTTACCTTGTAAATAAGAAAAAAACTGAAGAGAGGGATAGACTGAGCATGTCGTGTATATAGAATGAAAGTGTGAAATTGATATCATTCCCTTGTAGCAATGGAATTGATTTACGTATCATGATATCAAAATCCAATAACTGATCTACTTTAAATAGTGCTATATTCACATGTACTTGTAAGAGAAGTAGAGTTCTAGTTAAACTTTATTATATAAAATCCCATTAGGAAGATGATATTTGATTATATTTAATTATTTAATTATATTTTTCTTTTTTAATTGTGTTTATCTAAATATTTATAAAAAAAGAAAAAAAAAGAAAAAAGAAGGATAACAAATTGAGAAATCGTAGAAATCAAAAAATGGGAAAAAAAGAAGAATAATTTTTATTTTATTTTTTTAAAAAAGAAGAAGACAAATTGTAGAAATCAAAAATTAGGGAAAAAAAGATGAATTTTTTTTTAATGGATGAGAAGAAGTGAAGTTGATATTAAATTATTAAGTTTTTGTGTCTATCAAGCTTTATCCAAAGAAGTAATTTCAAATTAAAATTTTTTATGAACTTAGAAATTATAGGAAAAAAAAAAAAGATAACGTAGAAATAAAAAATTATGGTTAAAAAGAAGAATAATATTTTTTAATAAATGAGAAGAAGTTAAGTTGATATTAAATTATTAAGTTTTTGTGTCTATCAAACATTATCCAAAGAAGTGATTTCAAATTAAAATTTTTATCAACGGAAAAAAAAAAGATAAGAACAAAAAAATATATTTATTTTTAAAAAATCTATAAAAAATTCTGCAATTTAGTGAAGCCACTTGACGCAACCATGACTTCTAAGCCCAACTTTCAAAGAAGGAGTGGCTCAAGTAGAATAATGAATTCAATCCTATCTAATTGTGTTATGAGTAATGATTATCACATATTAATTAGTATGCAACTAAATTTTGGATATGATACATACGTACAAAGTGTACACATTGTTAAGTGTATAAAAAAAAATTTTTCCACACTATATGGTATACTTTTTCTGTTCTGTAGAAAATGTTTAGCATATTTAAATCACATTATGAATGTATAACAATACTTTTTCTCGTATCTCGTTTCATATGTTTGTTTCTCAGCCCAACTTTTTTACGTGAAGCAGTATTTTTTTTTTTTTGTAGTATTTTTTTTAGAGATAAAAAAGAATTAGAGTTGTGGGGCCCAATAATTTATGGGTCAGGTCCACTCGCTCGTGGGGAGTCCAAAGGCTCAAGCCAAAGAAGGCTACGGCCCAACCTCAATAACATAAAGCCCAAATGGCCCGGAGATGTTGCCGAGGACAGTTCAGTCCTCGGCAGACCCAAAATTCCACCGAAAAGAGGGGCAAAAACGGTATAGGACCAAACTGGAAAGAAGATCTAAAATATCTCGAGAAAGCTGCCCTTATTACCCTTCCTAGATAAGACTATGCATCCAGCAGAGCCGGATTCTTCGGCTTTATCAACCACCCCCAATAATTCTGGGATTAGACTGATGGGACAAATATCAGTCTTGGAAAGGTTGACCCTACACGTGGACGAAGGACAGCGAGCGTCAGCGAGTATAAAAGAGAAAGTAAGTAATCTGAATAGGGGGGGCTGGGAAAAATAGACAAAAAAAAACCAGGAGCTCCCATCCCACCTCCAGGAAAAAAGACTCCAAAGAGGAAAACACCTGAACTGTGTATGCACACCACAAAAACACTCACCGCCGGGTAACCGGGGGAAGACCTTAATGCTCCTCGGAACAAGTCCGAGGAGCCCAATCCTTCAGGCTACGAAGCTGTAGGGTTTGGGTGCCCAAGCTGAACCCCTTTCTAAGTAAGTTCCCCTAAAATCAGGACCGGATCATCGCTCCGTGATCAATGGCTAGCCTTTCAAGCCCACTCTCTACAAATCATATTGTGAGGGATCTTTCATGTGCGAGCCCAACATCATTATTGGGCCGTTAAATAATCATGTCCCTACAATTGGCACCGTCTGTGGGAAGGGCTTGCACGTTGGCACAGGTGGCGTTTGAGTCAACTCTCTAGCAAGCAGAGATTCGTGGGTTTTCCCCCATCTCCGGCGACATGCAGTTGTTGTTCCGGCATAAACTTGTGCCAAGGCTTACGTCCTGTAGCGCCAACGGCACGGGCAGCTCTAGGGGCTTCCGACCTCAAGTCAGCTCTCCCCGCCCTGGTCAAGGGGCTGACCTGCGAAAAAGAAATTAAGTATTCAAAAAAGTTTTGGACAGAACCAAGGCCTTGCATGGTCCTCGGATTCAAGCCTATGGGGAAACCAAGTACTCAAAAAAGTTTTGGACAGAACCAAGGCCTTGCATGGTCCTCGGACTCAAGCCTATGGGGAAACCAAGTACTCAAAAAAAAAGTTTTGGACAGAACCAAGGCCTTGCATGATCCTCGGACTCAAGCCTATGGGGAAACCAAGTACTCAAAAAGGTTTTGGACAGAACCAAGGCCTTGCATAATCCTCGGACTCAAGCCTATGGGGAAACCAAGTACTCAAAAAAAAAGTTTTGGACAGAACCAAGGCCTTGCATGGTCCTCGAACTCAAGTCTATGGGGAAACCAAGTACTCAAAAAAGTTTTGGACAGAACTAAGGCCTTGCATGGTCCTCGGACTCAAGCCTATGGGGAAACCAAGTACTCAAAAAAGTTTTGGACAAAACTAAGGCCTTGCATGGTCCTCGGACTCAAGTCTATGGGGAAACCAAGTACTCAAAAAAAACGTTTTGGACAGAACCAAGGCCTTGCATGATCCTCGGACTCAAGCCTATGGGGAAACCAAGTACTCAAAAAGGTTTTGGACAGAACCAAGGCCTTGCATGGTCCTCGAACTCAAGCCTATGGGGAAACCAAGTACTCAAAAAAAAAGTTTTGGACAGAACCAAGGCCTTGCATGGTCCTCGAACTCAAGTCTATGGGGAAACCAAGTACTCAAAAAAGTTTTGGACAGAACCAAGGCCTTGCATGGTCCTCAGACTCAAGCCTATGGGGAAACCAAGTACTCAAAAAAGTTTTGGACAGAACCAAGGCCTTGCATGGTCCTCGGACTCAAGCCTATGGGGAAACCAAGTACTCAAAAAAGTTTTGGACAGAACCAAGGCCTTGCATGGTCCTCGGACTCAAGCCTATGAGGAAACCAAGTACTCAAAATAGTTTTGGACAGAACCAAGGCCTTGCATGGTCCTCGGACTCAAGCCTATGGGGAAACCAAGTACTCAAAATAGTTTTGGACAGAACCAAGGCCTTGCATGGTCCTCGGACTCAAGCCTATGGGGAAACCAAGTACTCAAAATAGTTTTGGACAGAACCAAGGCCTTGCATGGTCCTCGGACTCAAGCCTATGGGGAAACCAAGTACTCAAAATAGTTTTGGACAGAATCAAGGCCTTGCATGGTCCTTGGACTCAAGCCTATGGGGAAACCAAGTACTCCAAAATAGTTTTGGACAGAACCAAGACCTTGCATGGTCCTCAGACCCAAGCCTCTGGGGAAACCAACTACTTACAAGGAAAAACTACATTACATGGACTTTAGGATTTATCCGAGGAAAACTCTCCACTAACAATTGGATTAATTCCTAAATTGCGAGGATTCTCAAGTCTGCTTCCGGATCTTCAGCACCAAAGGGGATCGGTGCAATATAGAGCAATATGTCGCCTGACACACCATCGGAGTTCCCTACTGCTCAGTCAACTCCTCAGATGGATTATTTAGAGATTATCATTCTTGGACGGTATTCTCGCACTTATCACAGAATATTCAACTGTTACCTCGGTTAGTTTCCTAAGTTTAACTTACTATGAATTATCGTCATAATGCCTGGTAGTGTTGGTAAATCAGAATTAGTTGGACTATGTTTCAAGGTTTCCGGCTTTAAGTATCATTGAAGAAACACGCATATGGAGCACACCCATTCACAAAGTAGTGTTGCAAAAAGAATAGTATTCAAAACAAGTAAATAAATTTCCCTTTTTACTAAAACAAAGAAATAGTACAGCGTACATTGAAAAGCTGGAATCAGCTTATGTCAAAACTCACTACATAATCGAAAAGAAGGATACAAGAAAATAAGATAAAGCCGAGGAGGTGGCACAGAGGAGAGGTTGGCTACTGCTTCAAGACCTTGTTCTTCCTCAATGCTTTTACACGCCCATAACTCAGGCAGTAAAAGAACCCAGCTTGGGGCCCGCACCATCGAAGAAAAGGTGCAGAGAGAGCCCAGCTTCAGGCTAGCGTAGCTGAAGAAAAGGTGCATGAAACCCAACTTGAGCCTCACACCGCTGAAGGAAAGGCGCAGGGAGCCTGAAGTTGAGGAGCCTTTATCAAAAATTTGCCTGCAACAAGGCAGAGGCGATGATGGCGGAGAATCTTTCTTCTGACACACCAAAATTCTGGCATGAACAGAACCTGCTTCGGATTTTGACTAAAAGAGGGAGGAACACCCTTTCCCCTCTGTCGAAACGGAATATTCTCTTGAATTTATGCTTCCTTTGCCCGTACCTCACTATTTTGAGCCTCAGGAGGACACGGCGCCTCTGTGGTGGAGAGAGTTCCTTTTCCCCAACCCTCGCCTCCAACATGATATACTAAGGGAGGAAACTGAAGGATTTGTGCGTAGGTAAGACAACTTTCTCTCCTATTTATTTAAAAAGATAAGGTGGTGGCATTTAATTCACGCAGCGTCCCAAGGAACGCTACAGACAAAATGTCTCCGGCTCAATTTCCAATGCCACCTGCAACCATGAGATTAAAGGAGTCTCGTGAAGGCGCACCTCGAACACTGGGACGCCCAAAAAGTACCGCGTGACCGAAGACTACAGAAATACCTCTTAATTTGTGGGCCTAGTAAATTCGCGGCCCAGGCCCGTTCTGCATGGGGGCCAGGGACTACGGCCCACACCGAGGAATAGCCGTTGCCGAGGACAACCTCCTGCTCGGCACCTTGTGAAATACCCGAGGAAAGGGAGAAACTGAACTATGGTCCTCGGACTCAAGCCTATGGGGAAACCAACTACTTGGATGGCCTTGCATGGTCCTCGGACTCAAGCCTATGGGGAAACCAACTACTTGGATGGCCTTGCATGGTCTTCGGACTCAAACCTATGGGGAAACCAAGTACTCAAAAAGTTTTGGACAGAACCAAGGCGTTGCGAAGTCCTCGGACTCAAGCCTATTGGGACGCCAACTACTCGGATGGGGAAGGTCCTCGGCTCAAATACGGTAAAATGTTAAGGCCAATAAAAGTGTTAGGATGATGGCGGGACGCCCCACTATTCGGTAGCTTAAGGGGGCTGTTCATTTTTGCTGGTGATATGTCTTCGGATGATTACTTCCTACACCACATAGAGCATCCAGTTCTAATCTCAGCATTGTTTCGGGTAAGTATCGTTATTCGCAGGTACGCATTGCTATGTCAAACAATTCTATTAAAGTTATGGTGACATTCTTTTATTAGCAAGTATTTTGGCCTTAGTTGTCATTGATTCAAATGCTATATTATTGTGCCGAGCAGCGCTTGCAAATTTGTAAAAACATAGAGACAAAACATGCAAAGTAAAATAACAACAATTTTTATTAATATGAAAAATTATTACAACGTACAAAGAGGGGCTTAAACAAGCCTATACAAAAGGTGAATTGCCGAAGCAACGGTAACATCCACAATACATACAAGTAAACAGTCGGGTGTCTTTTAAACTCGTCTTCAAAGTCTCTCCAATCTCTGCCTCAGTATTGCTCATATTGAGAGAAGAACCTTCTTTGGAAAAAGATGAAGGAGAAGGAAGAAGAAGATGAAGGAGAAGGAAGAAGAGGATGGAGGAGATGAATGAGGAAGATGGAGGAGATGAATGAGGAAGATGGAGGACATGAGTAAAAGAAGGAGGAGAAGAAGAGGGAAGAGATGAAAAGAAAGAGAAAGGAGCAAAAGAGGGAGAAGGAAAAGCACCAGGATGGATCTGGTGGTGGAAAGAAGAAGAAAAAGAGGCAAAGGGAGGCGCCAGTGAACGAAGAGAGGAAGAAGCAAGGGCACTTAGTCCCTGCCCCAGTCCTGACTCCCAACACACTGGTGCCATGTTAGATATGCTCGTGAGAGAGCGGGTGGTACTTATGATGTGCATCCTCGGCTCAGTCACGACGAAAGTGTGACGTGACGAGTCCCTGCTTCAGATTTTGGCTGAAAGGAAGGCGAGACAAATCTTGAGTCTCCGCCATCCTTGCCCTGACCGAGCCATTTCGAGCTTCATTAGAACATGGTGTTTCTGGGAGGGGAATGATTTTTTCATTGCTTACTACTATGGGGAGTGTATTTCAAGTTGAGGTATAACCAGAGAGTAAAAGTGAACTCCGGAAGGAATCTAAGGGTTTCAAATTTCGGGAAGACTAAAGGGATTCATCTGTGGGAGAAACAACTCTTGTTTCTTCTCTTTATATAGGGGACGAAGGGGAGGGTACTTAATATGTTCAGATCCCCAAGGACATCCACCAACCAGAATATGCCCGTTCCGCTCCCCCACGCCATCAATAACCATCAAATCCGAGAGGCCTCGTGAAGGGAAGACATTAAAGACACGCTTCGGATAACCAGACGGCATAAGCGCATCATGAACAAATTAAGAGGAACGCCTCGTGGACCGGTACATTTCCTGGGCAGATGAAGGGTCGCCAACGTCAGTCAAAGGCTGAATTAAGTGAGCCATGATAAGGGCTCGATATTACCAAAACCCCCATCTCCAACCAGGAAGTCGGACAGCAGGGTTTTGAGGGGCTATTGTGGGGCCCAATAATTTATGGGTCAGGTCCACTCGCTCGTGGGGAGTCCAAAGGCTCAAGCCAAAGAAGGCTACGGCCCAAGCTCAATAACATAAAGCCCAAATGGCCCGGAGATGTTGCTGAGGACAGTTCAGTCCTCGGCAGACCCAAAATTCCACCGAAAAGAGGGGCAAAAACAGTATAGGACCAAACTGGAAAGAAGATCTAAAATATCTCGAGAAAGCTGCCCTTATTACCCTTCCCAGATAAGACTATGCATC
Source organism: Quercus robur (assembly GCF_932294415.1). Taxonomy (NCBI): domain Eukaryota; kingdom Viridiplantae; phylum Streptophyta; class Magnoliopsida; order Fagales; family Fagaceae; genus Quercus; species Quercus robur. The sequence continues at coordinate 6,943,993 of NC_065540.1, forward strand.
CAGCAGAGCCGGATTCTTCGGCTTTATCAACCACCCCCAATAATTCTGGGATTAGACTGACGGGACAAATATCAGTCTTGGAAAGGTTGACCCTACACGTGGACGAAGGACAGCGAGCGTCAGCGAGTATAAAAGAGAAAGTAAGTAATCTGGATAGGGGGGGGCTGGGAAAAATAGACAAAAAAAAACCAGGAGCTCCCATCCCACCTCCAGGAAAAAAGACTCCAAGGAGGAAAACACTTGAACTGTGTATGCACACCACAAAAACACTCACCGCCGGGTAACCGGGGGAAGACCTTAATGCTCCTCGGAACAAGTCCGAGGAGCCCAATCCTTCAGGCTACGAAGCTGTAGGGTTTGGGTGCCCAAGCTGAACCCCTTTCTAAGTAAGTTCCCCTAAAATCAGGACCGGATCATCGCCCCGTGATCAATGGCTAGCCTTTCAAGCCCACTCTCTACAAATCATATTGTGAGGGATCTTTCATATGCGAGCCCAACATCATTATTGGGCCGTTAAATAATCGTGTCCCTACAAGAGTCATGATTTTTTTTATTAGAGATAAAAATGAATTAGAGTCTTGATTAATCTAATATTAATCTGTAGTTTTTTTTAGACATGAATTAGAATCCTGGTAGTATATTATTCCTTTTTAGTTCTTTAAAAATCTGAAAATTTAATAAAATCTTTGCAATTTGCATTTTTTTAAGATATGAATTAGAGTCCTGGTAGTATAATATGATATGATTTTTATCTCTCTTTTTTTATATGAATTCTATCCTTAGGTAATTATATTCTATTGATTTTAGGGTTTATTGATAACATTTTAGATAGACACAATTGTTATTGATTTATCATATTTATCCAAAAAATTTGTATATATCTATTCTTAAAATCTAAAAATTTATTATAATTTTTGCAATTTGGTGAAGCCACGTGATGCAACTACGATGTCTAAGCCCAACTTTTATTATATATAATATGATGTTTTCAAATATGAGTTCTATTTGAACTAAAATTACTTTTTTAAAATTCAAATTGATATTTAAAAAAAATAATAATAATTAGTTGAACACTAACTTAGAGTTTAGAAAAAAAAAAAAAAAAAAACTAATTCTTTTATGTGATTTAGAGTTTGAAAGAAAAAATAAATAAATTCTTTTAACTCCCATGTAAAATACTACCTACAAAATAGGACCACACTTTTCTTTTATTTAGTCAGTTTGATAAGTGTTTAATATTTTCTCTAATTAATGACTCTTTTTTAAAGAATGGGAATGATAAATATTTTTGTCTACTTTTTTGTGGTTATTGGGTTTGACTAATTATTTTTGTGTATGTGTTCTAAGTGGTGCTCTCTCTTCCTCCTATTATTTTTGTCTCTTTTTTTTCTTTTTCTTTTTTTTTTCTTTACATTTAAGCCTTACTCTCTATTTTTTTTGTTTTTTTCTTTGGGTGTCATATCAACAATTTTGTTAAATTGCATAGCTGGTACATTGGATGAATTCAAGTGAACAAAGTGGTAGTCAATATATCAAGCAATTGTTAATGACCATTTTTTGAAAATATTCTACTATTTGAAATTTAATATTTTCCTTTGTTTTTTTTTAATGTGAAAAATTGGTCTTTAAAAAATGGATGCTTACCTACAATGTCAAGGTGTAGTATTAAAGAAATTGTTTCCCCTATCCAAAAAAAAAAAAAAAAAAAATTGTTTCCAAGTAAAGCTCAACGTGCATGTGATGAGAAACATAAGAATCGTGGAAGAAATCTATGAACTTGTTTTCATCCAGATTTGGAATGTGGTTATGGATGTGTATGCCTATTTTTTAGGATTAAATAACTGCCATTTTAAAATTTTAATTAAAAAAAAAAATTCTGAGTTTACAACTTGAGAGCCTTTAGCATTTGAAAATTTTGTTATGGATGTGCAATAACTAAGAGTCTTTAGTTACCTTTTAGGACTAAGTGGCTACCTTTTAGGATTTTTTTTTTTTTTTTTAATTGATAACTCTCAAATGATAATTGTGACACTCTATGACCCATATATCTTTTTATGTCACTACAAAGTTCACAATCCAAAAGGAACAATTTTCATTCATTAAACTTTTGACCTATTCTATGTTTCAAATGTAGTGAATTTTTTTACAATTTTACCTAATGTAAATATTTAAATTTTTTACATTGATCTATCAACTTCTTCATAATAGCTTTTGTAAATATTTTCACATTTATCAACTTCTTCATAACAGCATCATCTTTACACGCATGCTGAAAGACTAATATTCGGTAATTATCATCAATTTTTGGCAATTTTGTTTATGTAGTAATCAATGTTTTATTGGCTCTTTTATTTTTTTGGTAAAGGTTAATAATTTGAATCCATTATAATTTGGGATTATTACATTTTTCAATCACAAAATGCCTAGGGATGTGATGAAAAAAATACCTACGAGTGTGATGAGTGTTATACATTTGTAGATGAAATATTTTTTTCATCATACTTCTAGGTATTTTGTAATTGGAAAATGTAGTGATCTCAAATTATAATAAATTCAAATTATTAACCAAAAAATAAAAGAGCCTCTGAGCAAGCACGTGCTCAGCGCGTACTCAAAGGCTAGTTTCATTTAAGGATTTACTCATTAGTTTTTAAATTGTTCAATTTTAAAAAAAAAAAACCCGCGTACTCAAAGGCTAGTTTCATTTAAGGATTTACTCATTAGTTTTTAAATTGTTCAATTTAAAAAAAAAAAAAACCCACTTTCCTTCCATCATTGACCATCCTTGTGAGGAAAACTTCCCCATATTACCTTGTTACCTTAAGTGCTTATGCGCATGAAACCCTAATTAATGGAGAATTCCTTTTATTCTTCCTTACTTTCTCCCATTGACCATCCATGTGAGAAAAACTTCCCCAAAATGCCTTGGTACCTTGAGTGCTTTGGTTTGCTAAAAACCACGAAGAAACCAAAAAAAAAGGTCTTTAAGAGACCTTGGAGTGTTTGAAAAATCATACTTGCAGTCAGCATACTTGACTTGCGTTTGGAGAGTATGGAGAGAACTGATAGGTGCACTCTATTGCTAGCAGGAGCTGAAAGCTCGAGTTCAAGTGAATTGCATGACTAGAGGTTTTTTAAGTCGTTATTTTATGCAAGTCTGCAACTATCTCAGTAGTAAATTTTGTTGGAGAATTTTTTTTCTCTTAGGCTTCTCTATATAATAAGATTTTGTCTATGCGTGTGTGAGTTGTAATTTATATTCTGCTCAGTTTTTACTTATTCTTGGTGCTTGCAACTTGGTTTTATTTGTTTAATCCCTTGGTTAAGGTTATTTTTGGATTAAACTGGTAGTAGCAAGTTGGAGCCTAAACGTGAACTGTCACTATTAATTGTTCAAATTTTCAGCTATCTATATTATTCATGATCTTCATGTTAAACCAAGAAAAGTAGGATGGTAGTTAGATATATAGGAGCATATGTATGTCCTGTATTTCCTCTCATTCAATCTTTTATAGTTTTAAAATTGATACAGGAAAATATCTTAAACATGTGCATACACAATAAAGGACAATTGTATTGAAGAGTCGTGTCCAAGAACAAAGAAATGAATTTGTCCACTACTTTGAAAGGCAACATGCCAGAGAGTTTTGCACCACAACATCACTTATATAAAAAACAAAAAACCAAAAAAAGAAAAGAAAAGAAGAATGATTCTAGCTAATGTAACAATAAATATATATATATATATATATATATATATATTAGATTAAAAGGATAATGCAATAAAATTAACTAGCCATGAGAGGCGAAGTAGTGACTGAAAGCCTTAGGGAATACAGGCCATAAGCATCAGAGTTCACAATTACACTTAATTCAGTAGTGGGAGGTACATCTAAAATAACAAAATCAGCTGATAAGGGACATGCTCCTATAGCAAGACTGTCGGCACCATATAACAATATTACACACGCACCAATAATAATGAGGTGAGGGGTACGCAGAGCGAAGCACTGATTGTTCCAACGTTGGTGTTTTCCCACATAACCATGTAAGTTGAAGGTGAGCAATTGGTAGAATAGAGAGTTCACAAATAAGAATATCCTCGAAATCTTCACAATTAATGACCAACCTAAGCCGAATCATAACATAATTCTCTAACCCTAGTTGTAGGAATCATAACCCAATCAAGTCGTGAATAATGTTTGCTTACAATGGGACAAGGTAATGAATTTGAAATACTATGATCTTCTACATCAAAGACATAGAGGAACCTATCAAAACACTTCGTAAAATAGATTGAGTTCTGTCTAATTCCCTTTTCTGCTGCAAAACAAGATATAGCCTTACGCCCCACATTAAGATGCTGAGAAAGAAAAATAGTCCACCCTCCTATGTTGCTTACTTGCACCCACACCTGACTTGAAAAATCCATTCGAAATATGAGAAAACCAAGAAGCGTGTTAGCTTCCCATCCACCACACATCTTATGAATAAATAAGAGCTCACCACCACATTCAACAAGATAATCATTGATACGGTTTATTTCTGGAGTTGTCGGACTAGGCAAGTTCTCTCTTGTAATCTTTGTAAAATGAAGATTCGAACCCACAAATTCAGCACAAAACAATTCATAAATAGGTGATTGTCCTGAAAACCATGCCAAAAAGTAAACCTTCTCTCCAAATAATGTTGCTGCACATATTGTTGTCTTCCCATTCTCCCAATGAAATTCAAACATTTGTTCACGAAATTTCATATCTCCAGGTTGACAAAAATAGAATTTGCATCTTGAATGATCAATGAACATTACATGAAAATCATGTTTGGATTCGCTTGATGGTGAGGATAGAACACAGATATCATAATCGGCAATAGAATCTAACCGTGGGAGCTGCACCACCTCTTTAGAGGTAAGATTCAAAAGGCACAGATCCTTTGAGCCAAGATCTTTCAACACCAACCATTCCCTTGTGCTAGTGCATATTGTTTTATTGCGCATCTCAGAAATCGTTCCTGTGTTAAACTTATTATTTGATATGTCAACAAAAGTTTGTCTTTCTTGATCTTTCCCATCACAAATTATAAGCCAAGGATATGATAGAGGGATGTGAAGAGGATGATTTGTACCTTCCATTTCCAAGAATCTGTTTATAAGGAGGAAAAAAAAAAGAAGCAAAAGCTAAGCAGTTTTTAAAATGACAAAATGAACAAGCATATATTAATATAAGAAGAAGGAGAAGGTTTGGATAAGGAAAGTCAAGATTTTTTTTTTTTTTTTTTTTTTTTTTTTTTTTTTTTTTTTTTTATAATATAATAGTATGGTTTAGTCGAGTGCGTAAGAATTTCCTACACAAAGTCAAGAATTTCCTACACAATAATAGTTAAGCCCTTTGAGTGTGTACACTATTGCAAGTCTTTTAGAAATCGTCTTCCCTCTACCTTGAACTACACATTCACGAATTAAGTCCTTTTGAGTGTGTACTTGAGACCAATCATTCTCATATTACAACTATATAAAATAGATCAAAGTATATATACTGATATATTCTTCTAAACAATGATTGACATATTTATTGCAAGCTTTATTTCTTATAATGACAAGTTATGCCGCACTAATTTTAAAACTTTATTCCAACATTTTAAACTCTTTTTATTTATGTTGTTGAGAAACACCTACTTTTCAAACATAATTGAAAAAAAAAAAAAAAAAATATATATATATATATATATAGTTTTTTCAGAATGCCAATATTCTTGTAAAACAATATTGTCTTAATGATCTTTAACATGCTGATACTCTATATCAGTGGCGGAGCTAGGAATGTAGTTTAGGGGGAGCAAGATTAAAAGATAAGATTGAAAGTAAAAAACTAATCTAAAAAAAATTTAAACATGAATATTTAAAGTACGCAATATATCTGTGAATATTTAAACGTGACTCAATGACTTGAATGTTTTTAAAAACTTAGTTTGAATGCTTTTAAAAATGAAACAGAAACTCTAATAGCTTGTTTGGATGGAGGGGGAGTATAGGGAAGTAAGGTAGAGAGAGGGAGAGTAAGTTAAATTATCTTATTTTGATGTTTTTTAAGAGGAGAAGAGATTTGGAAGGATTCTAACTACTTCTAACCCCTCATTTTTAATTCTCCAAAATTAAAGAGATTTTGAGGGAGAAGTTTTTTTTTGTCTTTTGTGGGGGGGTGGGGGGGGGGGGTGGGGGGGCAAATAACACATTTCAGTTCAATACATTATTATTATTATCACATATCAGTAAAAATAATTGAAAGTTCAGGGGGGGCATCTGCCCCCTCTCGCCCCCCCTTCCCTCCGCCCCTACTCTATATATGTGTGTAGATTTTTTTTTTTTTTTTGAGAAAGCATATATATAGAGTTTGGCTTCTAGGGAACCTAATGAAAAGCAAATTTTTGAGTCTTATTATTTGTTGCATTCCTAATTTGAAATACTTTCATTCAAGCAACGTTACTTTATTGTCTTCGGAAGGAAGAATATTTCAGGTAATCAATTCACAAAACATTGATAATTTAAGTGCAAATTCGTAAAAATAGTAAAACAGAAAGACATAATCCAAGGGATAATAAAACAGAATCCGTTATAATATCACGGTAGCAATAGCCAATAGCATCATTGTTATAATAATATGTTAAATAAGAATATGTTATAGTCAATGTGCAGTACATCCCTCAGCGCTGTACATGGAGTTTGATAGTCATAAAGATTTAGCTTAAAGGTTTTTGGCTCTAAAACAACATAACCAACAGTTTAATTCATTGAGTATTAGAATCTAAACAAGTATTGTAAAATTAAAAATGTAAGAGGAAGCACGTAACAAAAACCAATTAAGCAAACAACAAATCGATAGTCAAAATTATGCAAAGAAAAAAATAATCTAAATTATTCTTAACCAAATTTTGGGATGTATAAATAAACAATGAAGATTAAACTGTCTTTGGAAAATAATAGAAATTTTAATTATATGCGTACCTTCTGATTCTCTTGGTTTCGCTTGATACAGCTCTTGTAAGTTTTTCTTTTAATTTTTTCGTGAGCTCTTGTTAGCTAGGTTGGGTCTATATATAAACGATTTTTTGGAGGCTCACCATCACTTGGAGTCTGGGAATTCCTAATCCTAGATTAATTGGGATTGAAAATTCCTAATCCTAGATTAATTGGGATTGGAATTTTCTAATCCTAGCTAAATTAGGATTGGGATTTCCTAATCCTAACATATATAATTGGAACTGGGATTAGGGTTTCCTATTACTAATTGAAGTCGTATTGGAATTTGTACCTAACAGACTCAAGGTTGTATTATAAAAAAAACCCAACCCCAACCAAAAGTACCCCTCCCTCCAAAACTAAGCTGATTCCATCGTTTATATATATAGAAAGGCCCTTCTCCTCTTTTTCTTTTTTCTTTTTTTCTCAAGTAATAAGGTTCTCTCACACACAGCTCCATCATGCCCTTCAACCCTTTGTGTCCTTCGCAGTTGCACGAGCACGACCCTCAACTGAAGATAGTACGTTTTCTTTTCTTATAAATTTTGTTGTTGATTTATAGTCTTAGACATTAATTTTTCAAAGAAATCAGAAACCATAGTTGTTTATACTTTTGGGTGGTATTTACTATTGTTTATTTTTTTTATCGATAATTATTCCGGCCATGCAGTACTAGTTAAAACTCTTTTTTTAATGTATTTCTAATAATATCATCAGTTTTAAGGAGAGGGTGTAGGATTATAGTTTTCATTGTGTCATGCTGCTAAATTGATCTCTGGACTCTTTTAGAGTCTAAATATATATTCTTTTGTTGTTCAATACCTTCACGTCGTCTATTCATATTTCGGAGTTCTAAAGAATTACTTTATTTCATTGTTTGGGCCAAAATGGGTATTTGCCTCTTTCACCAAAACTTTCCAACAAAATGCTACTATTCTGAAACTATCTAGCAAAATGCTTTTGTTTTAAACTCGATTTTCTGAAAATCGAATTTAAATGAAAAACTCAATTTTTAGAAAATCGAATCATTTGAAATCAAACTTATAAAAAAATAAATAAAAAATAAAAACATGAAACTCGAGTTTCATGTAAAAATTTTCACATTACTCAATTTTCATCAAATCAAATTTTTCAATGAAACTTGATTTTAGAAAATTGAGTTTCAAAACAAGTATATTTTGCTACATCTTTTGGGTGAAAGGGACAAATGCCCATTTTGGCCCATTGTTTGGCATTTTGAGTTCAAGTAATTTTTCTTATTGTTTTCTCTCTAAAATATTCAATACAGTACCTCATCAACGTCCTCAACAGAAGTATTAAAGGAGGTGACAACGATATATCTTCCAAATATATGATTGAAAATATTGTTCAATCTTTCAAGCAAGTGGAAGAGAAAGAGAAGGAAAAAGAGCTAGATAAATCATGGTCTGAGCTTCCACTTCATCTTCTTTGTCAATTTTCAGCACACCTCATTCTCAAAGACTTGAATACTTTTCGTGCCATTTGCAAATCATGGCGATTAAGTAGTCCTATGAGTCCACTTCTACCATTATTGGAACCCCCATATTCTCATTCTCCATGTCTGATGTACTTGGCTAAACACAAATGCACATTCTTTCATCCAATGCATGATAATGGCAGTTATCAAATGGATCTTCCAGAGTTGCAGGATGCATTTATTCGCTATTCAAAGTATGGTTGGCTTCTCTTGTCTAAAATGGATGGAAGTGTCTTTTTCTTCCATCCCTTTGATAGAATTAAAATAGAACTTCCAAATTATCCTTGCAAGGAAATATTTGAATCAATGAGTTTTTCATCTCCCCCAACTTCTACTGACTGTTTTGTTATTGGAATCATATATTATGGATCCAAATTTAGCATCATTAGGCGTGGTGAAGTAACTTGGACTTTGTGCAAATTTACGGATTATTTTCGACCTATGGGTCATTTCATCAATAACAATCCCCTACTATACAAAGGTCGTTGCTACCGGTTGGGTCTACAAGGGGATGGCCTCCCAGTTAAAGTGGGAGTATTTGATCCGCATGAATACTTGAGTCATCCTAATCAATACAAATGTCGATGGAAGTATCTTTCCTATATTCCTCCTCCGGAAGATTTCGATTACTCACTCCGAAGTAGTTATTTGTTGGAAAGTGATGGGAAGCTTTTTGTAGTGTTTGAGCTCCATGACAGTGAGCCAAGTATTCATATTTACTCATTGAATCTCTCCTCGATTGGACCAAGGATGAAATGGCATAAGGTGACAAATATTGGAAATAAAATGTTATGTGTTAGTTCCGGAGGTTCTTTCTTTGAATTGAGTGTGGCAAAAGGTATGAGTAATAAGATTTACGTGCCAAGTGTTCAAGACAACAATAACATATTCTACTCTCTCGAAACTAAGAAGTACCACTCTTGTTTTACTGATTATTCGAGTAGAAATAAATCTCACGGAAGAGAACTACCCAACTGCACTTGGATTAAACCCAGTTGCATAGATTTGGATGAAGGATTTAAATGGTGAGAAGTGGAATTATAGAGGTTGACGACCATCCAAGAAGCTTATGCTAGATGGGAAGTACTTCACAAGTTTAAAGTTTAGTTTAGTTTTTGTAGGCATCGGTTATATCTTTTTTTTTTTTTTTTAATTGATTGATTGTACTGTAAAAATTTTGAGTTCATAAGTGGAACTCTGTAACTGCAACATGTTATTTTCAAGTTTCAACATTATTTTTAATGAGCTTCTTTTCTTTTTTCTTATTTTTTCATATGATTATTAGGAATGATTATATTGCAGATTTTATTTTGAATAATATCATCACAAAACAAAATCAAATCTTTGTAATAAAAATCCATAATGAATTGTTTAATTCAATTGGACGTAAGAAGAATCGCATGGTCACTTATTGGTCGAAATCCAAAACATTTCTTGTTCATTGTCCTAAATTGCCTTTTCCTAAAAGCACACCTTGATTCTCCAGCTTCATGTATACCCACCATGAATTCCCTACTCCTTTTAACCCAGGATCCCATCCCCCCTCTCAAGTGTTTACTAAGAAATTTGAGTTGGGTTTTTCATATGCATAGCATCACAAGTTCCCAACAACTTGGCCATGTTGGATGGTCAAGGCTAGTATTGATTAATGATATTTACGGACAACAATGTATACTACTGTATAGCGCGTACAACTAGCTAGCGACCTATTCAAATTCAACCAAGGAACAAGAAAAATAAAGATTAATACTCCATTATTTTAATATGATATATATTGTGAAATAAAGAATAGAATGTAGGATGGATTGTAAACGTGCTTATGTAAAATAAAATATATAAAGGATTTTTGTTTTTTTTTTTCTTTTTTGGTATACAAATGGGAATGCTTTATTGCTCTAACAATAAAAGTAAATTAAAATTGTAAGAAATTAAAAGGTTTTTCTTGATTGAAATGACATTTATACCTTTTTTCTTTTTTTTGGTTGGAATGAAATTTACTAATTACTTACCATCATACTATCTTAATACATTCACACCAGTTCGTATAAAAATTCATGTTTATTCTAATATTAAAATAAATTTTCATAGTTTTTTTTTTTTTGAACATGCAAAATTTGTTTTCTCTTCCTTAATACTCAATTATTTTAGTATGATATATTATGAAATATATAATAGAGCATAGGATGGCTTGTAAAAGTGGTTACGTGAAATAAATTAAAAAAAAAAAAAATATATATATATATATATATATATAAAGTGATTTTTTTATAAGATAAAATGTAAAAAAAAAAAAATTTTTGGCTTAAACGAATGGGAATGCTTCATTGCTCTAACAATAACAATAAAGTAAATTAAAATTGTATGAAATTCAAAAGGTTTTTCTTGGTTGAAATGACTTTTATCCTTTTTTTTTTTTTGGTTGAAATGACATTTATTAATTACAATCTTATTATCTTAATTAGTGTGTTAGTACCCATTCGTGTTAAGATTCATGTCTATTTTAATATTAAAATTTACATTTTCTATTTTATAGAATAGTTATCAAATTCAATCTAGTCTCGGAGTAAAACCAAGAGTTTACACTATCTACTAACAGAGTATTACATCAGCATTTTACCAAATTACGTATACAAGCTCCTACACACAATACCAACTTACAATATTATATATAATCAAAACTCAAAACCTAACCCTCCTTTAATGTTGAAAACCAGACCTCCACAATTCTACCCCACCCCACCACACATGCCACCACACAAGGCAACGAAGTCACTTTCAAAGCCTAAAAAACACCAGAGTTGTCACACCACATCACTATTAAGGGCAAATTCAAGAAAAGGAAACCTGGCTAAGAAATCCAAGCACCACCACTCCACTAAGCCTAATTTACAAACAAAAATAGCAAAAACCATAAGACCCAACTCATTTCTATATATTGCTTATCTCAAATAAGTAACCAAAGAACCAAAAAAAAAAAAGTAACCAAAAACCAAAATATATATATATAAATCAATATTACTTTTTGTTTCAACATTAAAGTTTTCTGAAAAATTGTTCATTTTTCAAAGAGAATTTTCTAGAAAACTGTCTCATTTTTCGGTATTTAATAATAACCTTGAAAATGAGATTAATAATGTTTTTTGGTGTTTGGTATGCAATTATCGTTCATTATATAACAATATTATTAATTTATTATAAAGATTGTCCTATGTAAAAGCAATTTAGAGCCATATAGCCACAATATTTAAAATTTTGTCTTTTACTTCATTCTTACTTCATTTAAAATTTTCTTATTATTATTATTATTTTGCACTTTTATGTGCAAAAAGAAGTAACTTATACCTGGAATCCATCAAAACGAAAATTTCTTAGAGAAAAAAAATAAAATCAAGCTTGAAATTCAAAGTAAAGAATTGGAATTTTGGTAGAAAGGAATGAAATAATTACCGCTGTTAATCTGTTCTCTTTAGCAAGTCGGAGCTATTGACTAAATAAAACAAAAATAATGGTTTTAGTTTGGTTTGGTTGAGAAATTGCAAACCTTTGGATCTTATTGCCCTCGCCAACCTGATACATGCTTTGGAGAAAGCATCAAAGGTGGATAGGAAGATGGGCCATGGTGTTGGGTCCTTTGTTGGAGATTCAATGGATGCAGCATTTTTTTTTTTCAAGCCGCCCTATAGACCCTTAATAGGCCTTTGATCAAAGAGTGAGAGTTTGAGGTTATGTTTTTGATCACTTTAAATGATTTTAGCTTAGATTTCAAAGAGAGAGAGAGAGAGAGAGAGAGAGGTGACGATTTTGAATTTGAGAGTGAACCACTGTTTATGGTTTAGGTGATGGGCATAGTAAGAAAGCTCTGCCACAAATTCCAATCCATGGTGATTCTGGTGGTGTGTGTGGAGGTGGGGTGAACGTTAGAGGAGGGTTGGATTTTGATTTTTCATTTTAGATATGATATTGTAAGCAACAATGCTAGTGACCTAAAAAAACTTCACAACTTTTTCCACAACTCATCTCCACGTGGCGAGTTGTGAGTGGTAGTAAAAAAGTTTACCATGAAGGTCCACATCTCTACCACTCACAACTTGCCACGTGGAGATAAGTTGTAACAAAAGTTATGAAATTTTTTGTAGCACTAGCTTTTTTCATTGTGAGCTACTACTTTGTGTGAATATGCTTTTATTACTTTTCAAAAACACCTACATTAAATTATCTATTTCCTACTACATTTTTTATTCAAATATTTTTTTTATCAATTTTTTATTACTCTTTCTGTGAGTTTCAATTCAAAGTTTAAAACTTTTTATGCTTTGGTGGTAGTGATGACTAGCTCAATTCGATAAATTGTCACCAACAAATGGCTAAAACTTTTCTAAGGTGGTATATATTGCGAGAAATTAATGCGACTTTTTGGACCAACATGGCGACAGGTGCTCGCCACCAATTTTCTTCTTCTTTTTTTTTTTTTTTTTTTTTTTTCAAAATTTACGTACCACGAAGCAAGCTTTTCCTATCAAAAAAAAAAGAAAAAAAAGATGACTAATTAAATAAGTGAAAAAAGCAGCAGTAATTTTAAAAAATATGACCTTAGAAAGCTTGAATTTTAGTTGAATAAAAAATAACTAATAATTAAAAGATAGTTTTTAAATCTTGTGTTTTATACTTCTATATATATATTAGGGCTCTCCACAGGTCGGTCTGGGTTGGGTTTATGCTCAACCCAGAACTGACCTGCTAGAATCAAATGGCAGAAAAATGCACCCGCACGCCAACCACCAGAGTAGTTGGGTCGAGCGGATCAAGCCTTCCATGGGTGGCAGGTGGGTTGGTCGAAGTCATAAATTTGAGAAGAAGGTGAGAAAAACTCAGATTTGGCAAAAATCTCATCGAATTCTATGAGATTTCGCTAGATTCAGCAAAAATCTCATTGGATTCAATGAGATTTCGCCAGATCCAATCAAAATCTCATCGGATTGAAGTGAAATATCGCCGGAATCTGGGTTTTTTTTGCCAAAATCTGGAAAATTTTCGCCAGAATTTGGAAATTTTTGCTAGAATCTATGTATCGTTCGGTTAGTTTTGTTTTTTCGAGTTTAAGGGGAAGGAAACCTAAACCGAAACCAACCCGCCAGAGTCAGTTTTTGGTGGTAAAGACTTGTCGCCGACTGCTAGAGTAGTCGGGTCGGCCGGCATTGAATTGGATCCAGTTGGTTTCTTCGAGTGGGTTGGGTCTTTGGATGATTCTGGACAGCCCTAGTAGATATTATAAGCTTCAATTTCATAATATAAATAAAAGGAAGAAAAAGCAGAGTGTATGTCTACCTTACAAACAGTGGCTAGGGCTGCTGCAGATTATTTTTATTGAAACACAAAGACAAGTTAGAACCTAAGGCATGTTTAGAGCATTCACATTAGGGATCTCAAAAAATATAGCATTTAATAACTCAAAAACCTACTTAATCAATTATAACAACTCACTTTACAATTCATTCCACATCAAAGTTTCTATTTTTTTTTACCATGTCATTTATAATAATATAAACAACTCATTAAATTTTTTTTTTTTTTTTTTTAAATCACCACAAGAACCAACTGCCACAACCAACTGCCACAACCAATGACCACAAAATTATTTTTTTTTAAAAAATAATAGCAAGTTACTACAATGAGCTCTCATTTATGAGAGTTCACTATAGCAAGATATCAAAAAAAATTTAGATATGGCATCTTTGATGAAATATGATTTTTTTTTTTTTTGTGGTTTCAGATGCTAAAAATAGCTTTTGAGTGGGTTTGACACCCATGTTGTGAATACTCTTAGTTGTAATATGGGCAGCAAAATAACTTGTTCTTCTAACCCAAATAAAAGAGCAAAATTAGCATCAACATTGCCATTCCAAATGCTAGTTTAACATATAATTTTTTTTTTCTTAATTTCAACACACCACTTTATAATACACCTTACATTAGATATTATATTATTTTATTCAACACATTAAAATAATATATACAACACACTAAAATAAGCTTAAAAATCTCCTATAGTATAATATATAAATAAATACAAAATTCCTTACCACCCACAGCACACCCCACCACAACCCACCACCACACAAAATCAACCGTTGGTCACTAATATCAGCCCATTGCAACACCCAAAAAAAACACCACAACCAATATCAGCCTATTGTAACCACAAAAAAAAAAAAAAAGAACACTACAACCATCACGAGAGAGAGAGAGAGAGAGAGAGAGAGAGAGAGACACAGAGAGAGAGACACAGAGAGAGAGAGAGAGAGACTAGCAGTGTCTTAGGCAGAGGAGGCTGGGCGAGACTAATGACAACTGGGCCAAATGCAGTTGGCCAAGGTTGGGGGCTTAGTAAGAGTCGTCTAATGAGATCGGTGGTGGCGTTTCATAGTGAGATTGGCAACATATGAGGTGGCATGATTAAAGGAGAGATCGACGGCAAGATTGGAGGTGAAAGTGAAAGGAGAGGATGATTCTATAAAAATAGAGTGGAGAGGCTAAGAGTGAATAAGAGAAAATGAGAGTGAATGAGAGAGGAAGAGAGACTGTGGGTGAGAGCGAGAAGAGAGAAAAGTAGAATAAAAAAAATATTAAAAGGTTTTAGCATTTCTATCAATACAGTTCTAATATTGAAATTGTACTCTTAATCAATATTAAAACTTTTAGCATTTAGAACATGTGATGTGAGAGGTTTTTTGGTGTTTAGTGTGCTAAATACCAAATATGCTATAATAACAGGATTGAGATAAATGTTGCACATGATGCAATTGCTTTCAATCTTAGCCATTAGATTGAAAATGTTTTTATTGTTTGTGAAAGAGAAAATGAGTAATTACACCTATACGGCACTGAGGTGCCCGGATCCAATTGGGCCTTGGATTCAGGCCTAGCAGCACGACCCACACCTCCAATCTCTTTCTACTCTACCCTCACAAACTACAAGCCCAAGTTTCATCACCTAGCCATTGCTCGGCATAAAGTTCTCGAATAATAAAGAAAGACTAAAATCCGAACACACCACAACATGCTCGGCAGTTCCCAGAAAACATCACTACCGAGCATTATTACTTGAGTTGGAACCAAGCTCCAAGGCCACACTCGCCATATTCCACCCCCACCTAACCACCCACTTACAACTGATGATATTGGACCCCCAATTGCACTAACTATGGTTGTAATCATAGTCTCCCCACTAATCAAAGTTATAAATATAAGAAGATGGAAAGGAAGAAGGGGTTGTTGAGAGATTCACAAAAAATAGAGAGTAGAGAGAAACAGTGATTCAAAAAAAGAGAGGATAAACTACGTTGAGTATCAGTGCCAAGAACGATCCAAAATAGGAAATCTTAAACCCATCTTATAAGTAAGTTGAGAGCCCAAGTGAGGTCAAATCCAACAGCCTCATTTCCGGCGTGCACAACACCAATTAGGTATTAGACTAGATTTCAATCCCTAATAAGACTAAACTATAAATGACAACAATAGAAAAAAGTACAAAGACTAATAACAAGTAGATTTTACACTACATTTCAAAAATACCGAAATCAAATTATTTATTTTATATTATATTTTATTAAAATATATTTTTTAATTTTTTATTACACTTTTTATTTGCACATACAAAATTAAAAACTAATTTTTTATGTGAAATAATAATCATTTAAAATTTATGATGATTATAGCAACAATTTAAATTTATACAAACTTATTACATGATATAAATGAATGACGTTTCAAAATATACCTTTTTTTTTTTTTTTTTTTTTACCATTTTACATTAATCGATGCAAGAGCTATACGCTTGTACCTCATTTGTGACGTGGTAATTTAAGTTTAAAATATAGAGAGTGAAAATTCGCATAACATTCTCACTCTTTTCAAAAAAAAAATAAAAAATAAAAAGTCACACACAGAGACTTTAAAGGAATTATTTACTGTTTAAGGTAAAAAAGCAAAATATACCGCTGGGTACGAGCAAGGCTAATTGGGTAATTTCGATAATGGGCACAGAGTACAGAGTCAGTTCTACATCACATTGGCTTACGTGCGTTTAACTGCAACCCTAGATTTATTTTAGATTTATTGTCTACCCTTTTTTTTACCTCTCTTTACAGTTCACATTACGCGTGTACTTTATTTTATGTCTCTCACCGAATCTTCATCTTTCATTCATTCAATCTCTACCTTTTCAACCACTCCTCCGCCTCTAAAAACCACATCTCCACCGTCTGCACTAAACACCATATCTTCCACCCTCCCTTCGACCTTCTCTGCGTCTCTCTCTCTCTGTGTCGCAAGAAGAGAGATCTTAGGTATGGCTTTTTTTTTGTTAATTGTCATCAGATCATGTGTTCATCGGTGCGGTTGACCGGTTTTTGGAGGTATTTATTTTTTCACTACACACAGAGAAGAGATGGCATCTCTTTTCTCTAAGATGAGGAGCCTCCACCACAAAGCCGAGGTTGCAGATCGGAGTAAAGCAAAAAAGGGGGATGGGGTAGATCGGAACGCCGTGTCGAGATTATGTTTTCATGGCTGTTCGGTGTTCATTAGTGCGGTTGACCTTATTTTTCAAGGAGTTATATTTGAACCACACACACCCAGTCGAGAGAGAGATATCATGACATCGGTTTCTCCAAGATAAGAACACCTCCAAGGTTGTTGGCGATGGCTGTCTGTGTGTTCAGACATCGGCCGATCTGAGTAGAGCAAAGGTGGATGGGTAGATCGCCGATCGATAAGGTGTGAACTTTCGTTGGTTTATCGAGACCTATCTATCAAAGGTATGCTTCCTTCTTATTCTTTTCCGTTATACCCTGAAAGTATATTGAAGTTATTATCATTTTTCAAATCTGAGGCTATGATGACTGTGTGTTTGTGTTATACTTATTCCTGCGTTTCCTTATATTATTTTCCCTTATTCTTTGTTTCTTTCTTCCAGATCTGTGACGTTTTCTTATATATATCTTTCTTTGTTTTTGAAAGAAACTAGGTCCCTTTTTTCAGAATGAAAGAAGGGCATGAAAATCTGGGGTAAGAGATAAGCTATTACGTGGCTTTTACCCCTTTTTTTAACGTAATGTAAGTTACACACGTGGGTGGGGTGGGGGCTGGGGGGTTGTGGCTGCCCCAGAATTTTGACATATTCTATATTTTTTTTTATGTATATAAAATTATTTTACTATTTTGAATTTTTGACCTACAAAATGGCTCAACGATGCTTTTAAAAAAAATAATTGGCCTTACTTTATTTTTTTCAATTTCATTTTTTTTTTTTTATAGAGAGATAGTTCTTTATTTTTCTCTATTTCAGTTATTATGGTAAAATGTGATCTTATATTTGGTGAATTTTTTTTCCTATGGATGTCCTAATGTATGACTTATATCCCACACACACATAATACATAATGCTAGGTTTTTTTTTAATAAAAGTTTGGCACCTTGTTTGGAATTATCTTTTCAACCCATTATGTGGCGATTAAGTCATTGAATCATTAACAAAAAACATTTATTACTAAAACTGCACAAGAAAAATCTCATTAGTTGCTACATAATGGTTTAGAATAAGATAGCTCCAAACATATTCCTCCAAGTTTTGATCATTCATGTTTTTGAAAATTTCATTAGTTCAATTGAAATATTTTTTACATATAATTTGAAACAAATGTATTTTTGATAGAAAATACTAAGTGTTTTTTTGGGTGTGTATATATTTAACTTATGAAATAAAAAAAGTGTGTATATGTGTGCGTTAAAAAGGTATTTTTTGGGTTGTCTTGACTAATATATTAGTGTCACAATTCTCCGGCCCCAGCACTTTAAATTTTCTGGAAAATTATTCATTCTCCAAAAGCATTATCTAGAAAACTGTCTCATTTTCTTGTGTTTGGTAGTGACGTTGAAAATGAGCTGAAAATGTGATTTGTCATTTTCGGTGTACACAAAAAATGCATTCAAGCTATAGAATATAAATTTTTTTTAGTCGCAAGAAATATAAACCATAGGTCTTGTACGAGTGGAATGGTCAACTAGACCAGTTTCTGTGAAGTACATGAAATCCAAAACCAGTCTTAACACCCAAAAAAAAAAAGTCTTAACACACTACTACCCTGCACCTCTCGCCCCTGCATCCCCCCCCCCCACAATCAGCTGTTTCTGCTGCATCTCTAGCACGTCCAGGCTGCACATTTAGTCAAGTGGTAAGTTTAAGCATGCACAATTTTTTGGGATAGCAAGATATTTTCTATTATGCTTCTATTAGGAATAAAAGCAACCAGAGCAGGGTCAATCAATTTGCTTAACATTGGTCTGAGCCTACCCACATAATAAATCAAGAACCTTCTCCAATGATACCTGCATTGTAAATCAAGAACCTTCTCCAATAATACCCACTAAATCCCAAACGGCCCAAATATAAAACTCCGCAACTTAAAAGCTTCACTACAATGTATGAAAAGGTGGTCCACTGTCTCCCTAGTCCCCACTACAACAGCACATACAACAACAACAACTCACCATTGAAAACAAGAAAGATGAAATTTTGCTTACAAGAGAAGTACCTCTAAAATGCTAATTACAGAATGCAGGTGTATAAGCTCTCATTAAGCCAACAAAACTTAGGTTATGTTTGGTAATCTATGAACTATATATTATATATTGTTTTTTAGGCTAATCTATGAACTTTTTTTTAATTGATATAAAAAAAGATGTGTCGAAACAATCACATGCCAGCATAGCAGGTACATGCATTTGTTGCCAGACTAAAACATGCTCACTAAAGTATGAACACACAGGCATTGTATCTTTCAAACATAAGACCAAAGCCTGAACATGAAATCTCATTTAACTCTAGGCTTGGGTCGAACTTCATATATCATTGGTAATTGATGCTCAAGTTTGTCATGTCTGGCAATTCCTCTTGTCAGGCTGTGAACAAAGAGGATTTCATGGATGACGAGAGGAAAGTGGAGGGAGGGAGGAGAGAGCGGTGGGTTTGTGTCTGGCTGCAAGTTTAATTTGGTCTTTGTTATTGTGCTTTTGGTTTCACTTTTCTGTTTCAGCTAGGACTCGAAGCCTAGACTTCATTAAGTTCATTAGGCTTCTCCGTATTTTCATAACTGAAAACAGGTTATTAGCTATTCTCAATTTCCTTTGGAAATTGAGATTTGGAAAACATTTTTGTTTTTTGTCTATTTTGAGTTACCAAACAATTTTTTTGGTCTAGAAAATAGAAAATAGTTTTTGAAAATAGAAAATTGGAAAAAAATAAAGTAAAACAGTTGTCAAACATACCCTTAGTGTTCTAATTGTTTAAAATCAAAATCAATGCAGGAATATTCATACTTGGATATTTTCTAAATGTATTTGCTGGACTAATGAATCTCAGGTTGGCTCTATCATACAAATGCTAGAGATTGATATAGTGGAGGACAGGGTGTAAACTTACGGAAAGGATGCCCAGCATGCATAAGACAGAAAAGTGAGTGCAGGTGAATTAACTTACAGTTGCCTAGAAGTAGATGTTTTGACAAGGAAAGGTTTATCACTATCCATAGTAGTGCCAACCTTAACTTTAGATTGTTCTCCATTTCTGTCCTGGTCACTCCCGCCGTATTCTAATGATACTGAATCAATTGATCCCTGAAGAGATGAAGGCAATGGCACCTTGTCTGGTGGGACATATATGAGAATGAATACAGATATTGCTAACATGGTAAATGCAACCCACACTGACATGGTTAAGAGAGATATTGTCTCCACCTCACAACTGTTGCAATATTTGCAGTAAGAGGATAATCACCTGATGCATCCTCTTTTACAAGTAAAGGTTTATCACTATCCATGGAAGTGCCAACCTTAACTTTAGATTGTTCTCCATGGCTGTCCTGGCCACTTCTACCATATTCTTTAATGGACCCCTGAAGAGATGAAGGCAATGGCACTTTTGTCTGGTGGGACATATCTGGGTATCAATAGGTTAAGAGAGCTATTGTCTCCACCTCACAATTTTTACAATATTTTTAGTTTCCCACATATTTTTGCATATTTTTACAACTGTTACAATATTTTTCTAATATATCATAAAGTGTGAGGTAATTTGCATATGTTTCCAATAAAGTAAGGCTTTAGTGAGTTTATCAGATAGGCCAGAATTGCATAGTCTAATGAAACGTGTTTTCTAGCTTTATTTCAGGAAGAGACAAGCACCAAAATAAAAGAAACAAAAGTAATGACAAAGAACAAGAATGCATTGGAATTGAGAGATGTTTGAGAGATCTGTGGATCTTCTAAAGTCTTTTCTAGTTGGGACGTTATTTGTGTGGTCTCATACTGGGGTTGTATTTGATTTCCTTCAATCTGCTTACATATTTTTGTCTTGTTTCAAGTACACTTTGTAAACATGATGGACTTTTTTAAAAATGAAATTATCCATTACCTATCAAACAAAAACAAGAAGATTGCGCTGGAGCTGCTGAACTATGGCATAATAAAATCTCACACACAACCCAATTCTACACATTCAGATGGCCATTACACTCTTCTAGCTATAATGCTACAGTTAGGTTTCCTCATATATGTAAGGGATCATCGAGGAACCCACTTCATTCACATAAAATTCATATTAAGTGTATCTAGGGTGGAGATCCCCTTTCTGGCAAAGAAAACTCAGAACAAATTGCCAACCAGTTCTATTCAAAATTTCTCTGATAGATCAATGATTTCAAATTGATATTATTCTAAAAAGGAATTTTTTTTTTTTTATCATACCCATTTCTGATTAATGATTTCAATCAAATGCAATGCATACAGAAAATCAAATCAAAGTACAAATCTACTACCAGGAAAGAGTATAGAGGAAATCAGGAATCAGATTCAAGTAGATCTGGTAATTAATCACCTTCATCTTGCACTTATCCATGTGCTCTTTTAGCTCGGAATCTCCCTGATAGATGTCCTTGCAATGAGGTCACGGGCCACGTCCTTTAGCTGACAGGTCTCTCTTCTTTCCTTGAAGATCGAACACCCTGGGATTTTTGCTCTTCCTCACCATTTGAGACCGCTGAGAAAAACAAGAAGCAGCTTAAATCACCCTTCAATGAAGAGACAAAACCGGAAGTTGTGATTGCAGTGAAAAGACACGAAAGTAAGGGCTATCACTATATATATATATATATATATATATATATATATATATTATGTTAAAATGCAAAACACATAAAAAGGGGTTAATTTTACGAACATTTTGTGCTACGGTAATCATATAAATTCACATAATTATACACTTATTGTTGTGCGTTATTATTAAGTAAAAATCTGTGAATTTTATATAATTTTTTAATATACACCAATTGATGTGTGCTCTATGTTTTTCCAAAATCTATTTTAGTCTCAACTTTTCTTTCATTTATTTTAGTTATTTGAATTTTAAGTTCATTCATTTAAGGCATTTGTCAACTTTAGTTTTAGTTTTAGTTTTTTTTTTTTTTTTTTTTTTATTATTTTTTTTTTTTTTGAGGTGGTAGTGTTATTAAACTCGGCTTGACCCGGCCAATCAGACCGGTGACCTAGCACATTGCTCAAGCCGGGTGATCAATTGGATCGGAAAAATATGTGACTTGGTTAAAACCAATGCAACCCGGTGGGTTTTAAGCAACCGGTGTGACCCGGTTGGGTTTTACTAACATAATCGGGTTTGTGAATTGTGTAAAATTACATAAGAGATCCACTTTATTGACTATTTTATTATTTAAATGTGTGATAATATGGTAATTTAAACAAAAAAAAAAACCTTAAAAAATCCAAAAAAAGCATTGTTCTCTGCGCCCTATCCTACAGATTCACACTTTGTACTTTATAGTTTGTACATGTATCATCACTTTTCAGTTTTCACAATTCTCAAAACTTGCTGCAACAGGCTACTATTGTGCATAAATTTTTTTATGCTTTGAAGTCTGAACAGATGTACTTGGCCAACAATTAGCATGTAAGTATGACCATATAACTCTATGCCACTGCCACCATTTTCTTTTGTTTAGGTTTTTATTAATATACTTTATTTTTTGATTGCTTTTTAGTTTAGGCATCTTTGGTTTATTTTTATTTTTATTTTTTTGGTCATGTACAGTGTGAGTGTGTGACATTGTTTCTTCTTTGAGTTTTGACTATTTTGTTGCTTTGAATTTGTTTGTTACTTTAGGTTTTAGCTGATCTTAACTTTGCTGACAAATATAAATTAATTTTTTTTTTGTTTCTTCTAATGCTATTGCTAATCAAGAAGGGCAAGGTTTCAATGTTGTAAAAGATTTTGATTGCAATTTGCAAAGAGCAATTTCTGATTTCTTGTACTCCTAATTAAGGAAATGTGGTTTTAAGAAGAAAAAGAAGATCCTAAACGTATTTAACCATTATTGCCTGGTAGGTTTTCAAACTCACAATTATCACCATCTTCTTAATTGTCTTTCTAACTCTAAAGTGCAAATCATCACAAATGATATCAAGTGGTTACCCTTGCAAAAATTTGGCAGCATTTTCAAGGTAAACACAAATTGAATAAACCCCATCAGTATTTTGGATGAAATCTTAAAACTTTATGGCCTGTTTGGAAGTTAAAAAAAAGAGGGTTAGTAGAGTAAAGGGAGGGAAAGTAATTCAATTACTTTGTTTGGAAGTTTTTTAAGGAAGGAGGGGGAGGGGTTTGGAGGGTTTCAACTACCTCCAACCCCTCATTTTTAATTCTCCCAAATTAGAGAGATTTGGAGAGAGAGTAAAGTAGATAAATTATTGACCAAATGAATTCTCTAATTTACGCTTTTTAAATTAACAAAATTACAAAACCATTATATAAATAATATTTGTTTGTTTTCTGAGAAAATTTAACATTGCAAATGACAAATCTTCCCAATGCTTTCTTACAAACCAAACACAATTTCTGGGCTAGTCTTAACTCTTTTTTGGGCTAGTATCTTTATAGTTTCTATCTCCATTCCCTCCACCGAAGCGTCGTTGTTCTTGTTTTCGATTTTGTCGGAGTTGGTTTAGCCTGAAGCAAGACGGCGATGGATCAAGGCAGCGAGGCTGAACATTGCGGAGGCGATGGAGGTCAAGCAACCGACGGCACGGTGGGCTTTGAGCATTAGGACCTAAGTGAGCTACTTGGTGTTTTTGCATCCTCGGTGGCCTTTGTCTCTAGTATGACTTGACCCGGGCGAGTCGGTTGTGATGAGAAAATCGTCCTCTATCGGACCTTCCAGTTCCACCATTGACCAATTCGGATTCTCCATCTTCACCACCACTGGCATGCCACGGTGGCTCTCTTTCGCCCACCATTGAAACGACAATGACCAATTGGGTTTTGAATTTTTGAATTTTTATTATAATTTTTTTTGAGGTAATAAAAATTATTTTATAATAGTTAATATTAGTTTTATACTTTTATTAGTGGTATTTGATGGAATGAGAATGTTAATTAAATAATTATTTAATCTAACAAATTAATCATAGACCAATGTTGCAAGTCCATTTTCAAATAGGGGTAAATTTGTCTATTTAAATCATTTCCTGTTCTTTCCATTCTAATTTTTAAAACATTCAAATAAGAGGAATGACTAATTACTCTCTTTCCCTTACTAATTTTAAAAACATCCAAATAAGGTGGAGGATAATCATTATCCTCTACTCTCCTCCCTCTCTAAACTTCCAAATAGGTCATTACAGAATCCATTATAATGTTTTCAAGCTCACTCATCACCAAAACAACTACATTCATGATTTTGTCCACAACTTTTGAAAAATATATTGCTTAAGTGTCTTATGATATGCCAATTGGTCCCTTTTCTTTAATGTCTCATGTGTAACTTCCTTCTCTCGTAATAAATATTCCATAACACATTCATCTTGCAAACGAAATTTCTAATTAAGCAACTTTTTTCTATACATAATGTAGAAGGGCAAGAACTTTCATAAGATATTTAGTTTGTATCAAGGAATTTTTAATTCAAGAGTTTTCGACCTATATATTTTTTTGTTGGAAAGGTACACATGTACCAGATAGATCTTGAATCCCCTGACCTCACCCTCTACGAGTCTACCTTGCTCTTACAAGGAGAGAAGGTGCCATTTGAGCTAAGCTGATTGGCGAGTTTTCTATTTATAATATAGAAAGAAAATTTTATTATCAGTTTTACTAAATATATTTAAACGCGTTGGCTTCGTATTACCTACTATTGAAATTGTTCAAAATAAGCACCAAGTCAAAGAGACTTACTAAGTCAACCAAATGTGATCCTATTGAAACAAGTAGGCCTGATGCTCTTCGCCAGTCTGCATTTAGCTTCTAAATAAAAGAGAACAACCTAGGAGAGTAATAAAAGTTGTTCCAGGAATAAAATAATTGAGCATGTAAAAGAAACCTGTGAATCTGAGCACCAAGCAACGTAATCTCCTAAAGTAACACCTTAGACAAAAATGATGTATTTGCATTATTGTATAAGATGTTGGTTATGGAGGCCCTATAGTTGCACAAGAGATAAGATAACTATAAACCAAATTTGAAGGAATGATATCCTCAAAAGTTATAGATTCATAAGGCCATTTCCGCCTTTCTCTATTGATAAATTACACACGCACTTAATGTGTCTTAAACTCACGACCTCACCCTCTACCCATTTTCTTATACAGGTGAAGGTGCCATTTTTGTAAAACTTTTTTTTTTCTCAGTACCATATGAGTAAAATTGATTAGAAAATGCCAATCTAAATTTATAATGAGGAAACAAAAGAGCGAGTTTGACTCAATACTCATGTAATACGCATAATACTGGAAAAGAAATCCTTAATTATAACATTTTTATTTTTTATTTTTTTATAATTCGATAGTTATAATGGGGTAGGGAATTTGAATTCTAAGGGTTCGTTTAGATAGAGTTTATTTTGTTGAAAACTAAAAACACTGTAGCAAAATAATTTTTAAATATGTGAATAGTGTCGTGAGACCCATTTTTAACGTTTTTTTTTTAATAAAGTACTTGTGGGTCCTGTGAACAGTACACAGGACCCACTGAACAGTGCTCTATGTCTCCTGAAACGCATGCATAAAAAAAAGAAAAAAAAAAAAAAGAAGAGGAAACACCAAACGTGAAACGCGTCGACGCAATTAACTGAATCCAAACATATACTAAATGTTTTGGAAACACCAAGAGGTTTTTTTTTTTTTTTTTTTAATTTTTATTTTATTTTTTTATTTATAGTTATCTTGCAAACACTAAGACTAAGAGGTGCCAAACCCTCAAGCATATAAGCTCATGGCCATGTTAAACACAAATAGTAGTTACCAACTGTTTGAGATGGTTATATTGTCTGCACCTGTCAAGCAAAATTCAACCTGAAAATCTACCTCTCTCGTTCAATGTCAACCTTATTCATCAATGGTTTAATGTGTAAATTGCAAGAAAATTATTGGTACGCGCAATCTCAACATTAAATAAGAATCTCATATTTTAAAAATAATAATAATATAATTTCCCAGACATAAGTCTAAGCACAATCTTACTAAAAAAAAAAAAAAAAAGAGTCCAAGAAAAATATTGAGAAGACTCATTATCAAGCATGAAGCAGTGAAAAGAAACCGATTTCCCTCATCAGCTCATGTTCTCCAACTTAAAAAACTATAAGATAGTTCAATCACGAATATCAAGCTACTACGTTCTAAAAGGGAAAGAGGACTAACTTGTTTTGCCTTCAACATAACATATTACTTTAGTCAAATCTTTCAAGTTAGAGCATTCGACACAAAAAGCTTGTAAAACCCATCCAGAAATTGGGACAAATCAATATTATTCAGACTTATTCCTACCTATCTATTAAGCTTCAAGTTTTTCAACCCTAAAGGCAAAAAATTTACTTAGCTTGAACAAGATGGAGTTCTTCGCACAGTAATTCTAATCAACAAGATAAATTAGTACCTATCCCCAAAAGTTTAAGCTATAAAAAAAATATTAAATTTAATCATTTAACGAGAATTCTAATACTCTATCTCACATGTGGGTCCAAACTGCCCTTAAATTTTAGAGCCCAACGTGTGAAATTTTTAGTTTTGTTTGTTTGTTTGTTTTTTTATTTTATTTTATTTTATTTTATAAATAGGACGTAGAGTGGAAACATTTGCACTGATATCATGATAAATTAATTATTGTCCCAAAGAGGCCAGCGTGTGAAATTTTTATTTATTTTTTAAATACGATGTAGAGCGAAGACAGTTGCACTGATATCATGATAAATTAATTATTAATCCAAAAGCTTAAGTCATTAAAAAAAATGGCAAATTTACACATTTATCGATAATTCTAATTGAGAATTATGGGTTTTGAACTAATTTAACATACTAAAAAAACTAATGCTAACAATAAAAAACTAACTAGAGTAGTAAAGTAAGGGTTTTTGCCATCATTTGACAAAAACACTGAATCCAAAACAAAAAAATTACGCTAAAAAAACACTAATCACGTTCCACATTTGAACACAGAAATGACATAATCAAGCCCTAAAATTTCATGTAGAATATAAAAAGAATTAGTACCCGTTGTCCTCCTAGAGATACGATCCAGCAACAACTGCAACCAGCATTAGCTTCAATTATTAACCAAATTCACTTTCTCTCTTTCTCTCTCTCTCTCTTTCTCACACACGCACACACACACAGAGAGAGAGAGAGAGAGAGAGAGAGAGAGAGGTACAAGGCGGCGATGTCCTTGAGGCAAGTGGAGGTGGTGGCTCTGACAATTGGGGAATCACCAGCTAGCAATGAGACGAGAACCTAAACGGCCCCTGAGTACGTGTATGTGTATATGTATATATATATATAAGCACCGAACAAACCAAAATTTTGAAATTAAGCGAATTGAGAACTAGTGTTTTGTTGGTTTTTATTTATTATTTATTATTATTATTATTGTAGGGACACGATTCTCAAACGGCCCAACGATTACGTTGGGCTCGCACGTGAAGGATCCCTCACAATAAAATTTGTAGAGAGTGGGCTTAAAAGGCTAGCGTTTGGTCACAGGACGTTGGTCCAAACCGGATTTTAAGGAACTCAGATAAGAAAAGGCTTCGGCCTGGATATCCAAGCCCCACAGTTTTATAACTTGTGGGATTGGGCTTCTCGGATCAGGTCCGAGGAGCACTAATGTTTTTCTCCGGTTATCCGGCGGTGACTTTTTCGTGGTGGTTTACATATATTATCCGGTTATTCTCATCCCTGGAGCTTTTTCCGCAGGAAGTGAGATGGATCCCTACCTAATTAGTTTACCTTTCCTTTTATACTAGCCTACGTTTGTTGTCCCTCGTCCACGTGTAGGGTCAATTTTTCCAGGACTGATATTTGTCCCGTCAATCTAATCCCAGAATTGTTGGGGATTGTTAATAAAGCCTAAAAATCAGGTTCTGTTAGGTGTAAAGTCTTATCAATGAAGGGTATTAAGGACAACTGTCCTGAGATATTTTAGATCTTCTTATGGATTTGTTCTTATAGCTCTCTTTTACCCCTTTTGTCAAGGGAGCTTTAGGCTTGCCGAGGACTAAGCCGTCCTCGGCTGCATATCTGGGCCATCCTCAGCCTTATACTTTTGAGCTTGGGCCACGACTTTCTTCAGCTTGGGCTTGCGGGCTCCCCACGAGCAAATGGGCCTGGCCCATAAACTATCGGGCCCCACAATTATTATTATTTATTTATTTTTTTATAAATATAATTTGATAGTTAGTGACCATTTGGCTAGAGTGATGGCAGTTTCAAATTGTTATTTTTAGGCATTTGGTAAAATCTTGAAATTGTGCTTTTTAGTCTTGTAAATGTAAGAAATTGCATTTTTGTAACAATTACAGATTGCCACTTTTAAAAAAATTTTAAATCAAAATATTGAACCAAACTCAATATTAGGGAGAAGGATTTGAACATTGAACGTTTTTATTAGACTAAAAACATAAAAAAGGTGATGATACAAAGTTCTTTACCATTATGATTATCACTAATTCACTATTAGGGTGAAGGATTTAAACATTTGATGCTTTTACTACAAACATAAAAAAGTGATGATACAAAGCTCTTTACAGTTATGATTATCACTTATAATATGTTTTTTGGGCAATGTCAAAATAGAAGATGGAACTCGAATTAGAAGGGAGAATTTATTCATTCCAATAATTTTTGGTTCAAACCAATAAGAAAATGACACGTCATTCATCATTTCAATAGTGTGTGTATGTGTGTGTATATATATATAAAGTCAAACCTGTGATGAAAATTCAATTAGAATCCTCAATGTGTCCTATTTAATTTTTTTACCTAGTTTTTGTGTCAAATTTATATATAGTTAAAGTCAGAGCTAAAAGAATATTCAATTAGATTCTAAATTGGATTACAATTGTATATATATAATAAATTCTAAATTATCTAGACTCAAATTTTTACATCTCGTATCCTATTTATTTTTTTAAAATGTTGCGCCAAATAAGTTAATTACATGCAAAACACGGTAAGTTTGCTAGAAATTAGCCATAAAAAAGCCAAACATCGTTGGTGTCCTAAGTCCTCCTCCACGTCCATAATCCACACGACCAAACTCACATTTTGTTCTTCGATTAAATGAGAAAATTGAATATAGATATGTGAGATTAGTGACTTAAGTTTGTATTCTCCAATGGAGTAAATGTGATGTGGGTTTGGGTCAAATCGTAACACCAACGGATCCACACGACCAAACTCCTTTTTTTTTTTTTGGTTTCTCAAAAAAATAAAAAATAAAAATAAAAAAGGGATCCAGATTCCTCTAGGCCGTGGTTACAGGCATGTTCTTTAAACCAATTCCTCTCTCCTATTTTATTTGTTTATTAGTTTTAAAATGATAATAATACAAAGGCACCCATGCACACGGCCTAATTTGTAGTATTTGCTTACAACGGGGCTAGGTACTTTTGTTCTTCAATGAACAAAGAGAAAACATAAGGGCTAGATATTTTTGTTCTTTATGAACCAAGAGTGAACATGATTGATGAAGCAGGATTGAATAAAATCTTGAGTAGGATTGAATTTGTTTTCAAGGGATTACAGTTAAAACATGATCAATCCAATCTTATGATCAATAGAAGTGGGAGAATAGAAAATAGGGAGGGGATGAAAAAATGAGAAGATAGAAAATAGGGAAAATTACAATAAATCCACCTGTGGTTAGGCCCTTTTTCACTTTGCCTACTCGTGGTTCAAAACTTAACACTTTGCCCACCTAAGGTAATTTCCGTTAGGAATCTGTTACCCACCTCTCCCTTTGCCATTAGAAAAACATATTTTTAGAGAAAAACAAACGTAACAAAAATAAAAAAGTTAGGGTTTTGATTGCTTAAGAACTTCTATGAGAACATATGCCCAGAAAAATCAAGCCTAAGTCAACCACTATAATATCATATTTTCCTTCTCTCTCTCTCTCTCTCTCTCCAATGGTGGAGTTAAGGAGGACATCAGACACCACAGCGAAAGGCCAGATCGACCACAACAGGAGAATATTAATTCCTTGCCTAGATCAACACCATTGTTTTGTGAGGAATCCATCCCGATGGTCTAGATTGGACTGTGATGCCTTCATTCTTGCTTCATGGGTTTCTTTTTTTTGTGGTTTTGGTTGTGGGTTCTGTTGACGACTAAATTTCTAATTTGAAATAAATTAAACAAGTAAAATAGTTTCACAAATGCGAATTTGTATTGATGAATACATGGTACAATTCTCTGTGATTACAAAAGAGTGATCATCTGATTCGATCTCCTTGAAAGATTTGTTAATTGGTATTGTGGTAATGTGATTTTGACTTGAACACCAAATATCCTTCAATTTGGTTGAAGGATGGATCAAAGACCCTTGAAACAGAATTATAATGAATCTCTGGCTATGAGCTTGTTAGAAATTCTTTTTTCTTCATGTTCTTTGTATTCTTTGTATGTTCTTCGTCTTCGAAGGTTTCTCATGAAAGTTCTTTGGGGCTTTAGAGGCTTGAATCCATAGAACTTCCCTGATTTGTGGTTTGTTGAGGTTTCTGGAGGCCTTAGAGCTTGATTCAAGTGAACTTTTGAGATCTAGGAAGATGATTTGGATGATTTCTCTTCGAATGTTCTTTGTATTTGAAGGTTTGTGATGAAAGTTTTTTGGGGGCTTTGGAGGCTTGAATCCATAGAGTTTCGCGAATGTGTAGTTTCTTCAAGTTTTTGAAGGCTTTTGGGCTTGATTTCAGCAAACATTAAGATCCAGGTAGATAGTTTGGATGATTCTGCTTTGAATGTCCTTCGTATTTGAGGTTGAAGTTCTTGAAGTTTCTAGAGGCTTTAGGGCTTGATTCCAGCAGAGCTTCTATACTTTTGTATCTTCTTTGATGTTGCTTGTGGCATGGATGCCTTGGTGTGTCCCAAGATCTCTTGGTCTCTTGGTGTGTGGAAATGCCTTAGGAAGACTTCTATTTATAGGAGTTCAGGGGTAGATGAGCGACATGTGGCGAAGCTTGATTGGTGACATGTGTCACAGTCTGATTGGAGGAATTTTAAAACTTTTTCTCCAAGACACGTGGCATCTTTTGATTGGCCAAAATGCTTTGATTTTCAAGGTGACACATGTTAACACTCGATTGGACTGCCTGTGTCATCGCTTACACGCGCCGAGCTGCTTATGTCATCGCTTACATACGCTGATGTGTGATTGATTTTTGCATGCATTTTATGCCCTTATTTCAACGACACTTGGCAAATTTCTGTTGGTTTCTGAATAGTGATAGCAAAACCTAATAGTAGCATGTGGCGCTTTGTAATTGGCCATACTTTGTGGACTTAGTAGCATGATGTGTCAGCTTGTGATAGGTCGGGAATTTTCCTTCTCTACAAGTACTTCTGATTTTGCTTTTTTTCTTTCATCCCAACGGTCTAGATCGGATTGTGATGCCTTTGTTCTTGCTTCGTGGGTTTCATTTTTTTTGCCGTTTTGGTTGTGGGTTCATCTGATTTTGCTTTTTTCTTTCATCCCAACGGTCTAGATCGGACCGTAATGCCTTCATTCTTGTTTTGTGGGTTTCATATTTATTGTAGTTTTGGTTGTGGGGATTTTGCTTTGTTCTTTCATCCCGATGGTCTAGATTGAATTGTGATGCCTTCGTTTTTGCTTCATGGGTTTCTTATTTTTTTATTTTTTATTTATTTATTTTTTTTTGGTGTGGTTTTAGTTGTGGGTTCATCTGATTTTGCTTTGTTCTTTCTTTCTCTCTCTCTTTTTTTTTTTTTTGGTAAGAAATATAAGGAAATTTGGAGAACCGAGATTGAAATTAAAAGTTTTTTTTAGAGAAAAATCCATAACCTAGGCGGAAGGAATAATTGTTTTGAGATTGAATCACCACCCTTTCTGCTTTGGTTTCTTTTTTGGTGGATTTGATTTTGGTGTTGGTTTCTTTGTTGCTGAGAATGTTTACTTCTCATTTGATTTTTACTTGTTTCTTTTTTTGATCTAAAAGATAGAAACTTTCATTGATATAAGACAAAATACACAAAGTATGACCCCTGTTTCTGCATACCGAAAATAGGGGAAGAGAAAGTCTAGTATCAGCCGTGTTACATCATTTCCCATGCTAAAGAAAACAAAACTCCAGTGATGTTCATACCTTTCTAATGTTCATACTTTTTTTTGTATAAATGTGTTTTATGTTTGTTTTCGTCCAAAAATGTGTTTTTTTTTTTAATGGCAAATGGAGAGGTAGGTAACGGATCCTTAACAAAGCAAATCTTAAGTGAGTAAAGTGTTAAGTTTTGAATCACGAGTAGGCAAAGCGAAAATCGGCCTAACTACAGGTGAGTTTACTGTAATTTCCCTTAGAAAACATTTTATTTTTGCTCATTTATGTTTGGTTGGAGGAATGGAAAATTAAAGAGATGAAAAACTTTTTAAGTTTAGTTGAGAAGAAAAATAGTAGAATAAAAAATATGATTTATATAAATTTACTGTCATGCTTCTATTAGATATAAAAAGTAATGAATTATACTTTTATTAAAAAAATGGAGTGCACTTCATTGAGAGAGAGAGAGAGTACAAAAATGTAAAATAAATGAGGAAAAAAAAAAGGATTGGGTGAAAAGTGCACACACAAAAAAAAAGAAAAAAAAGAAAAAAGTAGGAACGAAAAAATAGGACAAGTGAGAAGAAGTCTGGAAAAAAAATTTGGACAAAGTGAGAGTGAACGTTTGTTGCACAGGGAAATTTGGTATCTCCAAGTGGGATTTTTTTTCCTCTCTATTTATTCTTCAAATTGGGGAGATTGCAATTCGGTGAGTCAGGGGAGAAAACCCTAGGACCCCAATTTTCCTTCCCTTTTTTTTCTCTTACCAAATACACCAAAATATTATTTTCTCTTTTATTTTTTTCCATCATTCTTAAAATCTACTCAACCAAACAATCCAATCATGAAAAGTCATCCATTTCTCTCTATTAATGGGATTCTAGAATAACAACAATGCACTCATGCATTCTGTTGGACTTCAATTTTGTTATTTTATCCAACCTGTAAAGCTTTATGGCCTGTCCCCAATATTCTCAGGCTAGGAGTGCATCACAAAGTTGACCAATATATTTATTAACATTATCCCTATCTGTCTCTTTTGCATCACGACTTCTATGGCGTCGGCCACCAACTAATCTAGTGCTATTCTATATCTACACTTATAGCCGTTACTATTAGCATTGTCATCATCAGGTTCTAGACCTTGCTCAGGTTACAAATGGGCCGGGTAACTGGGACAAGATGCTCTACATGATCAACTAGATCATTAGTGTGATAGTGTCTACCTCATCGTATTACAAATTTCTTTTGACAACGTTGTTTGAATAACAGTTTTAGTTATTTAAACAATACAACACGCATGTTTATAATATTTTTTCATCTACAAATATTTCCATAACACTTAAACAACTTTACTAAAACAACTTTACCAAATGTGCAGTCCCACAAAAAATGGTACCTAAGTCCTTCAAGTGCAACTGGATT
The DNA here is from genome assembly GCF_932294415.1 of Quercus robur. Classification (NCBI taxonomy): domain Eukaryota; kingdom Viridiplantae; phylum Streptophyta; class Magnoliopsida; order Fagales; family Fagaceae; genus Quercus; species Quercus robur. Next base: position 6,977,597 of record NC_065540.1, read on the forward strand.
CTCTTTAAATTAAGTTGGATAATTAGGATTTTTTTGCGTAGGTTTGTTCATCATATAAATTAGCCCCAATTTTTTGGATCCTTCACTACTATTACTATTATTTTGTGATAATTCGTTTGTATAAATTTACTTTCATACTTCTATTAGATATAAAAAGTAACGAATTATACCTTTTTTTTTTTTTTTTAATGGAGTGCACTTCATTGAGAGAGAGAGAGAGTACAAAAATCTAAAATAAATGAGGAAAAAAAGGATTGGGTGAAAAGTGCACACAAAAATAAAAGAAAAAGAAAGTAGGAACGAAAAAATAGGACATGTGAGAAGAAGTTTGGAAAAAAAATTTGGACAAAGTGAGAGTGGACGTTTGTTGCACAGGGAAATTTGGTATCTCCAAGTGGGATTTTTTTTCTTCTCTATTTATTTTTCAAATTGGGGAGATTGCAATTTAGTGAGTTAAGGGAGAAAACCCTTAGACCCCAATTTTCCTTCCCATTTTTTTCTCTTACCAAATACACCAAAATATTATTTTATCTTTTATTTTTTTCCATCATTCTTAAAATCTACTCAACCAAAAAATCTAATCATGAAAAGTCATCCATTTCTCTCTATTAATGGGATTCTAGAATAACAACAATGCACTCATGCATTCTGTTGGACTTCAATTTTGTTATTTTATACAACCTGTAAAGCTTTATGGCCTGTCCCCAATATTCTCAGGCTAGGAGTGCATCACAAAGTTGACCAATATATTTATTAACATTATCCCTATCTGTCTCTTTTGCATCACGACTTCTATGGCGTGGGCCACCAACTAATCTAGTGCTATTCTATATCTACACCTATAGCCGTTACTATTAGCATTGTCATCATCAGGTTCTAGACCTTGCTCAGGTTACAAATGGGCCCGGTAACTGGGACAAGATGCTCTACATGATCAACTAGATCATTAGTGTGATAGTGTCTAGCTCATCGTATTACAAATTTCCTTTGACAACGTTGAATAACAGTTTTCATTATTTAAATAATATAACACGTATTTTTATAATATTTTTTCATCTATATATATTTCTATAATATTTAAACAACTTTACTAAAACAACTTTACCAAATGTGCAGTCCCACAAAAAATGGTACCTAAGTCCTTCAAGTGCAACTGGATTCTCTTTAAATTAAGTTGGATAATTAGGATTTTCTTGCGTAGGTTTGTTCATCATATAAATTAGCCCCAATTTTTTGGATCCATCACTACTATTATTATTATTTTGTGATAATTCGTATGTTTTTCAAACGTCATAGTAAAAAAAAATATAATTGTGAGTTTGGTTTGTGCGTGTGTGTGTGTGTTTTTTTTTTTTTAATTTTTTTAATTTATTTTTTATGACATCTAGTCTAATAAGTGGGACCTACAGTTTTTAAAATATTTACAAAAGTGTCATTGAGCAAAATTGTTTGAAATCTAAAAACTGGTAAGAAGAATTTTTCAAATTCAGTGTTTAAACGCTCTAAAATGAGCAATGTAACTCAAACACTTTTAAAAAAACACCCTTACCATATTTTTTTTTCTTCCAGAATCATAGTTTTCAATATTTAAATATTGAAAACTATTATTTGGAATCATATATCAAACAGGCCCTACCTACGAATATATTTCTAACAAGATTTAAACATTCTAAGCACCTTAAGGCTATGTTTCTTAAAGAGCCTACCTACAAATGACTAGGGATGTGTACACATGCCTCCTAGCAAGGAGGATTTATACCCTGCAACGGGTATATGTTACCTGTATCTCACAATTGGTGGGTCTCACTCCTTAATGAGACCCACCAGTTGTGAGACACAGGTAACATATACCCGTTGCAGGGTATATTTTTTCCCTAGCAAGGGAGTGTATGTAAGGCAAAGGTTGCATGACACACCCTAAGGTAGAAACCCCTATTCTAGCCTAAACATGCTTCTAGTTAGAACACCTAAAACTAGAGAGGAAAAAAAAAAAAAAATGCTAAGGCTAAGAAAAATAAATACCAAAACCCTAAAGAAGACATAATAAAAATAAAAAAACATTTCTAAAAAAATTTAAAGAAAAAAAAATTGTTAGCTATGCTCTATAAGAAAGAAACAAAGTTTTGATTTGGTAATTTCCCTTATTCTATAGTGAATGGAAAAAGAAAAAAGAAAAGACGTTGTCAACATCAACAATAATTTAAATTAAATAGATACAAAAATGATGATAGTTAATTTTTTCTTTTAAAAAAAAAAAAATATTGATGATATGATAAAATCTAATCCTTTTAAATGTCTAGATAAGAATTTATAAACTATTCCATAAAATTACTCTAAAAACTTTAGATCTCAATCCTCGTCTATGGTAAAATTTTATTTTTTAAAATTATGAAAATATCTTTTTGGCCGAAGGAATAGAAATGGAACCTATACTAGATACCAAGATTAGATGCCCTACGAATTGGCTGCAGTCCTCCTACCGGTAATTGTAAATATAACTCCAGCCACCTCCAAAAAAAAAAAAAAAAAAAAAAAAAAAAAACCTCCAGCCGCCTCAACAATTTCAAAGCATCAAACCATTCCCATGTTGAAATCAGATAAATAGTTTTGGCACAACTTAGAGTTTGGATAGGGTTATCCTCAAATTTCCAAGGTCATAAATCTCTATACGTAACCTTTTAGTCATGATAATGTTGAAATCAGACTAGATGCTTCGTTAATTTAAATTAATTTAAATTATACGTAACCTTTTAGTCATGATAATTTAAATTAAATAGATACAAAAATGATGATAGTTAATTTTTTCTTTAAAAAAAAAAAAAATATTGATGATATGATAAAATCTAATCCTTTTAAATGTCTAGATAAGAATTTATAAACTATTCCATAAAATTACTCTAAAAACTTTAGATCTCAATCCTCGTCTATGGTAAAATTTTATTTTTTAAAATTATGAAAATATCTTTTTGGCCGAAGGAATAGAAATGGAACCTATACTAGATACCAAGATTAGATGCCCTACGAATTGGCTGCAGTCCTCCTACCAGTAATTGTAAATATAACTCCAGCCACCTCCAAAAAAAAAAAAAAAAAAAAAAAAAACTCCAGCCGCCTCAACAATTTCAAAGCATCAAACCATTCCCATGTTGAAATCAGATAAATAGTTTTGGCACAACTTAGAGTTTGGATAGGGTTATCCTCAAATTTCCAAGGTCATAAATCTCTATACGTAACCTTTTAGTCATGATAATGTTGAAATCAGACTAGATGCTTCGTTTCTACCTCACATGCACGTTGTTAAATTTTGAATACAAAAGTCTATTGAACATAACAGTCATACTACTATATATGACGTTTGAAAACCTGTTTTGTAAACGACTAATTCCCACTGGCCACTGCTTCCCTTACCAAATATTGACACTTGTAGATTAGTCACCGACTCACAGTAGCGGTAGCGACCCGCATCCGTAATGGAAAGATAACAATCAAGTGGGTCAATAATATAAGAATTCCTAGAAAATCCAAGTCCAATTTTCCGTATGTTTAGCCTTTAAATCAGCGTATAAACGACTATATATACCACGCTAAGTTCATTGGATTAGCACCAAGCCATACCAAACTCAAGTTCATCATTCTTCATATACACTTGTTAGTTGTTACCACCAAATTAAGCAACAATGATGAAAATCCTGGCACTCTACGGCCTTACCTTGACCCTCTTTTTCTTATCTGGTATGCCTCATTAATCACTATCTACTTCTGATATGAACTACCATATTGCTTTTGTCAGTAATTTTCCTCTTTTCTAATCACAATAATATTTTAGGTTGTAACACTTTTTTTTTTCTTGAAAACTCGTGGACATGCAATCTCATATCGGGCGGCTATACAATAAAGCCATGAACCACTCGGATTAAGATTTCATTATTATATTCACTAATTTTTCACATGAAACGTATTTTAGATTTTATGTACTGGACCCTTATTCTTTCTCTCTTGATCTCTTCTAACATATAGTCCATAGAGGAATAGGCCTCTAATGAACAGGTCACATAGAGGCAAGTATACTAGATTTCATGCACATTCATATCATCGATGATTCTTATTTATTTATTTATTTATATGGACACCTCTTATATTTCAATTGCTCAATATAATTTGGATACCTACGGTTATAAACTTGAGTCGTCAGGTCTTTTACTAATGAAACACTTACAGACATAACCATCATCATGATAAGTGATTATATCTACATGTAAAAGTTTCTGCTTACAAGATAGGTTTTATTTTTCATGTTTAAAAGTGTTTGGTTTACTTGCATGCAGGTGCGCACTCTGCTAAAATAACTTTCACAAACAACTGTCCAAGAACCATCTGGCCAGGAACCCTAACTTCGGATCAAAAACCTCAACTACCAAAAACTGGATTTGAGTTAGCATCCAAAGCATCTTTAACACTGAATGTTCAAGCTCCATGGAAAGGCCGGTTCTGGGCTCGAACCCGATGCACCACCAAATCAGGAAAGTTCACTTGCGAGACCGCTGATTGTAGCACCGGTCAGGTTGCATGCAACGGTAATGGTGCAATCCCACCAGCTTCTTTAGTAGAAATCAACATAGCTGCCAATCGTGGGAAGGACTTTTACGATGTTAGCCTTGTAGATGGCTTCAACTTGCCTGTTTCTGTAGCCACCAGAGGCGGCACTGGTGATTGCAAGGCCACAAGCTGTCCAGCCAACGTGAACGCGGTTTGCCCAGCGGAATTACAAGTGAAAGGGTCTGATGGGAGCGTACTTGCTTGTAAGAGCGCTTGTACTGCTTTCAATCAACCACAGTACTGTTGCACTGGTGCATTTAACACTGCGAAAACATGTCCACCCACAAAATATTCTCGCATCTTTAAGCAAAAATGTCCTCAAGCTTATAGCTATGCTTACGATGATCCTACCAGCACCTTTACCTGCTCTGGTGCACCCGACTATGTTATCACATTTTGTCCATAAATTATAGAGAGGAATTATGCGTTCCCAAATTGGTAATAAGAAACCGATATGTTTCAAGTACTAAGGCACATGTATGTATGTGTCAACGAAATAGTTATTTGAATAAAACATAGACCAAATAAATACTTCAAAATTTTATCTTTTTGAGAAAAGTGTGGTTGTGCTTATGAGTTATGAAAATGAAGTTTCTTCGTGCTACTCTATCACTTGTTATTCATGTTGTACTAAAACAGAGGATTTTTATTCTTGTGGATAAGCAGACAAATTTAAATTTAAGAGTAAATTGCAAATCACACCTCTCAAGTTTGGGGTCATTTCATTTTTTCTTCTTCTAATGTTTCAAAGTCTAGATCCACTCCTCTAATGTTAGGGGTCATTTTAATTGGCAGTTTTAACTGTGCAAATGTGTTTGTTAAGTGTGAACTTACTCAACATATTTTAACTGATTCAAACATGAATGGATTCTCAAAGAGTTGAAAAATCATTTGGTAGAATTTTTTGCCAACTTTCTCAACTCGTTAATTTATGTACAACTTTTGAAATTGTAAGGTAAGCCAATCAAGGAAGTCAATATCGTACTGGATAAATATATCATACCAGCCATTAAATAGGTACCGTTACTCTTACAAAACGTATTGGAAAAAATACTAGGTTGTATCGGCCTATTTCAGTTGTATCGACTGGTATTGGCGTTTCGGCTAGTACAATAAAAAATATAAAAAATTGAAAAAGAAATTATTAAAAAAACATTTTATTTAATCTAATATATAGGTTAATGTACTTAAGCTAATATGTAGGCTTATAAAAAATATGTGGATTTTAACTTTTATGTTGATAAACATAAAATTTTATAAATTCAACTAGTATAAATAAGTTCCTAAACAAGAACTAAAGAAAGAGTGATTCGGCTTTGATTTGGTAAGTAACAACTTTGACCACTTTAGCAAGATAGTAACATGTGGAATTAATTTAGGTTGAGACTAGGTAAGATTAAGAATTTATAATATATATATATATATATATCTCACTAGAATTTTAGTGCATCATATTTTCTTTGAAGGGTAGAATATATAGTTCCATATGCAAATACAATCATAATAAATGCTTAATGGTAGAATATATAATTTTACCCAATTATAATAATCGCATATTAATAACTATCATAATTTTCATATTTAACATTTTTGACAAAAATAAAATTCATATTATATAAAACTTTCATGTATATTGAATGTTCAATATGTGTGAAAGTTCAATTAGTGTATAAAACACTATGAACGTTTATACCCCCAATTAACAAATTACCAATTCAAGCTTAATATCAAAAAATTAATGTGCGGAATATGAACATAAGCTAAATACGAAATTGATAAACAATCTAAACCAAATAAAATCACATCCACAGTAGAAATTAAATAGCAAAGATTAAGGGAAGAGAGATGCAAACACAAGGACAACAAAACGATGTGTTATCGAAGAGGAAACTGAAGCCCTCGACGTAAAACCTCTCCGCTGCCCTCCAAGCGGTAAAAAATCCACTAAAGAATGTAGTTGGGATACATGAACAGCAAAATACCCTCCAAGCCTAATTTACCCAATGTACCTAAACCCTCCAACCTACTCCAACGAGGTTACGCTGAACCTATTTCTTTTTTAGCTTATCGGATTTCGCTACTTGACCATAGCATCAACCAATATGAAATTGGTCCCTTCTTAATTGCATCCCAAAGCACCAAATGACCTTCTCACATATATGGGTATGGTGAGAAAAGGTTTTGGTAATGTACCTCTCAAGGATGTAACAATGGAAAGGAAGAGAGAGTAGAGGAATTTGAAGAGTCTCTATGTGAAGATTGTGGATAAATCAATCTTATTTTTCTCTAGAGTTTCTCTCTCAAAATTCTCTCTAGAAGCTCTTTGTATTTCATGGGTATAAGGGTTTATATATATAGTGAGGTGAAAAAGGAATGCGAAGAGTCTGTTTTTTCCAAACAGGGTGGTTTGGCAACTTGGCCTCGCAATTGGACTGAGTCGCGAGTTCAAGTTGCGAGCTAATGGCCTGGCCAGCCTGGAACTTTTGTCCTGTAGTGCAACAGCTGGCATGACTCTTCAGTTCCCCTGCATGCTTCACACGTGTGCCAACTTTGGCGGCTTGCCAGTCGCGAGTCAGCCGCGAGTCCCAATCGCGAGTCTCTGCATCCTTGCACATTCTTGAGCATTTCTTTACACTTTTTCACTCACTACCCTTACATGATTGCCACCTAAGTACAGAGTTACTAATTACTAAAGTACAAGCAAATTTGACACGGAATAAAGCCAACAAGATGGTTGATAAAATTCAACCTTACAATCTCCCCCTTTGGCTATTCTGTGACAAAATTCTAAAACAAACTTTAGACTTAACATGTGAGTTGGGAACAGTTGAACAAAACTCACTCACACCTAACTCTAAAATCTGATAAACTCTTGAATCATATGAACAAGAATCTCCTGAAACACAATAACACAATATGATCATTGTATGTAGAAAAACTTGCAATGCATATGAGGCAAGCACAATGCGATCAAGCAAAATGGAATAAACTAATAAATCATGGCTTGACCAAACAAGCAATCACTATAAAATAGTGACCACAATGCTCATTCACACTTGGAATGAACATTCGGACATACAAGCTAACAAGCTCAATGCAAATTACTTGCATGTCCAACACTTAACCAATGCACAATACAGAAAGTATATGCATCTAGGAACAAGATCCTACTAGGGCACAAGAGTAAGAGTACTTAAAGAAAATGCATAACATTTAGCTAGAAGTACTAGGCAACAAAACATAAAGGCTGCATAAACATGGTACAAACCATAAAAGCCTACAAAACACATGAAAACAAACCCTAAAAGATTACAAAAGCAATATGGGTACAAAATGTACCATAAACAAAAACTGAATAACAACTTTAAATATTAACAAACCAAAGTATCATAAGTGTTTTAATAGTAAAACAAATCCATGAGTTTTAAACCAAACTATTAGAACCATGACCACACAAGGGTAGAGTTTATGTAAACAGCAAGCAAATAGTTATATACAGGCAAAATGAAAAACAATTAGACTATTTAAAAATATATGTGAGTGTATATGCATCAGCTTCCTCTTCCTGAGCATACAACTCCCCCTTTCAGTGTGCACATTGCTATCTCCCCTTTGCTATATGCTATCTCTTCCCCTTTTTGGCACGAATAGCTAAAGGCTGTCCTCGAGCTTTTGCTGAATAGCATCTAACTATCCCTCAATTATAGTGAGACGCATTTGAACGTGATTGTTGGTGGAGTAGAGAGATCTTTCTAATTTGGAAATACACTGATATAGCCCCTCAATTAAAGTGCTCAGTCTATCATCTTGAGAGCTAGGTGTAGATGGAGTGCCAGTGGTTTGCTTTTCAGAAGGAATGGTGGAAAGAGTTGTGGTATGAACAGGTGTAGTTGAATCATGGAGTCCAGATGGAGTAGCATGGGAGACTGGCTCACTCTTAGGTGTTTTAGAGGAGTGACTCTTGCTTGCATGGAGAGTTATCATGGAAATTGGTCGAGGACGTGAAATAGTTTTTCCATCCATTGGTGGACGAACACCTTCACGAAGCAAGATCTTCATGATGAGACTACAAAAAGGAATATTGGTTCGAGTCGCTGATCGAGCCGCTGTTTTCCCAATTGTCTGAAAGATGTGAGCACAAATGTCAATTGGAACTTCGGTAATGAGATCACACAGAAATTGTGCTTTTCCAAGATTTATGAAGGCGGTGTTAGACAGTGGGTAGAGGTTGGAGAACATGATCAGTTTTAGAGTCATCAGTTTAGGCAAAAATTGTGCAGTGCCGATAGATGATCCTTTGCTTCTAACCTCATGATTTGGCCCAAGAACTTGAAGAATGTCTTGTACCTGAAGTGATTTGTCATCATACGGAGTGAGGTCCACATTTGCTGGTCTAGTGATGTGAAGAACCTTTGCAATGTATTCTGTATTGATGGAGAATTCGGTTCCTCTTACCTAACATTTCAACTCCACTCTGGTGTATCTGGCATTAAAGTAGAATTCCTTAACTAATTCTTCAACTGGGTCCTTGAAATTCCCGAGCAAATCAGCCCAATCTCTTGCTTCAAAAATCCTAGGGATAAATGTTGTTTCCAAGGTATCAAATTGTACTACACGTTCCATAATAGGAGTAGCATCTTTAAAGATGCTTGAGTAGGTCTATGAATCAAAAGAAGTCCTGAATTTTTCATTGATTGAGCCTTGAGACGACTGAGTCGAGTGACGAGTCTGCTTAGCAACCGGGGATGGAACATCCATTTTAATCTCTTTTCCTTTAGATGAACAGCGGGACATCTGCAAAAGAGAAGACACACAGTAGAGAACCAATTGCAACAGCACAAGACACAAACATCAACTTGATTAGATTCATAAACAAAATGAAATTCAGAGAAAGAACTCACTCACTCAATCACATAACTTGAACCAAGTCAGCAACAAGTAATCATAAGCAACACTTATGGATTGCATACTTAAGAAGTTAGCAGGTGTCCAAAAATGATGGTTGATCAATTACAATTTAGAACAATGTAATCAATGGGTATCACTCAATCACAAATAACTGTCATTGTGACATTCTACCATGAACATGATATGAATATAGCAACACAGTCATGAGGCACAACACAGAACACATCTCAAACAATATTACCAACACTCAATCAAACTTACTCAATGAAATAAACAAACCCATGTTCGAACACAATATTACTCAAATCACAAAAATAACTCACAAAACAAGAAAACAAAACCATAATCAAGAGATATGAAGTGAGAAAGAGAAAGCCCATACCTTTTCCTTGAAGATTTGAGGATGAAATGATGCAAAAATAGAGGTTTGTTGGAAAGTAACACAGTCAGTTTGAGAGTGTTTCAGGTAAAGAAGAAGATGAATAGTTAGAAATGTTCGAGGGAAAACTGAAAAGGTTTAAAAACTGACCATTTTTGTGCAAAACACGTGATTTTCGCGACTGAATCAAGTCGCGTATAAGTCGTCAGGTCTAGTTGCCAGAACACTTGAAAGGAAAATTTTTGAAAAATTTTCTAAGTGTTTTTCGCGATTAGAAGTTCCACTCACGAGAGAGTCGCAAACTAAGCCACGAAAATCTCTGTGTACCCCTCGCGATTGGACCTTCCTCCTGCGAATAAGTCGCCAACTTGAGTCACAAAAAGCATGAAAAACCATATTTTTGAAAAATATTCTAAGTCTTTTTCGTGACTGAAGCATTTACCTGCCAATGAGTTGCCAGTGAGTTGCGAAAAATCTCTGTATGGACTCGCGACTGGGGCATGCGACTGGGGCATGCGACTGGTTCTACCCGCGACTGAGTCGCCAGAATAGGGCAACACAATTTTTGAATTTTTTACCCTTTTTGTAAAAACAAAATACTTCCAAAAACAACTAAAACACTCAAAAATCTTTTTGTGATTGATCAACAAAGATTGAGTAGGTGAAAACACATTTAAATAAGTACAATCACACAAATGAGTATGGCATTCATTGAACATAGACATGTGTGTTATGTGTGGATATCAAAAATGAGATATTCCTTAGTCTAATGTGAAGCTTCAATGATCAATTCAATCAAGACATACACAACTAGCACTAGATAATGTGACCCATCTCAATTATAGAAATATGCATATATGACCTCCCACATAGACTTGAGTACAATATCTTTGAAGTTTTTCATTTGGCTCTATGTTTGACATATCATTTGATCTTTTTTGAATCAACACATCTCATTGTGAGATTGATACCTGAAATTTTGGATATTTCACTTTGATGAGTTAGCCTTTGGCTTTTTGGGCATCATATAATTTTAATTTTTTGTCGCTTTCCCTTTTTCCTAGTCAAATACTAGTATGTGTGACAGACTTTTGTAGCTCAATATCTCTTTTCATTTGGAGATTTACATTTGGTGAGCTCTTTTAGCAAAAACAATAAAATAAAGAGTGGGAAGATATATAGACACAAGTCTATGCATGTCTCAAGATCAACAAAACCATTTACTAATCATTCATGACAAGGTTAAAGATCTATTTACAACAGTCACATAGATTTCAAGATTTCTCCCACAATGATATGAGTGCATAGGAAACAAGCTATGCTCGTAGATGCACAAAACCATTTGCGCAAAGGTACAAGGTAAAACATATTTTGAGACAAAACTCAACAATGTCAATCACTCTTTTTGGATTTTCTACTTTTTATGTGGTTTTTGGATTTTTGACACACAAGGAGGAAAAGATTAATCAAAAGCAACAATGTAAAAACATTTTAAATGAATGAAAGCAAAAACAAACAAACAATTTTCAATTCACATAATTAATAAACAAACCAACAGTCACATAACATAGGAAGTATTAATGCATGGACATGTTGTAATGCTTATGCATGAGTACCCTTCATCACCCACATGTCACGTGCATTTGGGGTGATATCCTTATAGGATTGGGAACGAGAGTTAGGACTTTCAAACCTTCTAGTGAAGCTTTTCAAGCAATTGGTGAGTGCACCAATCATCTTCATCACATCCATCATTCCGGGATCACCATTTCGATCTCTTGATGGCTCGATAGCCCAAGTCCTCTTGTCATTTCTTGGCCTTCTTGTCCTTTGATCACTTTCATTCCTCAATGTTCTTAGCTTATGATAATTGGGTCAAGTGTGCTCTTGAAGTCCGCAGTGATGACACACATGGTTCGCTCTAGGACCTCTTTGCGATCGTGGAAGGGATTTTGCTCTGACTTCAAACCTGACCACAGATTGATTACGGGGCTTATTCAACACCCGTTGGTCAGTTACATTCTTCTTCTTCTCATCATTTGCCTTTTCAACTGTAGGGACAACTACAACCGGTTCTTTGGCCCTCACAAACTTCACTTCTTTAGAGATGTTCACAACTGAACTACTTTCTCTAGTGTATCCTAATCCAGTTTTGTCGGAGAAGGTCTTTTGAAAGGAAAGGACATCATCAAGCTTCTTTTTGGAGACTCGCTCTATCTTGGCATTTGCTTGAACCACCTCAAGCTCAAGGAATTTCATCTTAGTGTAAGCTTCGGTTAGCTTGTCATTTAGCGTCTTTATCTTACACTTGGCCTCCTTATATCTCACTAGAATACTTCTATAGTTCTCCTCAGCTTTCTTCATCTTTTTCATAGCTACCTTGGCCACCCTTACATATTCTCCTGACTTCTCAAGTAGTGAATTGTAATTCTCTTGAAAACTAGCTGTATCTTCATCTTCTTCAACATTTGATTCTTCTACAATTCCCATGGATTCCTCATCACTATGTTCCCCAAGTTCTTCCACAAGCAAATTCAAGTCCTCCGAAGACTCAACATGAGCAACAATCATGAATGTTGAGAAATTCCCTTCATCATCACAGCTTTCCTCCGAATCAGAGGTGGAGGAATCTGAGTCACTGAGAGTGGTGGCATACGCCTTGCCTTTCGATCTTAGGTAATTAGGACATTCCTTTTTGAAATGGCCCTGTCCATTACACTCAAAACAAGTGACTCCATGAGTAGATTGGGACTCTTTCCCTTCTCTCTTTTTGAAATCCTTCTTCTCCTTTTCGGAACTCATGAATTTCCCTTTATCACCAAATTTCTCATTGTTCTTGAACTTCAGAAATTTGCGGAAATTCTTTGCAAGGTAGGCAACATCCTTTTCGACTACATCCTCATCCGATGAGCCATGAGCTTCTACCCTTTCATTTATCATCTTAAGAGCTAGTGATTTGCTCTTTCTTTGATTCGGTAATGAAAGCTCATACGTTTGGAGAGAACCAATCAGCTCTTGGACTTTTGATTTCATTAAGGTCCTTGCTCTCCTCAATTGCAGTCACCTTTGCACGGAAGCTCTTTGGCAATGAACGAAGAATTTTTTGTACAACTTTTGAGTCCTCCATTTTCTCTCCCAAGTTAAACTTGCTGATGACCACTTCATTTAGCTTAGTATAGAAAGAGTCAAAGGACTCATCCTCGCTCATCCTGAGTTCCTTAAGCCGGGAAGTCAGCATCTGTAGCTTTGTGTCCTTAACTTTCTTTGTACCCTCATAAGTGGTCTCCAAAATCTGCCATGCTTCCTTAGCAATGGTGATATGAGAAATCCGATGGAACTCATCTGGGGACACATCACAAAAAATTACGTTAAGTGCTTTGCTATTAGCATTTGACGCCGCGAGGGCTGCCTTATCTCATGTGGATTTGGTTACCTCTAGTTTTGTCCAACCTATTTCAACACAAAATGATGTGAAAACTGTGGTTTAAAAAGTGTTTTGAAAACACGTATTTAAAGTACTTGAAATGATAAAGGATAGCTTACGGGAGCTTTTAGCAAACTACTGCCATATCCAATTAGGGCTCTTGAGACTGAAGCCAAAGCAGCTGAGATTGGCACAACCTTTGCATGGGAGTTGAGCCTTAGAGAGATCATCCTTGAAGGGGACTCCCAAACTGTCATGGCTGCCATCACTAACCATGATCTGGGTCCAATCCAAGTCCATCATCTAATTGTTGGAATAAAGTCATGGCAACCCACGTTCAGAGCTTGGAAGTCTTCCTTCACTCGCAGGGAAGGAAACAAGGTAGCTCACCAATTGGCCAAATATGCTAAGCACATATCTGACTGTATTATTTGGGTGGAGGATACTCCCCCTATTATTGCTTCTCAAATCCTAGATGATGTATCTGTTTTGGGTTTTATTCCTGTTTAATGAAAGCTTTCTAGCATTCCTTTCAAAAAAAAATTGTATCTTTATATAGAGGTTTAACAAATTATAAATGTGTTTGAAATTATGGTACTATGAAAAGGTATAGGGCACCCAAACCTCTTGAAAGATAAAGAGCCTTGTAGAGGTGTTTGAGTATTGTTGCACAAAATGATGTGAAAACTGTGGTTTAAAAAGTGTTTTGAAAACACGTATTTAAAGTACTCATAATGAAAAAAATGTGTTTGATACTATATTTTTAATAACGTATTTTCAAAAGTAAAAAAATATAATTGTGAGTTTGGTTTGTGTGTGTGTTTTTTTATAAAAATAAGTTATGACATGTAGTCTAATAAGTAGAACCTACAGTTTTTAAAATATTTACAAAAGTGTCATTGAGCAATGCTGTTTGAAATCTGAAAACTGGTAAGAGGAGTTTTCCAAATTCAGTATTTAAATGCCCTAAAATGAGCAATGTAACTCAAACATTTCTAAACAAACACCCTTACCAAACATTTTTTTTTCCCCAGAACCATAGTTTTCAATATTTAAATACTGAAAATTATTATTTGGAATCACATTCAAACAGGCCCTACCTATGAATATATTTCTAACAAGATTTAAACATTTTAAGCACCCTAAGGCTGCGTTTCTTAAAGAGCCTACCTATGGCTACGAATGACCAGGGATGTGTACACATGCTTCCTAGCAAGGAGGAGTTATACCCTGCAACGGGTATATGTTACTTGTGTCACACAATGAGTGGGTCCCACTCTTTAATGGGACCCACCAGTTGTGAGACACAGGTAACACACACTCGTTGCAAGGTATATTTTTCATCTAGCAAGGGAGTTTATGTAAGGCAGAGGTTGCATAACACACCCTAAGGTAGAAACCCCTATTCTAGCCTAAACATGCTTTTATTCAAAACACTTAAAACTAGAGAGAGAAAAAAAAAAAAAGAAAGAACTAAGGCTAAGAAAAATAAATAGCAAAACCCTAAAGAAGACGTAATAAAAAAAAAAAAAAAAATTCTAAAAAAACTTAAATAAAAAAAAAAATTGTTAGCTATGCTCTATAGGAAAGAAACAAAGTTTGGATTTGATCATTTCCCTTTTTCTATAGTGAATGAAAAAAAAAAAAAAAAAAAAAAAAAAAAAAAACGTTGTCAACATCGGCAATAATTTAAATTAAATAGATACAAAAATTATGATAGTTAATTTTTTCTTTAAAAAAAAAATATTGATGATATGATAAAATCTAATCCACATATTTAAAAATGTATAGATAAGAATTTATAAACTATTCCATAAAATTATTCTAAAAACTCTAGATCTTTATCCTCGTCTATGGTTAAATTTTATTTTTTAAAATTATGAAAATATCTTTTTGGCCGAAGCAATAGAAATGGAACCTATACTAGATACCAAGATTAGATGCCCTACGAATTGGCTCCAGCAGCAGCCCTCCTACCCGTAATTGTAAGTAACTCCAGCCGCCTCAATAATTTCAAAGCATCAAACCATTCCCATGTTGAAATCAGACAAATTAGTTTTGGCACAACTTAGTGTTTGGATAGGGTTATCCTCAAATTTCCAAGGTCATAAATCTCTATACGTAACCTTTTAGTCATGGTAATGTTGAAATCAGACTAGATGCTTCGTCTCTACCTCACATGCACGTTGTTAAATTTTGAATACAAATGTCGATTGAACATAACAGTCATACTACAAAGATAAAAGACGTTTGAAAACACATTTTGTAAACGACTAATTCCCACTGGCCACTGCTTCCCTTACCAAATACTGACACATGTAGATTAGTCACCGACTGACAGTAGCGGTGGCGACCCGATTCCGTAATGGAAGGGTAACAACCAAGTGGGTCAATAATATAAGAATTCCTAGAAAATCCAAGTCCAATTTTCCCTATGTTTAGCCTTTAAAACTGTGTATAAACCACTATATATACCACGCTAAGTTCATTGGATTAGCACCAAGCCATACCAAACCCAAGTTCATCATTCATCATATATACCTGTTAGTTGTTACCACCAAATTAAGCAACAATGATGAAAACCCTGGCACTCTACGGCCTTACCTTGGCCCTCTTTTTCTTATCTGGTATGCCTCATTAATCACTATCTACTTCTGATATGAATTACCATAGTGTTTTTGTCAGTAATTTTCATCTTTTCTAATCAATATAATATTTTAGGTTGCAACACTTTTTTTTTTCCTTGAAAACTCGTGGACATGCAATCTCGTATCGGGCGGCTATACAATAAAGCCATGAACCACTCGGATTAAGATTTCATTATTATATTCACTAATGTTTCACATGAAACATATTTTAGATTTTATGTACTGGACCCTTATTCTTTCTCTCTTGATTTCTTCTAACATATAGTCCATAGAGGAATAGGCCTCTAATGAACAGGTCACATAGAGGCAAGTATACTAGATTTCATGCACATTCATATCATCGATGATTCTTAATTATTTATTTATTTATATGGACACCTCTTATATTTCAATTGCTCAATATAATTTGGATACCTACTGAAGATGATAAAATATTGGGCATGATGGGCTTACCTTAATGGGCCTGACGGATTGGGTCTCTTGGGCCTGCGTAGGTATGGTCCCAGCTTTGAAGGCCCATCACTACTGACGCAGCAAGGGCCCATGATCCGGTAATGAGAATCCTTGCTCACCACGTTTGGAAGAATTGGGAATAGAGTCCCACATTGAAAAGATGTGGGAACCAAAAAGGGAAAGTCAACCCCTTATCACTATAAAAGGCGTAATACCCACAGAAATCGAGGTATGCTTTTATGAACCCTCTCTAACGCACTAAGTAAAACAGAGGAAGTCTAACTTGACCGTCGGAGAGTCTTTGGCCGGCACCACACCGGTGCTCTCTGAAGGATTCTTTAGTTTGTTTCGTCGTGCAGGTTCAATTCGAGTCGCGAGTACGGTGTGACCCATTGGTGACGGTAATCGACGTCATCAGTTAGCGCCGTCTGTGGGAAATCGACGACCGGGTACGGTAACATTTCCTAGATAAAGGAGTTACATGGTACTCACGCGCTCGATGGCAACCACAAATGACGTCCAAGAAGAAGCTCCTACGACTGCCCTTGAGAGACAGGTCAAGACGCTCGCCGCAGCTGTGGAGCGCCTCACCAAACAAAACCACGACCTGACGGAACAGCTGAATCAAAAGAGTGCAGCCGTGAATAGCCAGGGAGATCAAGAAGGGAACAGTGCGGAGAGGAGAAATAATGACGGACCGCAGGAGAGCAACGCACCGAGCAAACAAGTGCGACGGGACGCTAGCATCACCTCAGTGACGGACACAGCTCCACAACCCATCATCGCAGAGATGCAGGCGATGAAGGAACAGATGGAAGTCCTGATGAACGCTCTCAAGGGGCGAGTGTCCAGCGATCTTGACGACCTTGTCAACCGGACTGACTCGCCATTTACGGCGTCCGTCAACTCCTTCCCCCTGCCGAGTAAGTTCCGCATGCCGAGCATGGACAGTTATGACGGAGTCAAGGACCCCCTCGATCACCTAGAGACCTTCAAGACCCTGATGCACCTCCAGGGAGTGGCGGACGCAATTATGTGTAGGGCATTCCCTACAACCCTGAAGGGCGCGGCAAGGATTTGGTTCAGCCGCCTGACACCAAACTCCATCGGCACCTTCAGAGAGCTGAGCGCTCAGTTCACTACACACTTCATTGGAGGACATCGGTACAAGAAATCCACGGCTTGTCTGATGAACATCAAGCAGAGAGAGGAGGAGACGTTACGGGCCTACATATCACGCTTCAATAAAGAAGCGCTCACGATCGACGAAGCCGACGACAAAATATTGGTGGCCGCGTTCACAAACGGGCTGAAGGGGGGTAAGTTTTTGTTCTCCCTATACAAAAACGACCCAAAGACAATGTCGGAGGTGCTTTACAGGGCCACCAAGTATATGAACGCTGAAGACGCTCTACTAGCAAGAGAAGACAGACCGAAGAAAAGAGACAGACAAGAGGATCCCCGACAGGACCAGGGGCGAAAAAAAGGACGGATGGGAGATCGAAGGGACGAGAGACGTCCAAAACCCATGGGTGGAAGGTTCACAAGTTTCACCCCGTTGACCGCTCCGATAGACCAAGTCCTAATGCAGATTAAGGACGAAGGATCCCTGACGTTTCCGGGAAAGCTGAAGAGTGATCCCAACAAAAGGTCAAGAGACAAATATTGCCGCTTCCACCGTGACCATGGTCACGACACTGCCGATTGTTACGACTTGAAGCAACAAATCGAAAACCTTATCCGACAAGGAAAGCTGAAGAAGTTCGTCAGCAAGGAAAGAATGGATCAACCCCAACAAGAACAACACCCCCGTCGAGAAAACGAGCGGCCAAGGCCCCCAATAGGGGACATAAGGATGATAATTGGAGGAACAGCTGCGGCCGGATCGTCCAAAAAGGCTCGCAAAACGTACCTTCGGATGGTACAGAATGTCCAGCTGGCAGGCACGGTACCAAAGATGGCTAGAAGGGAAGGCCCCATTATCGGGTTCTCGGAGGAGGATGCAAGACGCCTACACCATCCACACGACGATGCACTCGTCGTCACCTTGCGGGCAGGCGACTACAACATCCACCGGGTGTTGGTCGACAACGGTAGTTCGGCCGACATCATGTATTATCCGGCATTCCAACAAATGAGGATTGATAGAGAGCTGCTAATACCGACAAACGCCCCGCTCGTTGGCTTCGGGGGGAGTAGGATATTCCCTTTGGGCGCCGTCACGTTACCGGTGACGGTAGGAGACTACCCCCAACAAATCACCAAGGACGTAACATTCTTGGTGGTCGATTGCTCGTCAGCCTACAATGCTATTATTGGACGGCCCACTCTCAACTCGTGGAAGGCGGCAACATCAACATACCACCTGATGATCAAGTTCCCAACGGAGTATGGGGTAGGAGAGCTACGCGGAAGCCAAATTGCCGCACGAGAATGCTACGTAGCTATGATGGAGGTGGAAGACCAGATCCAGGCCTTGAACATAGAAGAACACCGAACGACGGCAGAACCTACTGAGAAGCTAGAGGAGATAGTTCTCGACAGTTCCAATTCAGATCGAACTACCAGGATCGGAACGCTTGTCAAACCCGCAATCCGTCAAGAGCTCGTAGCTTTCTTGAGGAGCAATAAGGATGTGTTCGCTTGGAGCCATGACGATATGCCAGGAATCGATCACTCGGTCATGGTACATAAGTTGAATGTGTTGCCCTCGTTCCCACCCGTCCGACAAAAGAAGAGAGTATTCGCCCCGGAGCGAGACCAAGCAATAGCGGAAGAGGTCCGCAAACTCCAAGATGCAAGCTTTATCAGGGAAGTCTACTACCCCGATTGGCTGGCGAATGTGGTAATGGTGAAGAAAACGAGTGGCAAATGGCGGATGTGCGTGGACTTCACCGATCTTAACAAAGCATGCCCCAAAGATAGCTATCCCCTCCCAAGGGTCGACATCCTAGTGGACTCGACGGCTCAACACCAATTGCTAAGCTTCATGGATGCTTTCTCGGGTTATAACCAGATCCGCATGCACGAGGACGACCAGGAGAAGACTTCGTTTGTAACCAGTCAAGGTCTCTTCTGTTACAAAGTAATGCCATTCGGTCTGAAGAATGCAGGGGCAACATACCAGAGACTAATGAACAAGATGTTCGCACAGCAAATCGGGAGGAACGTCCAAGTTTATGTCGACGACATGCTGGTGAAGAGCCGGAAGGAGGAAGACCATTTGGAAGATCTCAAGGAAACATTCGGCACACTCCGATCCTACAACATGAAGCTCAATCCAGGAAAGTGCGCGTTTGGTGTAACGGCAGGAAAATTCCTAGGATTCATGGTATCTCAAAGGGGGATTGAAGCTAACCCGGACAAAATCCGAGCCATAATGGAGATGGCCCCCCCGAGAAACGTGAAGGAAGTACAGAGCCTTAACGGCAAGGTAGCGGCATTGAATAGATTCGTGTCGAGAGCGACGGACAAATGTTTACCTTTCTTCCGAACATTGAAAAAGTCATTCGAGTGGACGGACGAGTGTCAACGAGCATTCGAGGAGTTAAAAACCTATCTATCTTCACCACCTTTACTGAGCCCCTCGCAACCAGGTGAAGAGCTCTTCCTCTATTTGGCCGTCTCCACTGTGGCCGTCAGCGCGGCCTTAATCAGAGAGGAGGACAGGGCACAGAAGCCCGTGTACTACGCCAGCCGGGCGCTCCGCGGTGCCGAGGAAAGATACCAACCTATGGAGAAACTCGCTTTTGCGTTGGTCACGGCGGCTCGCAAGCTCAAGCCCTACTTTCAAGCCCATACCGTGAACGTAGTGACCGACAAGCCCTTGCGAAGGGCACTAAGTAATCCTGAGGCCGCAGGTCGACTGACGCTGTGGGCAATAGAATTGAGTGAGTTTGACATCAAGTATCGTCCACGTGTGGCCATCAAAGGACAAGCTGTAGCCGACTTCATAGCTGAGTTTACGCATGACGCGGACAAGGGGGCAGAAGAACCCCCCCAGTGGAACATCTACACCGACGGATCATCCAATAAGCGAGTTGGAGGAGCCGGCATAGTATTGCTGTCACCTGAAGGAGACAAGATTGAATGTATGGTCCGTCTCGACTTCCCCATTACCAACAATGAAGCAGAATACGAAGCGGTAGCAGCAGGACTCGACCTAGCCAAAGCCGCCGGAGCTGAAAGTGTGGTCGTGCATTGCGACTCTCAAGTCGTGACCAATCAAGTAAACGGAGATTATGAATGCAAAGGGGAAAGGTTGAAGAGATATCTCGATCAAGTGAGGGCTAGAGTCGACGGGCTAAAAGCAACGTTCGTCCAGATCCCCAGGGGAGACAACGAGCTCGCTGATCGGCTAGCCAAAGCCGCTTCAGCAGAACACATGATAACACTGGGTAATGTACTTCCCTTTGTTCAAATCTTTCCGCTAATAGACCCCGACAACATGCAGGAGATACGCTCCGAAAGAAACTGGACTACGCCGATAGCTTCATACTTAAAGGACGGGATATTGCCTGAGGAGAAGGAGGCAGCGAGAAAGCTAAAAGTCCGAGCGGCAAGGTTCGTCTTGATAAAAGACATTCTTTACAAGAGAGGTTTCTCCCGTCCTTACCAAAGATGTCTCGGGGTTGAAGAGGCAGACTACGTGATGAGGGAAGTACACGAAGGAATATGCGGGAACCATTCTGGATCGCGGTCGTTGGTGCACAAACTGTTACGAGCTGGTTATTACTGGCCGACCATGCAAAAGGATGCTGAGTCCTATGTTAAAAGATGCGACAAATGCCAGAGGTTCAGCAATTTTATCGGACAGCCAGCTGAAGAGCTGACCCCCATAACGGCTCCATGGCCGTTCGCTCAGTGGGGACTGGACATCATGGGACCTTTCCCAACGGCGATAAGGCAGCTAAAGTTCTTGGTAGTGGGCATTGACTACTTCACGAAATGGGTAGAAGCGGAAGCCTTGGCCACCATTACAGAAAAGAACATTAGAAGTTTTGTCTGGCGGAACATAGTATGTAGGTTTGGTATTCCTAGAGTCCTTGTCTCAGATAACGGGAGGCAGTTCGATAACGGCCCCTTCCGTGATTTCTGCTCACAACTAGGAATAAAAAACCACTACTCATCCCCCGCCCATCCTCAGGCTAACGGTCAGGTTGAGGTCACAAACCGATCCTTGCTAAAGATTATCAAAACTCGGCTCGAGGGGGCAAAGGGCATATGGCCAGAAGAACTGCCAAGCATACTGTGGGCATATAGGACAACGGCGAGGACTCCGACAGGAGAGACACCGTTTCGACTGACCTACGGGAGCGAGGCAGTCATCCCAGCGGAAGTTGGGCTCACGAGCTACAGGGTTCACAACCACGACGAGGGAAGGAATGACGAATCCATGAGGCTACAGCTGGACCTTATAGACGAGGTCAGGTCGGAAGCAGAACAGAGGATCGCTAGATACCAGGATCGCATGTCCAAACATTTCAACTCCCGGGTCCGGCAAAGAAGCTTCCAAGTTGGAGACCTCGTACTCAGGAGGGTCATGGGTACAACTAGAGACCCTACACAAGGAAAACTCGGCCCCAACTGGGAAGGACCCTACAGAGTTACGTCGTGGAAAAGGAAAGGGACATACCACCTGGAGACAATAGACGGAGAAAAGCTACCACATCCGTGGAATGCCGAGCACTTGAGAAAATACTACCAGTGATAGCGACACGACAACCAGTTTCTCTTTTAAGACTTTTTGGGAATTATTAACTTTTATTGGCACTGTTTAACTATTTTTGCTACAATATTGTCGTGCCTTTTTTAAGCCCAAGGGGGCAGGCACTTTTCCTTTACGCATTCTACAATCAGATGCAATTTTTGATCTTCTACTTGAATGTATGTCATTGCAATTGCCCACAAAAGTTAACGGAAACGATAGAAGTCCGCAAGATGGACGGATTATCCTACAGGGTCGATCCCACTACGTCCGCAAGATGGACGGATTATCCTACAGGGACGATCCCACTACGTCCACAAGGTGGACGGATCGTCCTACAGGGACGATCACCCTGAGTCCACAAAGTGGACGGATCACTAAGGTGATGAAACAAAAGTCCACAAAGTGGACGGATCACTAAGGTGATGAAATATAAGTCCACAAAGTGGACAGATCACTAAGGTGATGAAACAAAAGTCCACAAAGTGGACGGATCACTAAGGTGATGAAATATAAGTCCACAAAGTGGACAGATCACTAAGGTGATGAAACAAAAGTCCACAAAGTGGACGGATCACTAAGGTGATGAAATATGAGTCCACAAAGTGGACGGATCACTAAGGTGATGAAATATAAGTCCACAAAGTGGACAGATCACTAAGGTGATGAAACAAAAGTCCACAAAGTGGACGGATCACTAAGGTGATGAAATATAAGTCCACAAAGTGGACAGATCACTAAGGTGATGAAACAAAAGTCCACAAAGTGGACGGATCACTAAGGTGATGAAATATGAGTCCACAAAGTGGACGGATCACTAAGGTAGTGAAGCATAAGTCCACAAAGTGGACAGATCACTAAGGTGATGAAACAAAAGTCCACAAAGTGGACGGATCACTAAGGTGATGAAATATGAGTCCACAAAGTGGACGGATCACTAAGGTGATGAAACAAAAGTCCACAAAGTGGACGGATCACTAAGGTGATGAAATATGAGTCCACAAAGTGGACGGATCACTAAGGTGATGAAATATGAGTCCACAAAGTGGACGGATCACTAAGGTGATGAAACATAAGTCCACCAAGTGGACGGACTACTTAGGTGATGTGACATAGGTCCACAAAGTGGACGGATCACAAAGGTGATGCAATTAGTCCACAAAGTGGACGGATCACTAAGATGTTGAAATACATGAAATAAAGTCCTTGAGATGGACGGACTGTCCTACATGAAATAAAGTCCCAAGGTGGACGGATACAATAGATGGACGTTTTCGCAAAGTGGACGTATACTGGCTACGTTAAAATTTTCTACAAGTCCATTAAATACGCGATATATTTAAAAGTGATGAACAACGCCACAAAGTGGACGGTCCGCATAATAAACCCCTCAAAACAGACGGAGAAGGAAAATCCTCACCGATGTAAATGCTCAATCAACACAAGATAACAAGTCTGCAATGTGGACGGATAATCACAGATTAACAAATATTCTCACAAAAATAATCCCTCAAGAAGGTAGACGGAGTTTTAAACAGAGCACCAAACAATTATAAAAAGCATGTGAACTTTTAAGCCAAAAGCCCCAAAGGCAAATGTTCAATACAAAAAAAAAGGGACGGTTTGTCTTAAAAAATGAATAAAAAAGAAAGACGGATTGTTCACAAAATAAAGTACATATGCATCAATCTTTCTTTTCTTCAGCATCTGGGACATCCTTCGACGGGGCGGACTCTCCGTCTCCCTGAGCAGCACCGTCTCCAAAAAGGTCCTCCGTATTTTCGGAGGCGACGGGGAGGGCAGAAGTCTGGGCTTGGTCCTCAAGTTTGACCATTGTCAAGTCCAGCTCTGGATAAGCCTTCTTGACTTGACGGAGGGAATCATCGAATCCTTGGAGGAAGGAGTCCGACAGCTCGCCCAAACAGGACTCCGAGCATCGGTACTCCTCGACGGCTGCCACTTTAGCCTGACGGATCTCTTCTTTGAGTTGTTTTATCTCAGCTTCTTTGTTCTCTATGACCGTCAGTGAAGTGGCCGTCTTCTCCTCAAGCTCCTTCCTCGCCTGCTCAGAAAGCTCCAGCTTCTTCTCCATCTTGGACCTCCATCTCTGAAGTTGTCCGAGCTCTTCCTCCGTCTGCTGCGCCTTCGCGCGCACCCGGTCCAAGCTACTCTCACGGTTGAGACACCGGTCAAGTAGTCCCTTCATCATGACCAAGGACTGCAAGTAAAAAAGAGACCGTCACATAATGTAAGTAACAGGAAGAATGAAAAACAAAACTTATTTGACAAACATAACCAACCTGAGCGACGGCGAAGAGGCCCGTCTCCCCCATGGCCTCCGTCGAATGGTTTCCCAGGTCTTCATAGTCTTCTGCCGTGATGATGGACGACAGTTTCTCCAATGCATACTTGGAGTCATCACGAAGAAGGGAAGGAGGTCTCTCTTGCTTACCGTCTGGGACCGCCATCAATCCTTTGCCCTTCCCCTGCTTCGCTGGGGTGACGGCCTTGTTACCCTCAGCCATTAAGCCAACCACAGGTTCAAGAGAGACCTTTGGTTGCTTAAAGGGACGGTCGGATTTTGTCGTCAGTTTCCTTTTAGGGACTGAAGCTGATGCCTTAGGAACCTCCTCGCCGGATTCCCTCTTCTTGACGGCTTGGGACTTGATCAAAGCTCTCCTCTTTGCGTCGTCCATCTCTGCAAATAATGACGGATGAAATTAAAACAAAATAAAGCAAAGTAAATGACAAAGTAAAGTTGACGGGCTTACGTTTGTGAACTCGCTCGTCGTATCTTATCGCTTCTTGGGTGGGCTCAGGACCGTCGCAGTACCAATGTATGGTCCTCGGGTTCACCAACTTCGCCCAAGTCCTTTCCTCCGGCGTAGTCTTCTTGCAAACCTTTTCAAGGAAGCTAAACTCCTCGAGGCTGACTTGTGGGCGCCGTCTACCTGCAAAGAAAGATGATCAAGATATACACATATAACTGGACGGATATGAAAAGCAACACAAAATTTAGACGGATGCATACGTGTCTGATTTATAACTGCCCAAGTTGTGTCGACGGGCATGAACTCCGTCTCCCCTGGATGGTTCATCCATCTATCACCCTCCAGGAAGAAGTACCGACTCTTCCAGTCTCTATTTGAGTCTGGGGTCTCAAAGATCACCTTCAACAAGGGGCTCCGACTGGCAAAACTGTACATCCCCCTTGATCCAGAAATCTCGTCTGGACGGTAACAGTGAAGAAATTCACGGACCGTCAATTTCCTTTCCCCGTTTGACATTGCACCGTAGAGAATCTCCATGGCTATGAAGACCCTCCAGGCGTTAGGGGATATCTGGGTGACGGACAACCCCAGATACTGCAAGAGTTCCCTATGAAGGGTAGAAAGCGGGAATCGAAGTCCAGCCTTCAATGCCTGTTCGTACACTCCTACACCGTCTACCCCTTCGTAATAACACTTCTCCGACACATATGGTAGACGGATGGAGACATAGTCTGGGATTTGGAAGTTGGTCCTGAAGGTGCTGAAATGTCTCTCCCTGATGACGGATGTAAACCTATGAACAGTCCACTCTGGCAACATGATGAACTGCCTTAGTCCATCAGCGCCTACAACGGACTCCAGTTGTTGATCCCCGTCATCATCGGAACCCTCTACTTCGACTATCTCCACATCCTCATTTGTTGAGGATGAAGAGGAGGCAGACGGACTCCTACTTTCGCCGGGGCTCTCTTGGTCTTTATGACCGGACGGGTATACATCCTCGTATTCCGTCCCATCACGAACCACCGACTGGTTACTTGACGCACTAGACATTTCCTACAATTGACAATAAAACCTAAGACCGACGGGTTTGAAAGTGTTGACGGGTATGGAAAGCCTAACAACAATGCATGGAAGAGAATGTAACTTGACTATAGTAAATTAGAAGCACTTACCGAACTTAGCAGAGGACAGGTGACGGTTGGTGTAATCAGCGAGTATTCGTCCTCGACGGATTGCACAGATAAGGTTGACGGCTTTGCTCTGACAGGGTTGACGGCTTCGCTCTGACAAGTGTTTTCTGAGTGAAAATTGAAAAATGAAAGAGTGAGGCGCCTTATATATATAGGAAGTGCACGGAAGACGAAGCGACGCTTCGATCCTATACAACGACCATTCAGAGAGTGACACGTGGCATGCTTAATAAATGCTGACAACCTGTCAGTACGTACCAACAGATTTGTACCTGCCATGTATCCGTCAACTGGATGATTCTCCCTTTGACGGGTTGATCCAGCTAGGACCGTCGTTCTATTTTGCATGAATCCGTCATATCCATATGTAAGGACCGTCACCCCACTGATCCTTTGACCTTAAAGGTGACGGATCATCGGGGTGAAGGGGGCAACTGAAGATGATAAAATATTGGGCATGATGGGCTTACCTTAATGGGCCTGACGGATTGGGTCTCTTGGGCCTGCGTAGGTATGGTCCCAGCTTTGAAGGCCCATCACTACTGACGCAGCAAGGGCCCATGATCCGGTAATGAGAATCCTTGCTCACCACGTTTGGAAGAATTGGGAATAGAGTCCCACATTGAAAAGATGTGGGAACCAAAAAGGGAAAGTCAACCCCTTATCACTATAAAAGGCGTAATACCCACAGAAATCGAGGTATGCTTTTATGAACCCTCTCTAACGCACTAAGTAAAACAGAGGAAGTCTAACTTGACCGTCGGAGAGTCTTTGGCCGGCACCACACCGGTGCTCTCTGAAGGATTCTTTAGTTTGTTTCGTCGTGCAGGTTCAATTCGAGTCGCGAGTACGGTGTGACCCATTGGTGACGGTAATCGACGTCATCACCTACGGTTATAAACCTGAATCGTCAGGTCTTTTACTAATGAAACACTTACAGACATAACCATCATCATGATAAGTGATTATATCTACATGTAAAAATTTCTGCTTACAAGATAGGTTTTATTTTTCATGTTTAAAAGTGTTTGGTTTACTTGCATGCAGGTGCGCACTCTGCTAAAATAACTTTCACAAACAACTGTCCAAGAACCATCTGGCCAGGAACCCTAACTTCGGATCAAAAACCTCAACTACCAAAAACTGGATTTGAGTTAGCATCCAAAGCATCTTTAACACTGAATGTTCAAGCTCCATGGAAAGGCAGGTTCTGGGCCCGAACCCGATGCACCACCAAATCAGGAAAGTTCACTTGCGAGACTGCTGATTGTAGCACCGGTCAGGTTGCATGCAACGGTAATGGGGCAATCCCACCAGCTTCTCTAGTAGAAATCAACATAGCAGCCAATGGTGGGAAGGATTTCTACGATGTTAGCCTTGTAGATGGCTTCAACTTGCCTGTTTCTGTGGCCACCAGAGGCGGCACTGGTGATTGCAAGGCCACAAGCTGTCCAGCCAACGTGAACGCGGTTTGCCCAGCGGAATTGCAAGTGAAAGGGTCTGATGGGAGCGTGCTTGCTTGTAAGAGCGCTTGTACTGCTTTCAATCAACCACAGTACTGTTGCACTGGTGCATTTAACACCGCGAAAACATGCCCACCCACAAAATATTCTCGCATCTTTAAGCAACAATGTCCTCAAGCTTATAGCTATGCTTATGATGATCCTACCAGCACCTTTACCTGCTCTGGTGCACCCGACTATGTTATCACATTTTGTCCGTAAATTATAGAGAGGAATTATGCGTTCCCAAATTGGTAATAAGAAACTGATATGTTTCAAGTACTAAGGCAAATGTATGTATGTGTCAACGAAATAGTTATTTGAATAAAACATAGACCAAATAAATACTTCAAAATTTTATCTTTTTGAAAAAAGTGTGGTTGTGCTTATGAGTTATGAAAAGGAAATTTTTTCCTGCTACTCTATCACTTGTTATTCATGTTGTACTAAAACAGGGGATTTTTATTTTTGAGGGTAAGCAGACAAATTTAAATTAAAGAGTAAATTGCAAATCACACCTCTCAAGTTTGGGGCCATTTCGTTTTTTTCTTCTAATGTTTCAAAGTCTAGATCCACTCCCCTAATGTTAGGGATCGTTTTAATTGGCAGTCTTAACTGTGCAAATGTGTTTGTTAAGTGTGAACTTACTCAACATAGTTTTAACTGATTCAAACATGAATGGATTCTCAAAGAGTTGAAAAATCATTTGGTAGAATTTTTTGCCAACTTTCTCAACTCGTTAATTTATGTGCAACTTTTGAAGTTATAAGGTCATCCAATCAAGGAAGTTAATGCCCTACTGGAGAAATATATCATACAGGCCATTAAATAGGTACCATTACTCTTACAAAACTTACCCAAAAAAAAAACTAGGTTGTACCGGCCTATTTCAGCTGTACCGACTAGTATTGGCGTTTCAGCCAGTACAATAAAAAATATAAAAAATTGAAAAAAATTTTATTTAACCTAATATATAGGTTAATGTACTTAAGCTAATATGTAGGCCTATAAAAAATATGTGGATTTTAACTTTTATGTTGATAAACATAAAATTTTATCAATTCAATGGGTATCAATTGGTATCGAAATATTTTGTTTTCTTGACCAAACTAAAACAGTCTATGGTACGAGATTGACTCCCTTGAAACCAACACGAATAAGCACATCCTCAACAAGAACTAAAGAAAGAGTGATTCAGCTTAGATTTGGTAAGTAACAACTTTGACCACTTCAACATGATAGTAACATGTGGAATTAATTTAGGTTGAGACTAGGTAGGATTAAGAATTTATAATATATATATATATATATATATATATATATTTCACTAGAATTTTAATGCATCATATTTTCTTTGAAGGGTAGAATATATAGTTCCATATGCAAATACAATCATAATAAATGCTTAATGGTAGAATATATAATTTTACCCAATTATAATAATTGCATATTAATAACTATCATAATTTTTCATATTTCATATTTTTGAAAAAAATAAAATTCATATTATATAAAACTTTCATGTGCGCTGCACAGGTTACCAATAAGGGGTTTTTTTTTTTTTTTTTTTTTGCTTCAAAATTTCAAGGTAATTCTACTAGGAATTTTATTAAAAATCTTATCAATTTTGAAATGTGTAAATTTGATTTTGCAACCTCATCAACAATTTAAGAAATAAAACAATTGCAATAGTCAAGATTTTTTTTTTCCCTAACATTTTAATAATAAAAAATTTAATAAATTAATCTATTGAATTAAATGATAAAAGTGGTAGATTCGTGTGGTTAATGAGTCATAATTGAGGAGCTAATGTTTTTATAGAAATCCTTAATAATTAGTGTTTATGAATTTTATGGAGGAGTTATCTTAAAAGCTCTAAAAAATTTTAAGTAAGGAAGTCAATTTCGTAACGGAAACCATTTCAGTTTGGGTTGAAAAACAAAATATTTCCATATCGGATAATACCGGTGTACCATTTCGGAATTATTGCTATTATATATATATATATATATATACAAACATATATATTAATGAAGATTAATATAAAAGTCCGACAAGTTATAAGCACATAATAGTCCTTTCTATTGCTCAAATATAAAGCATTAATACTAATAAAGCTAAGAATCTGATCTATTTGATGATGATGATGATGATGATAACAATAATAATAATAAACAAAATATTTTTGTTAACAGATGCATGGCACACATTAGATTCTAAGAGTCCATTTGGTTGGAGGAGTGAAAAAGTGGAAGGATAGAAAATTAATGGGAGGATGGAAAAGTGGGAGGATAGAAAAGATGTAGTTTTCCCTTGTTTGTGTTTGGTTGGAGGGGTGGAAAAGTTGGAGGGTAAAAAAAATCTTTTGTTTGGTTGAAAAGAAAAGTGGGAGGATAGAAAATGTAGTTTATATAAATTGACTATTATGCCCTTGTTACTTAATATGTAAGGAATAGATTTATTTGTACTCATTAAATAATATAAAATTTACAACATCATATATATAAATTTATATTACTATTTTTATTATTATAATGTAAAAGTTACAATAGTGTACATATAAATTTAACTGGGCAAAAGATTTTGTAACCAGGGTATTCCTATAATGTGGGCAAGAAATAAGCTAAGCAATTCAACTAGGCAAAACATATAAATCAAAACTTGCACTAATAATTTAATTGGGCAATTGGGCAAATCAACTTGCACAAAAACTTGCATTGATTTATGTAAATCAAAACTTGCACTAATAATTTCACGAGGCAAATCAACTTGAACTAAAGCTTGTATAAATCAAATCTTGCACTAATAACTTAATTGGGAAACTAGGAAACAAAAAGGTGGGCAACAAAAACGTGATTAGCAAAGTAATCAGGTCACAAGAGAGATGAATAAAGTAAGAGTATTTGTGTAAAGTACATCATTTAGCACTTTTTCCTCCCCATTTTCCTCCCAAATTGGGAGGATAAAAAAAAGTGGGCTCGGAGGAAAAATTGTCCTACCTATTCTCTATCTCACTTGTTTTTTCTCCTGAACCAAACAGTTAAAAATGACCATTTTTTTGTCTTCCTATTTTCCATCCTCCTTATTTTCACTCCAACAAAACGTACCCTAAGGGTCCGTTTGGTTGGAGGAATGGAAAAGTAGAAGGATAGAAAATTAATGGGTGGATGGAAAAGTGGGAGGATAGAAAATATTTAGTTTTCCCCCGTGTGTGTTTGGTTGGAGGGGTGGAAAAGTGAGAGGATGGAAAACTCTTTTATTTGGTTGAAAAGAAAAGTGGGAGGATAGAAAATGTAGTTTATATAAATGGACTATTTTACCCTTATTACATAATATGTAATAAATAGATTTATTTGTACTCATTAAATAATATAAAATTCACTACAACATACATATAAATTTATACTATTATATTTATTATTATATTGTAAAAATTACAATAGTGTACAAATAAATTTAACTAGGCAAAAAATTTTGTAACCAAGGTATTCCTAAAACGTGGGCAACAATTAAGCTAAGCAATTCAACTGGGTAAAACTTATAAATCAAAACTTGCACTAATAATTTAACTGGTCAAATAAACTAGCACTAAAACTTGTATAAATCAAATCTTGCACTAATAACTTAACTGGGCAACTAGGCAACAAAAAGTTGGGCAACAAAAACGAGGTGAACAAAGTAATCAGGTCACAGGTGAGATGAATAAAGAGAGGGGTAGGTGAGATGAACAAAGTGAAGATATTTGTGTAAAGTACATTATTCAACACATTTTCCTCCCAAATTAGGAGGATAAAAAAAGGTGGGCTCGGATGGAAAATTGTCCTCCCTATTTTCTGTCTCTATTGTTTTCTCTCCCGAACTAGACAGTGGAAAATGTTATTTTCCACCCTATTTTTCTCTCCATATTTTCCATCCTCCCTGTTTTCACCCTGATTAAATATACCCTAAGGGTTCGTTTTGTTGGAGGAGTGGAAAAGTGAAATGATAGAAAATTAATGGGAGGATGGAAAAGTGAGAGGATAGAAAAGATTTAGTTTTCTCTCATATGTGTTTGGTTGGAGGGGTGGAAAAGTTGGAGGGTGGAAAACTCTTTTGTTTGGTTGAAAAGAAAAGTGGGAAAATAAAAAATGTAATTTATATAAATTGACTATTATGTCCTTATTACATAATATGTAAGAAATAAATTTATTTGTAGTTATTAAATAATATAAAACTTACCACATCATACATATAAATTTATAGTACTATTTTTATTATTATAATGTAAAAATTACAATAGTGCACATATAAATTTAACTGGGCAAAAGAATTTGTAAGCAGGGCATTCCTATAACGTGGGCAACAAATAAGCTAAGCAATTCAACAAGGCAAAACTTATAAATCAAAACTTGCACTAATAATTTCACAAGGCAAATCAACTTGCACTAAAACTTGTATAAATCAAATCTTGCACTAATAAATTAACTGGGAAACTGGGCAACAAAAACGTGGTTAGCAAAGTAATCAGGTCACATGTGAGATGAATAAAGTGAGGGGTAGGTGAGATGAATAAAGTGAGAGTATATGTGTAAAGTACACCATTTAGCACTTTTTCCTCCCCATTTTCCTCCAAAATTGGGAGGATAAAAAAAGGTGGGCTGGGAGGAAAAATTTTCCTTCCTATTCTCTGTCTTGTTTTCTCTCCTGAACCAAACAGTGGAAAATTTCATTTTCGACCCAATTTTTCTATCCCTATTTTTCATCCTCCCTGTTTTCATCCTAACCAAACATACCTTAAGGGTCCATTTGGTTGGAGGAGTGGAAAAGTGAAAAGATAGAAAATTAATAGGAGGATGGAAAAGTGGGAGGATAAAAAAGATTTAGTTTTCCCTCATGTGTGTTTGGTTAGAGAGGTGGAAAAGCAGGAGGTGGAAAACTCTTTTGTTTAGTTGAAAAGAAAAATGAGAGGATAGAAAATGTAGTTTATATAAATTGACTATTATACCATTGTTACATAATATGTAAGAAATAGATTTATTTGTTCTCATTAAATAATATAAAATTTACCGCATCATACATATAAATTTATACTATTATTTTTATTATTATAATGTAAAAATTACAATAGTGTACAACTGGCAAAAGATTTTTAATCAGGGTATTCTTAAAATGTGTGCAACAACTAAGCTAAGCAATTCAACTGAGCAAAACTTATAAATCAAAACTTGCACTAATATTGATAATGTGTTAAAATTACTCTAAGAACTCTTGATCTTAATCCTTCCATGGTTAAATTTTACATTTTTAAATTATAACAATATACTTTTGGCCGAAGGAGAAGAAACGGTACCTACTACATTCCAAGATTAGATGCCTTATGAATTGGCTCCATCTATAGCCCAACGACCCGTAAATATCTCCAACCACCTCAAGTTCAAAGCATCAAACCATTCCCATGTTGAAATCAGACAAATTAGTTTTGGCACAACCTACAGTTTGGATAGGACTGTCTTAAAATGGGGAGGAAAAAGTACTGAATGATGTACTTTACACAAATATCTTCACTTTATTCATCTCACCTACTCCTCACTTTATTCATCTCACCTATGACTTGATTACTTTGCTCACCACGTTTTTGTTGCCCACCTTTTTGTTTCCCAGTTGCCCAGTTAAGTTATTAGTGCAAGATTTGATTTATACAAGTTTTAGTGCAAGTTGATTTGCCTAGATGCCTAATTAAATTATTAGTGCAAGTTTTGATTTATAAGTTTTGACCATTTGAATTGCTAAACTTATTTGTTGCCCACGTTATAGGAATACCATGGTTACAAAATCTTTTGCTCATTTAAATTTATATGTACACTATTGTAATTTTTATATTATAATAATATAAATTTATATGTATGATGTGGTAAATTTTATATTATTTAATGAGTACAAATAAATCTACTTTTTATATATTATGTAACATGGGTATTGTAAGGACACGATTCGTAACGAACCGTAACAGTATGGGCTCGCACGTAAAAAGGCCCAAACAATATCATTTGTATAGCGTGGGTTTGAAAGGCTAGGCCTTAGTCACCAGGCGGTGAGTATTTTCGTGGTGTTCATACATGGCTATGTCATTTTCGCCCTAGGAGTCTTTCTCCTGGAGGCGGGATGCGAGACTCTGGTTTTTGACCATTTTTCCCAGCCACCGCTATGAATTACTTACTTTCCCTTTTATACTAGCCTGTGTTTTTTTATCCTTCGTCCACGTGTAGGATCGACATTCCAAGACTGATACTTGTCCCATCAGCCCGTACCCGGAGTGGTTGGGGGTGGTTGAAAAAGCTGGAGAGTATGGCTCTGTCATGTGCAGAGTATTGAATAGCAGTGAGAGTAGCTTTTCTCGGTCGTTACACTTTCCAACATACCCTTTTCTATTGGCACAGATATTTTAGATTTTTTCCTAAGTTGTTTCTATACCATTTTTGCCCTTTCTTCTTGTGAGACCTCAGACATGCCGAGGACTGAGTCGTCCTCGGCTGTGTCTCAAGGCTATTTTATACTTGTATTGCCGAACCCAGGCCATCACCTTCCTCGGCTTAGGCCTTTGGACCCCAACGAATAAATGGGCCTGGCCCACAAATTATTGGGCCCCACAATAGCCCCTCAAAACCCTACTGTCCAACCTCTTGGTTGGAGAGGAGGATTTTGGTAATGCCAAGCCTTTACTATAGCTCGTTTAACTCAGCCCTTTATTAATGTTTGGCGCCTCCTCATCTGCCTAGGAAATGTACCGGTCTACGAGACATTCCTCCGAATTTATTCACAACGCGTTCATGCCGTTTGGTTATCCAAAACGTGCTTTTAATAGTTTCCCTTTACGAGACCATTCAAATTTAACGGTTATTGATGGTGTGGGGAAGTGGAGCGGGCATTTTTTCGTTTATAGATTTTCTTGGAGGTCTGAATATATTAAATACCTTCCGTTTCGTCCCTCATATAAAAAGAAAAAGCAAGAGGTTATTTCTCCTGTACATGAACCCTTTTAATCCTCTCGAAATTTGAAACCCATAGATTCCTCCAGAGTCTGCTTTTACCCACTGGTTATACTTTAAGTTGTAATTTGTTCAAAACAGGAGCAAGTAATGAAGGAGCCATTCCCTTCTCAGAAATTCTATGTTCTTATGAAGCTAAAGATGGCTCGGTCGGGGCAGGGATGGCAGAGACTCAAAATACTTCTCACCCTCCTTTCAGCCAAAATCCGAAGTAGGGGCTCGTCGCGTCAAAATTTCGGCGCGACTGAGTTGGGGTCACCCATTATCAGTACTAGCCGCTCTCTTACGAGCATAGCTAACATGGCACCAGTGTGTTAGGAGTCAGGACTGACGCAGGGACTAAGTGCCCCTGCTTCTTCCTCTCTTCGTTCATTGATGCCTCCTTTTACCTCTCTTTCTTCTTCTTTCCACCGCCAGATCCATCCTAGCGCTTTTCCTTCTTCTTCTTCTTCTCCTCCTTCTTTCCCTTCATCTCCTCCATCTTCTTCTCCTCCTTCTTTCCCTTCATCTCCTCCCTCTTCTTCTGAAGAAGTTCCTCCTCTCAATATGGGCGCTACTGGGGCAGAGTTTGGAAGGATTTCGGAGACGAGTTTTAAAAAGACATCGGACTGTTCATTTGTTATATTGTTGTTGTTGTTGTTGTTGTTGTTGTTTTTTTTTTTTTTTTTTTTTTTTTTTTTTTTTATTGTTTTTGTAGCTTGTTTTTTATGTAGGCTTGTTT
The DNA here is from genome assembly GCF_932294415.1 of Quercus robur. Classification (NCBI taxonomy): domain Eukaryota; kingdom Viridiplantae; phylum Streptophyta; class Magnoliopsida; order Fagales; family Fagaceae; genus Quercus; species Quercus robur. The sequence goes on from NC_065540.1 coordinate 7,012,924, forward strand.
AATCCCTTCATTGTATGCTGTAACACATCTTCATATTAATAAAAGACGTCTTTGCTTTATTTCATATACCCTATCTTTCTTTTTTTTTTGAAATGGTTGTGCCATGAATAGATGTACTATCCTGGGACTTCTTTTTTGTTTTTATACTATAAATGATGCTTAGGGCCGAAATCCTAGTTTAATAAAAGGATCTTGCTCTGTGCTTGTTGGAATTATCTAGCATGATAGTGCCGTCTTGAACAAATGGTACTTAGGGCAGAAACCTTTACTGAGACAATAATGTTTATAATGAACTTAATAAAATTGTTCGGCAGAGTAATGCCGACCTGGAAAAGAAATACTTAGGGCCAAAATCCGAGTTAGTAAAAGGATCTTGCTTTGTGCTTATTGGAATTATCTAGCAAGATAGCGCCGCCTTGAACAAATGGTACTTAGGGCAGAAACCTTTACTGAGACAATAATGTTTATAATGAACTTAATAAAATTGTTTGGCACGGTAATGCCGACCTGGAAAAGAAATACTTAGGGCCAAAATCCCTTACCAAGATAAAAGATACTATTATGAACTTATGAGAGACGTTTGGCACAATAATGCCAATTTGAACAAATGACACTTAGGGTTGAAACCCTTGCTAAGGAAATCATATTATTATGAATTTAATAGAGTTGTTCAGCACTATAATGCCGACCTGGAAAAGAAATACTTACCCCAGGAATAGCCGAGATGACAGCTGAATACTCGGGGAGGTGTAGTAGGTAGTCATCCGAGGACATATAACCAAAGAATGAACAGCCTCTATAGGTTGCCGAGTAGGAAGGCGTTTCACCATTTGCCTAACAACTTTAATAGCTTTAACCTTTTATGGAAACTGAGCCGAGGATTGAGTAACTTAAAATTTTTGTTAAGTAGCTGACCTTACGAAACTCAGTTTTTCTTCCAAAACTCAGTTTTTCATCTAAATAGTTGGTTTCCCCATAGGTTTGAGTCCGAGAACCATACAATAACTTGATTCTGTCCAAAACTCAGTTTTCTCATCTAAGTAGTTGGTTTCCCCATAGGTTTGAGTCCGAGGACCATACAATACCTTGGTTTTGTCCAAAACTCAGTTTTCTCATCTAAGTAGTTGGTTTCCCCATAGGTTTGAGTCCGAAGACCATACAATACCTTGGTTTTGTCCAAAACTCAGTTTTCTCATCTAAGTAGTTGGTTTCCCCATAGGTTTGAGTTCGAGGACCATACAATACATTAGTTTTGTCCAAAACTCAGTTTTCTCATCTAAGTAGTTGGTTTCCCCATAGGTTTGAGTCCGAGGACCATACAATACCTTAGTTTTGTCCAAAACTCAGTTTTCTCATCTAAGTAGTTGGTTTCCCCATAGGTTTGAGTCCGAGGACCATACAATACCTTGGTTTTGTCCAAAACTCAGTTTTCTCATCTAAGTAGTTGGTTTCCCCATAGGTTTGAGTTCGAGCACCATACAATAACTTGATTCTGTCCAAAACTCAGTTTTCTCATCTAAGTAGTTGGTTTCCCCATAGGTTTGAGTCCGAGGACCATACAATACCTTGGTTTTGTCCAAAACTCAGTTTTCTCATCTAAGTAGTTGGTTTCCCCATAGGTTTGAGTCCGAGGACCATACAATACCTTGGTTCTGTCCAAAACTCAGTTTTCTCATCTAAGTAGTTGGTTTCCCCATAGGTTTGAGTCCGAGGACCATACAATACCTTGGTTCTGTTCAAAACTCAGTTTTCTCATCTAAGTAGTTGGTTTCCCCATAGGTTTGAGTCCGAGGACCATACAATACCTTGGTTCTGTCCAAAACTCAGTTTTCTCATCTAAGTAGTTGGTTTCCTAATAGGTTTGAGTCTGAGGACCATACAATACCTTGGTTCTGTCCAAAACTCAGTTTTCTCATCTAAGTAGTTGGTTTCCCCATAGGTTTGAGTCCGAGGACCATACAATACCTTGGTTCTGTCCAAAACTCAGTTTTCTCATCTAAGTAGTTGGTTTCCCCATAGGTTTGAGTCTGAGGACCATACAATAACTTGATTCTGTCTAAAACTCAGTTTTCTCATCTAAGTAGTTGGTTTCCCCATAGGTTTGAGTCCGAGGACCATACAATACCTTGGTTTTGTCCAAAACTCAGTTTTCTCATCTAAGTAGTTGGTTTCCCCATAGGTTTGAGTCCGAGAACTATACAATACCTTGGTTCTATCCAAAACTCAGTTTTCTCATCTAAGTAGTTGGTTTCCCCATAGGTTTGAGTCCGATGACCATACAATACCTTGGTTCTGTCCAAAACTCAGTTTTTTTTTTTTTTTTTTTTTTTTTTTTTTTTTTTTTTTTTTTTTTTTTTTTTTTTTTTCTTTTGGCGCGGGACCTTGGCTTTAGGGGAATTAGCTCCTCGGCTAAGCCCTTAGAACCATCCATGCGATTGACGCTACCAAGCGTAGCCCCTAGTCAACAGTCATAGCCCCTAGCGGAACTTTACACTAGAACTCTATAACCAGCTGTTAGAAATGACAAGGGAACTCTCTCGACCTACCGCCTATGCCAACACACAAGTCTTTCCCACAGACGGCGCCAATTGTAAGGACACGATTCGTAACGAACCGTAACAGTATGGGCTCGCACGTAAAAAGGCCCAAACAATATCATTTGTAGAGCATGGGTTTGAAAGGTTAGGCATTGGTCACCAAGCGGTGAGTATTTTCGTGGTGTTCATACATGGCTATATCATTTTCGCCCTAGGAGTCTTTCTCCTGGAGGCGGGCTGGAAGGCTCTAGTTTTTGGCCATTTTTCCCAGCCACCGCTATGAATTACTTACTTTCCCTTTTATACTAGACTGTGTTTTTTTTTATCCTTCATCCACGTGTAGGATCTACATTCCAAGACTGATACTTGTCCCATCAGCCCGTACCCGGAGTGGTTGGGGTGGTTGAAAAAGCTAGAGAGTATGACTCTGTCATGTGCAGAGTATTGAATAGCAGTGAGGGCAGCTTTTCCCAGTCGTTACACTTTCCAACATACCCTTTTCTATTGGCACAGATATTTTAGATTTTTTCCCAAGTTGTTTCTATACCATTTTTGCCCTTTCTTCTTGTGAGACCTCGGACATGCCGAGGACTGAGTCGTCCTCGACTGTGTCTCAAGGCTATTTTATACTTGTATTGCCAAACCCGGGCCATCACCTTCCTCGGGTTAGGCCTTTGGACCCCAACGAAGAAATGGGTCTGGCCCACAAATTATTGGGCCCCACAGGTATAATACTCAATTTATATAAACTACATTTTTTATCTTCCCATTTTTATTTTTAACCAAACAAAATAGTTTTCCACCTTCTCACTTTTTCACCTTTTCAACCAAACACACACAAGGGAAAACTAAATATTTTCTATCCTTCAACTTTTCCATCCTCCCATTAATTTTCTATCATTTTACTTTTTTACTCTTCCAATCAAATGTACCCATTTATAGTTATTCTTTTTTTTTTTTTTTTTGGGTTCATATATAGTTATTCAATATATGAACAACAAAAATGTTTTACCGTTGAAATTATCTGCAGAACTCTCATAAGCATTTCCGGCTGCCTCGGGTTCAAAATTCAAAGTCCAAACCGTGCACGGAAAGTCATGTTGAAATCAGACAAATTAGTATAGCATAACTTACACGTAAACTTAAGTCATTAGAGAACTAGACTACCACTACTCGCCTCAACCTCCCACGTTGTCAAATTGAATACAAAACAAAGTCTACCGAACATAACAATATTAATTAGTCATTCTAGACAACCCGATGTTGTAAAATATACGAAGTTCCTCAGCTGCATGCTTCTCCTACTTAACAAATAATGACACAGTCGCAGTAATGGCGACCTGACTTCGTACGAAAGAGTTAACGACCACCAGTAGGCCAATAATAATTCCCATTGAAAAGTCCGAGCTTTCTCTCAACAAAAAAAGGAAAAATAATACTAATAATAATAATAAAGAAGAAGAAGAAGAAGAAAAATCTTAGTCTAGTTTCCCCGCATGGACCGCCTTGAATTCCGCAACTGCATGCGTATAAAAGCCTATATATAGCCAACCAAGTTCTTCAGAGTATCACCATTCACCACCATACCACGTACACTCAAATTCATCATACTTGTTAGTTCTTATATACCACCAATTTAAAGTAACGATATCATACAATGATGAAAACTTTGGCACTCGGCCTCACCTTGGCCTTCTTTTTCCTATCTGGTATGCCTCCTCACTAATCAATATTTACAGCATCACTCTCTCTCTCACTCTCTCTCTCTCTCTTTCTCTCTTTAAATCCTCTAAAAGTGTTTAGGTTACGTTTGGTATCGACTGAAAAAGTCAACTTTTTTTTATTATTTAACATATTTTTGCTTCCAACTTTTAACTTTATTTATCATACTTTCAACAAAAAATTTCAAATTTCAATTAAATATGTTGTTCCTAAATAGACACTTACTATACACCAAAAGAATCACACGTTAGTTTTGCCCCATTCTTCTTCATATGGGAAGTGCAAAATAAAGTCATGAAACCTCACAAAGGCATAGAGTTCACACACATTCTTTTTATCACGACTCTTATTTATTTACTTTCGATAGTTAAAAAATAATATGGTAGTTCCTATAATTGTAGCCGTCGAATTATTATTAACCATGCATCATTATTGTTAGAAATACTGAATAATTGTATTGTATTTCTCAAGTAATAGAATCTACATAAGTGCCTTTATATAGGAGGCAGAGTATGTAGTACAAGTAAGTGTGCTATACAAGTAAACAAGGCGGGCCTAAAGCCCACATACCCTAATACACGTTAACAGCCCCCCTCAAACTCAGGGTGGATGTGAGACCAACTTGAGGTTGTCAACCAAAGTGCGAAGACGTCCCTTAGGATGTGACTTGGTGAAGATATCTGCAAGTTGATCTTTAGAAGAAACTGAGATCAGCTTGAGAGCACCATGGACAAGATGATAACAGATAAAATGACAATCAATCTTGATGTGTTTAGTCCGTTCATGGAAGACATCATTGTGAGCAATATGAATGACACTCTGGTTATCACAATAAAGAGGAGTAGCAGAGGATATGGATATACCTAAGTCTTTGAGAAGCCACTGTAGCCAAAGGAGCACAGATGTGGTATCAGTAAGGGCACGATATTCTGCTTCAGTACTGGAGCGGGCCACATGAGTTTGTTTCTTGCTTCGCCAAGAAATCAGAGAAGAACCAAGAAGAAAGCAATAACCAGTGGTGGACCTGCAATCAGTGGGATCTCCTGCCCAATCAGCATCAGAAAATGCACGGAGTACAAGAGGAGACTGAGCAGAGTAGAAAAGATCATAGAAGAGAGTGCCCTTTAGGTATCGAAGAATGCGCAGAACAGTAGCATAGTGAGTCGATCGTGGAGCAGACAGATACTGACTCACCTGGTGAACAGCATAGGAAATGTCTGGACAAGTGACAGTGAGATAAACTAGGCTGCCAACTAAGCGTCTGTAAAGAGAGGGATTAGACAACGGTTTCCCCCCTGACGGAGTTAGATGTGCATTAAGCTCAACTGGAGTGTCAACAGTCTTGCTATCAGTGAGTCCAGCTCGAGACAAGAGTTCAGAGGCATACTTGGCTTGAGTAATATAAAGTCCATCTGTAGAATGAGTGATTTCAAGACCCAAGAAGTAGCTGAGATATCCAAGATCTTTCATCTCAAATTGCTGACTGAGATCCTTGAGTTCTTGAATGCCACTGAGGTCATCACCAGTTATGATCATATCATCCACATACAGGAGAAGTAAAATAGTGCCTTTGTCAGTGTGACGAAGAAATAAGGTAGAATCATAATGACTGGCCATGTAACCTAAGCGAGAGATGGTAGAGCTGAATTTGGCAAACCAAGCTCGTGGAGCTTGTTTAAGGCCATAAAGAGCACGTCGAAGGTAACAAACCTTATTTGATTCAATAGAGAGACCAGGAGGAGGTTGCATATAAACTTCTTCACTTAAATCCCCATTAAGGAATGCATTTTTGACATCCATCTGAAAAAGGTCCCATTTTCTGGCAGCAGCAACAGCTAAGAGAGCTTGAACAGATGAGATACGAGCAACCGGAGTAAAGGTCTCTTCATAATCAATCTCATACTCCTGTGTAAAACTTTTTGCAACAAGACGAGCTTTGTAGCGTTCAATGGACCCATCAGAGCGAGTCTTAATCTTGTAGATCCATTTACAACCAACCACAGATTTCCTAGTGGGGAGAGTCACCAAATCCCAACTATGGTTTTTAGATAATGCATCAAGTTCCTCTTTCATTGCAATCTGCCATAAAGGGTCAGTGGAAGCCTCACGATAGGTGTGAGGCTCATGCAGTGTAGTAAGGGTAGTGTAACAATGATAATCAAGTAAATGTGTAGGAATGGATCTTACCCGAGTTGAGTGACGAGGTGGAATGTCTTGTGCAAGATCTTCAGGCGGAGCAGGAGCAGGGGACCCAAGCTTAGGGTTGGGTAGCTCGTCTTCAACCTGTGCATCTTCCACCTGTTCATTAAAGGGTGAACTAGGAAAGGGATCAAAGGTATCTAGTGGTTGGATAGAGAAGTCTATAGGAGGATCAGGAGCAACTATAGGAGGATCAGGAGCAGTTACAGAAGGAATATGTGCCTCATCTGGAAAAAGATCTAAAACAGAGGAGGAAGATAGGGAGGCACGGAAGTGAGAGAGCTCGACAAAGGAGCGATGTTCCCAAAAGACAACATTGCGGGAGATACGAAGATGATGAGAGACAGGATCATAACACTGATACCCCTTTTGAGTTTCGCCATAGCCAAGAAAACAACAAAGCCTTGACCTAGGCTCAAGTTTGTTATGCTCATGTGGCTGAAGAAGAACAAAACAAGCAGAACCGAAGGAGCGAATGCGGTGATAGTCTGGAGGTGACCCAAAAAGACGCTCATATGGAGTTTGATTTTGAATAACAGGACTTGGAATGCGATTAATAGTATGAACAGCATGAAGGGCAGCTTCATCCCAAAAAGGAGCAGGAACTTTGGCAGAGAGAAGAAGAGCACGAACAGTGTCAAGAATATGACGAAGTTTTCGTTCGGCTCTACCATTTTGCTGAGAGGTACCTGGACAAGTTAGTTGATGAACAGTGCCATAGGAATGCAAAACAGCTTGGAAAGTATATTGAGTGTACTCAAAAGCATTATCAGATCGAAAAATTTTGATACGTTTGGAAAATTGAGTTTCAACCATTTTTGCAAAATTAGAACATACTTGCAATAACTCAGAACGGTGTTTCATATTAAAAATCCAGCTATAGCGAGAGTAATTATCAACAAAGACAACAAAATATCGAGACCCACCAATATTAAAGACAGAGGAAGGCCCCCAAACATCAAAATGAATAAGGTCAAAGATATCAGTGGATATTGATTCACTAGAATTGAAAGACAAAGCTGGTTGTTTTCCTAACTGACATGAAACACAATCAAAATTTTCTGTAGACACTGAACCTAACAAACCTCTAGAAGCTAATTGTTGTACACGAGAGGAAGATGCGTGACCAAGTCGAGTATGCCAAAGTGCAAGGGAATGAGTAGAAGAAATTGTAGTAGCTGCAATAACAGAAACAGGAGCAACAAGTGAAAGACGAAGGTTGTCCACGGGAAACATACGCCCAACTCTAGGACAGGTCCCAAGCTCCTGTCCTGTCCTTGGATCCTGCACAATGCACCCAGAATAATCAAAGATAATGCGATAACCTAACTCAGCTAATTGTCCCACAGAAAATAAATTGTAAGAAAGGTCAGGAACATTAAATACACCAGGAACCGAGAGACTAGAGGTTGAAACGGAACCTATATTATGACCAGACATAGTGGAACCATTTGCTGTGTGAATATTAAGAGGGTGTGGTGCAGGTTTAAGTTCAGAAAATAAGGACGAGTGAGGAGTCATGTGATTGTAACAAGCAGAATCCATAAGCCAAGAGGAAGGAGACATACCAGATAAAGCTGAGAGAGAAGAGGAATAAGATGCATTACCAACCATACGAATGACATTGACGATGATATTTTTAAGGTCATTTGTGGACATGGTGAAAGTGCGTCCTGAAGACTTAGACTATGCAGAGATGGGAGCCATTGGTTGGACACTCTCAGTGTTAGCAACAGTAGCAGCGGAAATTGACACAGCTGATTTGTTGCAATGATAGCAAGTCTCAATATTGTGGCCAAAACGTTTGCAAAAACTGCAAAAAACGTTTGCTGAATTGTTGGCGACGATTATTGCAACAAGAAGAAGACCTGTCCTTATTTCTCATTTGGAAGCAAAATATGCAAAAATGGACTGTAAAAATGAAATCTACGCGAAAAACTGGGTAAGGAGTACCTGGACTGCAAAAAGTCAACTCTGGTCAAAAGTCAACGGTCAACCTGGTTAAAGTCAACAGGATGACGTCAGCAGGCTGACAGGGGATGACATCAGCAGATGATGAAGCACTGTCGTAAGTAGGTGACGTCAGTTAGGGCTGACGTAAGCAGGCGACGTCAGCTAGGGCTAACGTGGCAGGGATGACGTCAGCAAATAAGCCAGTGGCACGTGCAGCGCGTGAGGCGCGTGGACCAGCTTCACCGAAGATTCTATCGGTGCGTGACCTGTCCGATGATGCCGTTTCTTCTCCGATGATGTAGATCGAAGAAGGACGATTCTTATGGTGTCGACGACAACAAGATCGGAGATACCCTGGTGGCGTGTGAGGCGCGTGGATCAACTTCGCAGAAACTTTGACCGGCGCGTGGCGGCGCGTGGATCGTCAGATGTGGATGTTTTTGGCGGCGGTATGTAGATCGATTGAATATCTACACGATGATAGGTCTTATGTCCTAATCGGAGGTCAGAGGTGACAAATCCGATGATGGCAGTGGTTTTGGCGGCGAGGAAGAGCTTCTGGCGGTGGAGATTCAACCCTGAGGACCTCTAACTGCGGCGGAGCAGTTGGGAGATGGCACTGAAAGGGTTTACTGACCACAGAAGATGAGGCAGCGGAAAATACCGGCAAAACAAGACTACAAGACACAAGAAAATTAGAGCAGTGGCTTTGATACCATGTTAGAAATACTGAATGATTGTATTGTATTTCTCAAGTAATAGAATATACATAAGTGCCTTTATATAGGAGGCAGAGTATGTAGTACAAGTAAGTGTACTATACAAATAAACAAGGTGGGCCTAAAGCTCACATACCCTAATACACGTTAATAATCATGATACGTATGTGTATCTACGAACGTTGCATCACTTACTTCTATTTGCCACTTACAATATGGGTTAGGTTTTTCATGTTCGAAATAGTGACACAGATTTTGGTTTATATATGTTGCATGCAGGTGCCCACTCTGCTAGAATAGCTTTCACAAACAACTGTCCATATACCGTCTGGCCAGGAACCTTAACTTCAGATCAAAAACCTCAATTATCAACTACTGGGTTTTAGTTAGCATCTACAGCATCCTCAGCAATAGATGTTCAAGCTCCATGGAAGGGCCGGTTTTGGGCCCGAACCCTATGCTCCACAGACAGCTCGGGAAGGTTCAGTTGCGCTACTGCAGAATGTAGCTCTGGTCAGGTTTCATGCAATGGTAACGGTGCAGTTCCACCAGCGTCTTTGGTAGAAATCAACATAGCCGCCAACGGTGGAATGGACTTTTATGATGTTAGCCTTGTAGATGGGTTCAACTTGTCTGTTTTAGTAACCACACAAGGTGGAACCGGCGAATGTAAGGCCTCGAGCTGTCCAGCCAATGTTAACGCGGCTTGCCCAGCAGAGCTGCAAGTGAAAGGGTCTGATGGGAGCGTTATTGCTTGCAAGAGTGCTTGTACAGCTTTCAATCAGCCACAGTATTGTTGCACTGGTGCAAATAACACTCCACAAACTTGCCCACCCACAGACTATTCTCGGTTCTTTGAGAACCAATGTCCTCAAGCTTATAGCTATGCTTATGATGATCAGAACAGCACATTTACTTGCTCTGGTGCACCCAACTACGTTATCACTTTCTGTCCATAAATTAAGGAGAGGAATTATGCATTCCTTTCTCCTCAAATAGTAATAAGAAGCTGATAAGTTTCATGTACTAAGGCACATGTATGTATGTGTCAATGAAATAATTATTTGAATAAAACGTTACAAATGAATACTGCAAGAGAATTTTTATCTTTTTTTAGGAGCAGTGTGGTTGTGCTTATGAGTTATATAAACCGTGACTAGGAAACTTTTCCGTGCCACTCACTTGCTTTTCATGTTGTACACATTGAGATCAAGTCTGAATCTTTAACATGATGCCACTCACTTGCTTTTTATGTTGCCTTATTTTAAATTAAGAGTTAATAATCATAAAGATAAGAATCTTATTAGTAAGTAGCTAAAAAGTGGCTTTTAAACTCGCAATTATCCTTTAAAAAAATCAGAAAATCAAGCTAAGATTGCGCGAGCTACATAATTGGAGCCAAAATTTCCAAGGACACTAGTGTCGATTGTGCCTAGCATCATGTCAAATTCGGCTTTTGGCATATCATATCAACTCAAAATTAACTCAGTAACATGCATGAGGATTAAAACAAGTTAAGTGGGAAATTTAAGCCATACAATCCATTCACCCCTATAAATAGCGCCTCATCAAATGATAGTGGCTTTTATTTAGATTTTAGGATTTGCCCTTCGGATTTTCAGAATAACAAGGTGCTGTGGAAATTTCTAGAAAGCTTGGGTTAGACATTAGGTTGCTTTATGCAAAATCACTCCCCTTAAAATCCCAACAATCTTATCCTTCATTCCCCACCACATACACAATCACCATTATCACATGCACAATCGTCATATCTACAATCATCGTCTCAAATCCTACACACTATAACCTCATACATATTCAACACACGCAATTTCTTCCAACAATCAAGCGAAATATGTGGAATTTGAAAGAGGATGTGCATGCAGATTTATTTTTTATTCTATTTATTTTTCTTGGATGAACGTGAATACCGTATTTGATTGCTGATGATATGGTGATCAACATTGTGGTGCAAATAACTATATAGTCATGCATGAGATTAGGTATTAATTTCTGTAAATATCACATGATTAGCATATTTAAATTCATTTCTTTTATGTATAATTACATGTTGGATGAAATAGTGCATAACATAACATAGACCAATCTACGGATTGAATGGAATGGGTGTCTAACACCTTTCCATCTTTGTAATCTAGCATCTGGATTCAAATCTCGAGTTCATAGATTGAGTTCTTATCATTTTTTATTTCTTTTCTTAGATTGTAATTAGGAAACAAAAAAATGTATTCTTTTCTTCTTCCTTTTTTTCCTTTTCTTTAGAACGTAATTAGGACCAAATCAGATAGTTTTTATCTTTTTCTTTGATTCTTTGATGTAATCATATTATTTGTCATTCTAAGGTACACAAAATTATGTACCATATGTGTCTAATCTGAACCGTCTATTTATTACTAAAAAAACATATATTAAATAAGGCAATATCCCATATTAATGGTTTAAGTTAGGTAAATATCTTTCTCACAAAAAAAGGCGAAACTACAATATTGGTCCCTTAAATTTACCCTGTGTGCGCAATTGATCTCTCAAGTTTGAAGCGTGCGCAATTGGTTCCCTAAATTTTCAAAATGAGCAATATAGGTCCTTTTACTAACTGCCATTAATGGTGATATTTATGTGGCAAACGGAACAATGACTTGGCATTTTGTTTTAATGATGTGGCATATTTTTAATTAAAAAATTACAAACTAAAATTACACATGAGAAACATTATTTACCAAATTAAAAAACTATTTTCTACCAATTGTAAACACCCATGGATGACCTCAAATCTGCATTCACCTTCTGCAATTCCTCAGAACTGCTCTTTCCATCCCAGAACGATTCCAATGCAAACTTTAGCTCTTTCTTCAGGTCCATGCAAGGGTATCCAACAATATGTGATGCCATTGTTCGTTCTAAAATCAAATTAAAAAAATTAAAATTTTTTTTAAATGCTTAGTACTGCAATTCCTGGATCTGTTTAAGAAGAAACTAATCAATTCAATTCTTTCATATCTATATCTAACACATTGGTTGGTTTCAATTTCAATTATGTATGTTTTGCCCAGATCTAAATCTAATATCTGAAATCCAGGTCAGATCTAATGTGAATAGCAAAGACCAATTCTAGATTTGGAGGATAAATATGGATTCTCAAAGAGTTGAAAAATCATTTGGTAGAATTTTTTGCCAACTTTCACAACTCGTTAATTTATGTACAACTTTTGAAGTTGTAAGGTAAGCCAATCAAGGAAGTCAATACCGTACCAGAGAAATATATCATATCGGCCATTAAACAGGTACCGTTACTCTTACAAAATGTACCAGAAAAAATACTAGGTTGTAACGGCTTATTTCAGGTGTATCGATTGGTATTGGCGTTTCAGCCGATACAATAAAAAATATAAAAAATTGAAAAAAAAATTATTAAAAAACATCTTATTTAATCTAATATATAGGTTAATGTACTTAAACTAATATGTAGGCTTATAAAAAATATGTGAATTTTAACTTTTATGTTGATAAACATAAAATTTTATAAATTCAACTGGTATCAATTGGTACTGAAATATTTCGTTTTCCTGACCAAACTGAAACAATCTATGGTATGAGATTGACTCCCTTGAAACCAATACAAATTAGCTCTCCTCAACAAGAACTATAGAAAGAGTGATTTGGCTTAGATTTGGTAAGTAATAACTTTGACCACTTCAACATGATAGTAACACATGTGGAATTAATTTAGGTTGAGACTAGGTAGGATTAAGAATTTATAATATATATATATATATATATTTCACTAGAATTTTAATGCATCATATTTTCTTTGAAGGGTAGAGTATATAGTTCCATATGCAAATACAATTATAATAAATGCTTAATGGTAGAATATATAATTTTACCCAATTATAATAATCGCATATTAATAACTATCATAATTTTCGTATTTCATATTTTTGACAAAAATAAAATTCATATTATATAAAACTTTCATGTGCATTGCACAGGTTACCAAGAAGGTTTTTTTTTTTTTTTTTTCCCCAAAATTTCAAGGTAATTCTACTAGGAATTTTATTAAAAATCTTATAAATTTTGAAATGTGTAAATTGGATTTTGCAACCTCATCAATAATTTAAGATATAAAACAATTGCAATAGTCAAGATTTTTTTTTTTTTTGGGAACATTTTAATTATAAAATATTTAATAAATTAATCTGTTGAATTAAATGATAAAAGTGGAAGATTCGTGTGGTTAATGAGTCAAAATTGAGGAGATAATGTTTTATAGAAATCCTTAATAATTAGTGTTTATGAACTTTATGGAAGTGTTATCTTAAAAACTCTAAAGAATCTGAATTCTCAAGTGAACTCTTCCTTGATAGTAATAATGTTACGAACTTACAGTAGTTATGAACTATATAATATATGTGTCAAATTTTTTTAATGATATATTGGTTGGTATGCATAAATTTTTTTTTTTTTTGAGTAAAGGTATGCATAAATTTAAGATGATTGCTTTGTTTGTTTGTTTGTTTTTTTTTTTTTTTTAATTTTTTTTATTACAATATTTATGAACAAATTAAATTTATTTCTTAAAAAAATAAAAAATTAATTATTTTTGAATATACCTTTAATCTATGCATATTCTTGGATTCTAATAGGAAATGGTTAGTTAAGTTATATTTAATGCTTTATTAATGTTAAATAATATATTTAGGAAAAAAAATTAACTGATGTGTTAAGATATTGGTTTAAGAAATATTTTTTAAAAACATTTTTTATGATAAAAGAATAAAGTCAAAACTATACATATATTCAAAAAACCACACATAACCATCGTGTACCCTTGGTGCGGTAGTCACTCAATAAATATAAATGTTTATGGGGTGTGAGGGGTGAGGGCCGGGATCCAAGCCTCCAGGAGGAAGCTTCACACACATATATACTTAGATTAGGTTAGAGTAGAAATTTTATTTTGTATTAAAAAAAAACCACACATTGCAGTTGTGAGTATTTGAAAAATGTGTTTGTAAGTCAAGAAAATATAATCAGCGCACATGAAAGTTTGAAAATAGAGTCAAGAAGTTTGAAATAATCAATCACATAGATATTGATTGGTAACCCATAATGAAAGTTTGACTGATTATTGATCATCAATCTTGTGAAAAATGTGCATTACAACTCATAATTGAGCATTTAATAGAGTCAAGAAATTATTATCATGCCAATTATCAACTTATCAATAAATTATGGATTATAATCATCGTGCACCCTTGGTGCGGTAGTTACTCTACAAGTATAAATACTTGTGTGGTGTGGGGGGCAAAGGTCAGGATTCAAGTCTCTAGGAGGAGAAATTATAAGATCTACATGGTGGACAAGCGATATGGTCCACCATTCCATTAAAAAACTTCCACCTGTTTAAAATTATTAGTTAGAAAATTTTTTTAAACAAAAATTAATTACTGAGGCAGTAATTTTAAACAAGTGGAAATTTTTTAGTGGAATGATGGACAAGTGACGTGGTCCACTAGAGGACTCTATAATTTCTTCTCCAAGAGGGAGTTTCACATATATATAAACTTAGATTAGGTTAGAGTAGAAATTCTATTTTGTATAAAAAAATTTTAAAAAAATTATGGGTCATACTAATGGTTGCCCTTAGGACAATGGTTAACAATTCATTTTAGGAAAGTTTTAATATCATTTTTATGAGAAATGGAAAAAACTGTCAAACCATTAATTGTTTTTTTTCTTTTCCCATAAAAAATTTCTTTTAATGAATTATTAATCATTACCCTAAAGATATTTGTTAGCATTTCTCATAAATTAGTAACTTTTTTACTAAGTATCTTAGATGTGATAGTCGCTCTACAAGTACACCTTCTTATAAGGTGAGGGAAGCAAGGTCAGAATTAAAGTTTTTAGAAAGGATTTTCACATACATTTATTTCTCTTTATTGAAATAAATAAATAAATAAAAACAAAAGAAATTATTAACTTTTATAAAAGGAAAATAGATTCATAGAATCAAAAAACTATTAACGTGCTAATTGCTACCTTCCAAATACAGTCCCTACCTTTGTAATAAACACTCCAAACTTGTTTTTTTTTTTTTTTTTTTTTTTTTTTTTTTAAGACTCCAATCTTATTTATTTAATTGGTTATTCCAATTTACATATTTTAACTGAAAAACTAAGTTTCAATGGCGGGCGAAGCTCTCATCATCCTTCTCTCTTGTACCTTAATATTCATAATCATGGGGAGAAATTGTAATATTTATACGCCCTTCTCTTTTCTTTAGCTAAAACGAATTTATAAAATGGTACCGTATTACACAAAAAATATCACAAGAAATTTTAATTGTCAACGAGCCTTAATATTGATAATCATGAGGAGAAGCAAGGAGCTGAATTTGATCTTACTCTTGCAGTGCTAATCGTTCTTGTTATCTCAACTAAGGGTATTGATTCTCACGCACTTTTTATTGTATATTGTTTGAACATATTATCCACTTCTCTTTTTAAATGTAAAATTGCACGTGAAATCATGAAAATTATGTGTATAGAACATACATCAACAAGAGAGAACAAATACAGTTTAATTAACATAATTTTATTTTGTTTTATCATTTTTTCAGGTGGGCAATCTGGGGTAATCTTCAACTACGAGAACAAATGCAATGACCCTTTATGGTTAGGTGCAAGCCCGTCAATTGGTGATTCTGATCCTCAACAAGGTCCAGGGAACTTTGTACATATTCTGATGAATGGCAAGGTAGCATTTGGGCTAGGAACAAGTGCATTAGCAATGAGTCATTCTATTTTTCATGTGAAACTGGAGACTGGATTAGGCACAATGAGTTGCCAACCTCCACCACCCGCACTTACCCAGTGACCTTACTCAATTTCAATATAAACCAATCTGTGGTGTCCTATGAAGTGAGCTTGAACCATGGGCATAATAATGTGGCAGTCCGGATCGAACCCATTGGTGGGACTCTAGTCGATGGGTCTTGGCCATTTCCTATTGTGAATTATGTTCAAGATATAAGCAACATGTGTCCATACAAATAAATTTACTGGCCACAAATAAGGATGGCAATATATATATTGGTTGTTATAGTGCATGTGATGCGTTAAAGGATCCAAAATATTGTTGCACTGGGGATTATAGTAGTCCACAGGCTTGCCAGCCTGATGACTAATGAGTACTTATTATTGCACCAGATCTCAATCTTAAAGTGAATTTTGTCAAAATAAAATATATGGGATGGAAGCCTAAAATCAATCCAATATTAACTGCCCCTATTATGCTTCCATTGCTTTTCTTGTAAACAATCCCTTACTTATAATTTGGCTATTTCAATTTACATTTTCAACTCAATTTACATATATATTAAAAATATAAGTTGGAATTACCAAATAAGTTAAGCAAGGGAGAATTTATAGGAAAGGTAGGGTTTTTGTATTTTGAAGGAAAGCCAAGCGTGATTGGCAAGTTAAAAATTTATTGATTCTATTAAAAAGTTTCAGTGTGTATATATATAAATTGAGTTGAAAATGTAAATTGAAATAGCCAAATTAGTAAGGGATTGTTTACAAGAAAGGCAATGGAAGCATGATTGGCGAAGTTAATATTTGATTGATTTTATATAAAATATATATATATATATATGTGTGTGTGTGTGTGTGTGTGTGAATGATACAGGAATTGATTTGTATCAAGTCAACTTTTTAATAGAATCTGATGGAACACAAATTCGTCAGTAAGAGTGGGCAGATGGAATCCCCTGTAGAATATGAAGGTCCGCTTGATGAGGGCCACCGATGTGGTGCTTGCCACAACGTCTCCGATGCCAAAGTTAGGATAATGGACAAACACAATAAAGAAGTAGAATGTGCTTTCAGAGTATTTTTGCATATATATTACCTTCTGTTGATTGTATGAAAGCTTTATACCTGAGGCCTTAGGGGCTAACCGTTGAGGCTGTTAATGCTCTCAGAAGTAACGCCCCTGGTCCAGTAATGAGACTTTTAAGAGGCTCCCAACGGTTTGCTTGGTCGATTTAGTAACTGCTCAGGTCATTGATTGACTACATTGAATGACTCCCTGCCTTCGTCAGTGATGATGGCTTTCTTTGTTGTTTCTGATGACCTCGTCATGGATGATTCCTTCGTCATTAATGTTATCTTCGTCAGTGGGACGTAGAATCGTCATTCCTGTCAGTTGCCCCCCAGGTTCTGGGGTCGTCGGTGACACGTCATGACGATCACAGAAGATGAAAAGTTTTTCTTGTGACTCTTGGGGTTCTGTTCCGCTTTTAATGCTTAGTGGCGGTGCTACACGCAATCATGGCCACGTGGCGCGTGATGATCTGTGGAATTAATGGCATGACCCTTGGGTTTCCCGCTGGTTTTTCAATCGTTTTTTGGCCCACACTTAAAACTTCTCCTTTTTAATTTTTCGTCTACTTCTCAGAGAGCAAAAACAGACCAATTCTTCAGTGATACTCTGAGCATTTTCTTGAGACTTCCTTTCTTCTCCAAATTGCCTTGCGCTGTGCTTCTGTTGTTCCGCCATTGGAGGTACGTTTCTCTTTCCTTTTTCTTTCTTCTTTTTCTTCCTTTACTGTAGCATAATTTCTGATTTGCTATTCCCTTTTGCTTCTCTTCTGTTGTTGGTCCTTGTTTTTCTTTTGGGGTTTTAGTTTCGTACCTTATTTTTCTGCCCTCCGATTTCTGCATTTTCCATGGTTGATAGCTTGGAGGGTAGGATAGCTTGCCCGTCGATCTCCTTCCTTTTTGCGCGTCTAGGGGGGTCTTTGGGTAATTACCCATTTTTAGAAAATTTTGTGTACGAGGGCAATAGTTTGAGCGTGGTTTTGGGCGAATTATTGCCCTTGCTCCGTCAATCGCTCAATTGGTTCGAGGGTTTAGGAGGGAGAGGACTAATGTCTGAGGTTAGGTCTAGTGACCTTGAGACTGGGCTATCATCCAGTGGTGACCCGGCTGAAGGAGATACAGCCGTCTCTGGCCCTCGAGAGGTTAGGGCTTTTTATGCCCTCAATGAGATTTGTGGTCTGGATGCTGAGACCGTAAATAGATTCAAGGATAGGTTTCAGTTTCCGTCTAGGGTTCGCGTTCGTCTACCTAGGGAAGAAGATAGGGCCTGTCACTTTTTTCCAGGCGAAATATGCTTTTACGAGTTAACCTTTACCTGCGGGCTTAGGCTCCCCGTCCACCCGTTCCTGATGGAACTTTTAGATCACTTTGGTATAGCTCTCGAGCAGCTCATGCCTAACTCGTGGAGGATCGTTATCAACTGTATGCAAATATGGTTGGCCTCCAATGGGGATATGATCAGGATAGGCGAGCTCACCTACCTGTATCGTTTGAAAGAGTCTAAGGAGTGGGGGTATTATGAATTAATCCCTTGGGAAAGAAAGACTAGGATCGTCAAGGGATTGCCCTCGTCATTTAGGTATTGGAAGTCGCGCTTTTTCTTTGTGTCTGGGGACGACTTCGAGACTCAATCCAGCAGTGATTGGGGTGATATCCCGAGGTTGCTCCGTCGGTGGGGAACCCCAACCTTAGGTGCGTCAGTATTTCTTCCCGTCGTTTCAATTTTGCCAATTTTGAGGCTCTGGTCTTGCTAACTTCTTTATTTCTTTGTTTGGTATAGTTAAGAGACGGCCTAGACTGAAGAGTCGGTATAAGGAACGCATAGAGACTGCGATCGGGTACGCTGAGACGATTGAAAGCTGGGACGAACTGATTGACCCCCAGTCTCTTGCATTTTACAACCTTGGTCCTGACCCGTCTCCTTCCGTTCTTCGTTAGCTTGGCATTGAAGGCAAAAAGAGTAAGTTTTAACTTCGTCAATGCTGATTCTTCTTATGTATACTTAAGTAATTTTTGACAGACACTTTCTTCTTGCAGAGATGACGACAAAATTCAACAAGGATATGTACGCAAAGATGAGATCAAAGAAGGACGAACCCCTGTCCAATCTGGGGAAGAAGGTTGTGCGAGTCACCGGGAAGGGTCCTGCATCCATCCCCCTTAGCATAGTTCCTCCCATAGCTTCCGAAACGACGAGGACTGCCTCCCCGACCGTTTCAATAGAGGAGATTCCTACTCCCGGCTCCAAAAGGCCGCGTGTGGCTGGCAAAGGGAAGGAGAAGACTGATACTCGTTCATCCACAATATGGGATGACGAGTCATTGGCCGTAGAAAGAGCTCACGAGGTCGTCACTTCAACGGACTTGAAGGCTCTCTCTGACTTGTCCTTAAACGATGTGGCCTCTCGTCATGTCCACAAACTCGTCCAGGTATGGGGTTCTTCCCTCTTCATCATTTTTTTTTTTTTTTTTACAGACGACTTCATAATTCCCTCCAAGTGTTGGGAGAGAGTCTCCATATTACCGCTGAGTACCTCACTCAAGGGGCCAAGGTGGCGTCTCTGACAACTCGGATGGAGGCCTTGGAGAAGGAGAACTCTGACCTGAGGACGAACCTGATCACTTCTATGGATGAGGCAACGACATTGAAGGAGAAGGTCAAAGTGCTGGAGGACGACCTCAGAGTTGAGTGCGGGTTGACTCACGAGAAGGACGAGCAGCTTCTTGCAGCCAAGGAGAAACTTGTGACCATCGCTGCTCGATCCGTGGAGGCTTTCCAGACCACTGACGAGTACAATACCGTGCTCTTCAGTTGGTATTTCAAAGGTTTTGAGCTTCTCCGGAGGTATATGATCAAGCATCTTTCTGGAGTCAACCTG
Organism: Quercus robur; assembly: GCF_932294415.1. NCBI lineage: Eukaryota > Viridiplantae > Streptophyta > Magnoliopsida > Fagales > Fagaceae > Quercus > Quercus robur. The sequence goes on from NC_065540.1 coordinate 7,032,839, forward strand.
GAGAGTCTGGATTTGGAAGAAGTTGACAAGGAAATGGCTCTGGAGGAGGCGGCTTCATCTTCTGCCCCTGGTGATGATGCACCTGAGCCTGTTGCTGACGTACCGGCCAGTGAAGGCACAGCTGATGCCTGATTTAATACTTAGAAATTTTCCCTTTTGTTTTATGGTAGGTGCCCGTCTTGTTTTGAGCCTTTTCTTTTTGTAAATCTAATCTCAAAACAGTTAATTTTATTTTGAAAACAATGATAGTGGCCCAGTGGTTATGGGCTTGAGTGAAGCGTACTTACTTTTCCTCTAGATGTTTTGATTTACATCCGTCTACAGCTTTTGTGCTTTGTTAATCAGTTGTTGCATCCTGTTTTGATTTGATGTACTGCACTCTTTTTTCCGTCAAATAGACTCCTGCCACTTGCAACTGCCAGGGGGTACTGCCTGGGTGGCTCGTGTCTGTCCAGGCGGACTCTTGTCCCTTGTTTTTTTCTTTTTTTATCTTCAGTAACTTACATCCGTCAAGGCGGAATCTTGTTACTTAGTTTTTTTTTTATGGTTGTTAGTAACTTACATCCGTCAAGGCGGAATCTTGTTACTTAAGTCTTTTAACCGTCCTACGGTGGTCGTTAGTAATTTACATCCGTCAAGGCGGAATCTTGTTACTTAGTTTTTTAATCATGGTTGTTAGTAACTTACATCCGTCAAGGCGGAATCTTGTTACTTAAGTCTTTTAACCGTCCTACGGTGGTCGTCAGTAACTTACATCCGTCAAGGCGGAATCTTGTTACTTAGTTTTTTAATCATGGTTGTTAGTAACTTACATCCGTCAAGGCGGAATCTTGTTACTTAAGTCTTTTAACTGTCCTACGGTGGTCGTCAGTAACTTACATCCGTCAAGGCGGAATCTTGTTACTTAGTTTTTTAATCATGGTTGTTAGTAACTTACATCCGTCAAGGCGGAATCTTGTTACTTGATCTTTTAATCATCCTACGATGGTCGTCCGTAACTTACATCCGTCAAGGCGGAATCTTGTTACTTAGTGATTTATAGACCTCATGGTTGACCAGTACTGCTTGCGCAAAAACATCAGAGGAATAATACTTTTATTAACTTCAAGAACGAATGCATTCGTGTATTACATTTACTCATGGTATTTCTTTAAATGCTCAATATTCCAAGGACGAGGGAGCTTTTGTCCGTCCATAGTTTCCAGATGGTAACTTCCCTGTCTAGAGTAGTGAACGACGCGGTAAGGCCCTTCCCACGTAAGGCCCAGCTTCCCTTGAGTAGGGTCTTTAGTTGCTATAGTGATTTTGCGAAGGACGAGGTCCCCTATGTCCAGTTGCCTGAGTTTAACCCTCTTGTTGTAGTACTCGGCCATTTTTTTTTTGATACTTTGTCATTCTACTGGACGCATTGTCTCTTACTTCATCCAAGCAATCCAGGTTGAACCGCAGTTCCTCGTCATTGAGTCCATCTCTGAAAGTTCCTCGTCTGATGCTTGTTACTCCAACTTCTACTGGGATTACTGCCTCTGTGCCATAGGTAAGCCTGAAGGGTGTCTCTCCTGTTGGGGTTCTGGCTGTAGTCCTGTATGCCCACAGGACACTAGGTAGTTCTTCTGGCCAGGCACCTTTTGCTTCGTCCAGCTTGGTTTTGATTATCTTGAGCAGCGTCCTGTTTGTTACTTCCGTCTGTCCGTTTGCCTGGGGGTGTCCCAGGGATGAGAACTGATTCTTGATCCCGAGGTCCAAGCAGAAGTATCTGAAGCCTTGGCTGTCGAACTGCCTCCCATTATCAGATATGATCGTCAAGGGAATCCCGAACCTGCAGATTATGTTTTTCCACACGAAGCTCCGGATCCGAGCCTTAGTGATGGTTGCTAGGGTCTCTGCTTCAACCCATTTTGTGAAATAGTCAATAGCAACTAGAAGGAATTTTACCTGACCTTTACCTTGGGGCAGAGGACCGACGATATCGATTCCCCATTGTGCGAATGGCCATGGGGAGGATATGGTCGTTATCTTCTCCGCTGGAAGCCGTTGTACATTCCCGTACCGCTGGCATTTGTCGCACCTTCTGACGATGTCAGCAGCATCCCCCTGCATGGTTGGCCAAAAGTACCCTGCTCTTATCACCTTGTTGACTAGGGATCTGGAGCCGACATGGTCGCCACAGACTCCTCCGTGTACTTCTTCTAGGATGTATTTGGCCTCATCCTCGTCGACGCACTTTAGATAAGGCATAGAGAAGCCTCTCTTGTACAAGACGTCATTTAGGATCGTGAACCTGGCCGCTCTCTTTTTGACCTTCCTGGCTTCGTCAGTATTCTGAGGTAGGTGCCCGTCTCGGAGGAAGGATATTATGGGCGTCATCCAGGTGTCTGTGCTCTGGATGGTGAGCACCGCAACCTCTTCAATACTTGGGTGTTTCTGGATCTCTATTGCCACGTCTGTGCTCGTCCCTCCTGCTTCTGATAACGCTAGTTTCGATACTTCGTCGGCCCCAATATTCTGGTTTCTTGGTATCTGGACGAACTCCACTGTGTCGAACTCCTGAGTTAATTGCCTTGTCAGTTTAAGGTATTTCTGCATCCTTTCTTCCTTTGCCTCATACTCTCCACTGATCTGTCCGATTACCAGCTTTGAATCACTCTGGATCAGCAAATTTTTGGCACCAAGAGCTTTCCCAAGCCTCAAGCCCGTCAATATTCCTTCATACTCGGCTTCGTTATTGGTGGCTGGGAACTTTAGTTGAACCCCGTATTTCATCATTTCTCCGTCGGGGGTGGTTATCACGACCCCTACTCCCCCCCTCTTTTGGGCTGACGAACCATCTGTCTGTATTGTCCATTTATCAGCTTCGTCTGTAATTCCATCTTCATCTGGGAGAGTGAATTCAGCGATGAAGTCAGCCAGAGCTTGTGCCTTGATAGCTGTTCTTGGATGGTACTCGATGTCAAATTGGCTGAGTTCGATTGCCCATTGGACCATTCTCCCTGCTGCTTCTGGTTTGTTCATTGATTTCTTAATTGGTTGATCCGTCATCACAAGGATAGGATTTGACTGGAAATATGGCCTGAGCTTGCGCGAGGCTACTATAAGTGCAAATGCAATCTTTTCGATCCTTGGGTACCTGAACTCAGCTCCTTGAAAGGCTTGGCTGACGTAGTACACCGGGAGTTGCTTTTTGCCTTCTTCTCTAATCAAGGCTGCGCTTACTGCCGAGGTTGACACCGCCAGGTACAAGTATAGGTTCTCTCCTCCTTTGGACGGGCTCAGGAGAGGTGGACTGCTCAGGTATTGCTTCAGCTCTTGGAACACTGCTTTGCATTCGTCGGTCCAAGCAAAAGCCTGCTTCAGGGTTTTGAAGAAGGGAAGACATTTGTCTGTGGCCCTAGAGACGAACCTGTTTAGAGCTGCTATCCTTCCTGTGAGTTTTTGTACATCTTTGACGGTCTTAGGTGAGGCCATGTCAATGATTGCTCGTACCTTCTCTGGATTTGCTTCTATTCCTCTCTAGGACACCATGAATCCCAAGAACTTTCCCGAGGCTACCCCAAAAACACATTTGCTTGGATTCAACTTCATCTGGTGTTTTTTGAGGGTTGCAAAAGTCTCCTCTAGGTCGTCCAGATGAGCGAGCTCTTCCTTACTCTTGACGGGCATATCGTCTACGTATACCTCCATGTTTCTGCCAATTTATTGGTTGAACATTTAGTTTACCATCCTCTGATATGTAGCTCCAGCATTTTTCAACCCAAAAGGCATCACCTTGTAACAGTAGAGTCCTTGGCTTGTGATGAAGGCGGTCTTCTCCTGGTCTTCTTCAGCCATCTTTATCTGGTTGTATCCTGAGAAGGCGTCCATGAACGTCAATAGCTTGTGTCCGGCGGTGGAGTCCACGAGCTGGTCTATCCTTGGTAGAGGGAAGCTGTCCTTTGGGCATACTTTGTTCAAGTCGGTGAAGTCTACACACATTCTCCACTTTCCATTTGCTTTCTTTACCAGGACGACGTTGGCGAGCCATTCTAGATAGTATACTTCCCGGATGAATCCAGCCGTCAAGAGTTTGGTTACTTCCTCTGCTACTGCCTGATCTCGTTCTGGAGCGAAGGTTCTTCGTCGTTGCTGAACGGGCTTCCTGCTGGGGTCCACATTTAGCCTATGCTGGATGACTTCTGGAGATATGCCTGGCATGTCCTCGTGACTCCATGCAAAGACATCTAGATTCCCTTTAAGGAACTTTATGAGTTTCGCTCTCATCTCGGGGCTTAGCGTCGTCCCTATCCTGGTTGTCCTGTCCGCATTTCCTTCTACCAATTCCATTGCTTCCAGGATCTCCATCCCGTCTTCCTCTTTTTCTTCTATCGTCCACGTGTGGTTCTCCTTTCTTGCCAGTACGGCCTGATAGCACTCCCTTACCAGGACTTGATCACCCTTCACTTCACCCACACCGTTGTCTGTTGGGAATTTCACCTTCAAACAGTAGGTTGACGTTGCCGCCTTCCACTTGTTTAGGGTAGGCCTCCCAATGATGACATTGTAGGACGAGGGGCAATCTACCACCAGGAAGTCTACTTGTTTGGTCAACTGCAATGGATAGGTCCCTGCTGTCACCGTCAGAGTCACTATACCCCTAGGGTAGACCCTGTCTCCACTGAAACTGACGAGCGGAAAGTCAAAAGGGCGGAGCCTTTTTGGATCTAATTTCAACTGCTGGAAGGCTGGGAGGTAGATGATATCCGCTGAGCTCCCGTTATCAACAAGGATCCTTCTGGTATTGAACCCTTCTATATTCAGCACTATGACCAGGGGATCGTTGTGAGGTTGCTTTACTCCCCTGGCGTCTCCTTCATTAAAGGACATGTCTTGGTATGTCCGTCGGTGCTTGGACGGAGGCATGGTGTGGACGCTGTTCACCTGTCTATGGTACGCTTTTCTGAGTGATCTAAATGATCCCCCTGAGAATGGTCCTCCTGTGATCGTGTTTATCTCCCCGATCACTTTGCGTGGAGGCTGGGACGGATGGTCGTCATCCCGAGTGAAGGATTCATGTTGTGTCCTGTTGTCGTCTCTGAACTTGCTATATTCTCCTTTCTTTACATACTTCTGTAACTTTCCTTTCCGTATTAATTCCTCTATTTGTTCCTTCAGGTCTCTGCAATCTTCTGTGTTGTGGCCGTGGTCTCTATGGAACCGGCAATACTTGTTCTTGTCACGTACGTTGGGGGACGAGTGTAATGGCCTGGGCCATTTGAAATAATGCTCGTCTTTGATCTGCGTGAAAATCTTGTCAACAGGCATAACCAGAGGAGTAAATTTTACCTGACGAGGATTTTTGTCGTCCTTCCTCCTATTCCCGTCATTGTTCCGACACTCTGATCTGTCTCTCTTTTGCCCTCTATGGTCGTCTTCCCGTTTGTACTTGTCTCCTGGCCTTTCAGTATCTTTTATGGCAGCTAGGGCATCTTCCGCTTTCATGTACTTTTGTGCCTTCAGGAGCATCTCAGCCATCGTCTTCGGGGGGTTTTTTGCAAGAGAGGCCACGAGGTCTCTGGATCTCAACCCCGCTTTGAAGGTCGTCAGCTGCACCTTGTCATCAGCTTCTTCTACTTCCAGAGTTTCTCGGGTGAATCGCTGGACATATGACCTCAGAGTCTCCTTCTCTCCCTATCATATGGTGAGCAAGTAATCTACTGGTCTCCTTGGGCATTGTCCCCCTATGAAGTGATGCAAGAATGCACTACTCAGCTGATCGAAATTGTCTATGGACGAGTTTGGCAACTTGGTAAACCATTCTCTTGCAGCTCCTTTGAGAGTCGTCGGGAAGGAACGACACAATATCTCATCAGGTGGTTGCTGAAGACCCAGAGTCGTCTTAAAGGTATTAAGATGATCCTGAGGGTCCTTGAGTCCGTCGAATGGCTCTAATTGAGGCAGGCGAAACTTTGACGGCACGGGGCAATCAAGTACTGCTGTAGTGAAAGGCGAATCCGTAGCCCTTATCATTTTGTCTACACTCCGGTCTGTCTTTTCTTTGATAGCGCTCCTTAGTTCGTCCATTTCTTTCCTCATCTCCCGAAGAAGATCTGAGTTCTGTTCGTTCGGAGTAGTTGGTCTCCGGGGGGTTTCTCTTCGTTGGCTATTCCCCTCTTCCTCCGTGTTACCCTTGGACCGGTTTTCTTCCTGTTGAGCTTGTTGAACCTGCTGGAGCCGCAGCTTCATTTCCTGGTTCTGTCTGGTGAGTTCCTCAATGGTGGCTGCAAGGGCTTGAACTTGCTGGGCCAAGGTTGCTGAGTCTGGGTTGGATTCCATCTGGATATGGAGAATTGATGGAAACTACGTTTTCGAGTATGAATCTGAAAACTCGTCCCCACAGACGGTGCCAAACTGATGGACACAAATTCGTCAGTAAGAGTGGGCAGATGGAATCCCCTGTAGAATATGAAGGTCCGCTCGATGAGGGCCACCGGTGTGGTGCCTGCCACAACGTCTCCGATGCCAAAGTTAGGATAATGGACAAACACAATAAAGAAGTAGAATGTGCTTTCAGAGTATTTTTGCATATATATTACCTTCCGTTGATTGTATGAAAGCTTTATACCTGAGGCCTTAGGGGCTAACCGTTGAGGCTGTTAATGCTCTCAGAAGTAACGCCCCTGGTCCAGTAATGAGACTTTTAAGAGGCTCCCAACGGTCTGCTTGGTCGATTTAGTAACTGCTCAGGTCATTGATTGACTGCATTGAATGACTCCCTACCTTCGTCAGTGATGATGGCTTTCTTCGTTGTTTCTGATGACCTCGTCATGGATGATTCCTTCGTCATTAATGTTATCTTCGTCAGTGGGATGTAGAATCGTCATTCCTGTCAGAATCAATCAATTTTTTACTTGCCAATCTCGCTTGGCTTTCCTTCAAAATACAAACCCTACCTTTCCTATGATTGGTGAAGTTAATATTTGATTGATTTTATATATATATATATATATATATATATATATGAATGATACGGAAATTGATCTGTATCAAGTCAATTTAATAGAATCAATAAATTTTTAACTTGCCAATCACGCTTGGCTTTCCTTCAACATACAAATTGTCAACTTGGAAGTTTTTCTATTTCCATATATTTCCTTTAGAGTTTAGTACAGTTATATATAGATACAAAGAGAGGATTTTTAGGAACCTATTCTAGGCTATACACATTTTTGGCTAAGATCATGGATGACCCTTGAAGTATGGGATTTACATTAAAGCAGGATTCTCTAATTTATCTAATTAGACAGCTCACGCCAACACTCCCCCTCAATTTGGTGCATAGATATCTCTTATGCCCAACTTGTCAAGTGAGTTGTAGAAGTTCCTTGTAGACACTACTTTTGTGAGTATATCTTCCAATTGGTCTTCTGATTTAACAAATGGAAGCTGAATAATCTTTTCTTCAAGATTCTGTTTGATGAAGTTTCGATCCACCTCAATGTGATTAGTGCGATCATGTTGGACCAGATTGTAGGAGATATCAATGGCTGCCTTGTTATCACAGAACAAGTTCATTTCTGAGCTAGGAGCAAAGCCAATCTTAGCTAGCAGCTTTTTAAGCCAAAGAAGTTCACATATACCCTCGACCATTCCCCGAAATTCAGCTTCAACACTAGATAATGCAACTACCTTTTGTTTCTTGCTCCTCCATGTAACAAGATTGCCTCCCACAAAAGTAAAGTACCCTGATGTAGATTTCTTGTTTGTGATGTTCCCTGCCCAGTCAGCATCTGTGTAGCCATTAACATTCAAATGATCATTCTTTGAGAACATAAGTCCTTTCCCAGGAGAGGACTTCAAATAACGAAGGATTCGCATTACGACATCCATATGGTCTTCACTCGGGTAGTGCATAAACTGACTCATTACTCTCACAGCATAAGCAATATTTGGGTGAGTATGAGATAAATAGATGAGTTTAACAACTAACCGTTGATACCTCTATTTGTCCAATGGCACTTGGTCTACATACTCTCCAAGTTTATGATTTTGAACATTTTGAATATCAGCAAGTTTACACTCTAGTAATCCTACTTCTGCTAGCAAGTCTAGTATATATTTCCTTTAAGAAAGAAATATGCATTGTTTCGACCTTGCTATTTCAATCCACAAAAAATACTTAAGCATTCCCAAGTTCTTCATCTCAAACTCAGTTGACAATTGCTCTTGAAGTCTGAAGATTTCTTCTACGTCATCCCCTGTAATGATTATGTCGTCTACATAGACTATGAGAGCTATTACTTTTCCCATTTGATGTTTTAAAAGGAGTGTATGATCAGAATTACCTTGTTGAAAGCCATATTTCCTCATTGCCGAACTAAACCTACCAAACCATGCTCGAGGTGATTGTTTTAGTCCATACAATGCTCGTTATAGCCTACATGCGATCTTTGCCTCTGAGGTAGCATATATCCATATAAATTTCCTCTTCAAGATCGCCATGGAGGAAGGCATTTTTCACGTCTAGTTGGTGCAGTGGCCAATCTAAGTTTGTTGCAAGAGATAACAAAACTCTAACAGGTTTTAGTTTGACTACAGGTGAGAAAGTTTCCTGATAATTTATACCATATGTTTGTGTATAACCCTTTGCCACTAACCTCGCCTTGTATCGATCAATAGACCCATCAGCTTTATATTTAATGGAGAAAATCCACTTGCACCCCACTATCTTCTTCCCTTCAGGCAGTACACCTAATACCCATGTGTTATTTTTCTGCAACACCTCCAATTCTTGTTTTATAGCTTGAACCCATTTTGGATTCGATAAAGCTTCTTCAACATTGCTCGAAATTTGACACAAGAAGAGTGTATGTGCAAAAGCCTTGAAAGGTTTAGATAGTCTTTAAGTAGACACATAATTGGCTATTGGATACTTGGATCGCCATTCTTCTATGTCTGGGGAGTATCGATTTGGTGGCTTACCTTGATTGTGTCTGAAAGGTAGAACATAACCCACAGATGTATCTATAGCATTAGTTTGTAAAGGTGTGGTAGGAGAGCTTACCTCAGAATATTCTCAGGAGGAGGGTCGTCGAGTACTAAAGAGTGAAGGGATTCCTCAGATTTTACATCTTCCAATGATTCAGGTACAGGTTCAGCTTCAGTTCTTGGAGGTTCAACCATGTTGTTCACATCATTTGGATGTGCTAGATTATCACCAACATCCAGCACTTCAACATCTAACTAATTCCATTCTTCACCATGGATCTCTGCGTGAAAAGGGGAATTGGATATCGGTGATGGAAAAAAGGTGTTAGATTCTAGGAAAGTAACATCCATGGTAATGTAGGTTCTTTTGGCAATGGGATCGTAGCACTGATATCCCTTTTTGTGTACTCCATACCCTAAAAATAGACACCGGACAACGCATGGATCCAACTTAGTTTGTTGATTATTATGGAGGTGAACAAAAGCAACAGAGCCAAAAAATTCGGGGAGGAATCATTAAAACAACAGGTAATGAGACATGATTGAAAAGCACCTTTAGTGGAGTCTGAAACTGTAAGACTTTTGCGGGCATACGGTTCGGTAAATGCATGGCTGTGGCAACAGCATCACTCCAGTAACTATTCGGCACATGTGCATTGATCAATAAAGTATGGGCAGTTTCTAAGATATGCCAATTCTTCCTTTCAGCAGTACCATTTTGTTATGGGGTTTGTGAACATGAGGTTTCATGGAGAATACCATGACTATTGAACTATGTCTAGAATTACTGATTAACATATTCTCCTCCATTGTCAAAATGAAGGATCTTAATTTTTGCAGAAAATTGTGTCTGAACCATGGTATGAAATGATTGAAACACAGCAAATAATTCATCTTTGTGTTTTAGTAGGTAAAGCCATGTCATTCTTGTGCAATCATCAACAAAAATTACAAACCAACGATGACCAGAAGATGTAGTTACTGGGGAATGTCCCCATACATCAGAATGGACGAAATCAAAAGGCATCACACTTTTATTCATAATCAGGGGATAAGAAGCCCTATGACTTTTGGCTAATATACAAGTATCACATTTAAAATTTAAGTGTGTCACATTGGAAAAAAAAAAAAATCTGGCAGTAAGTGCTTCAAATACCCAAATGATGGATGCCCAAGTCGATAGTGCCATAACCAAATTTGTCTTTCATTTTTATTAACTGTGTGATGCATGTGGTTTGCTCTGCCTGAACTAAAATCATCCACGTAGTATAATCCCTCCCTCTTAGTACCACGCCCAATTATCTCCTTAGTGAGAATATCCTGAAGGAGGCAAAAGGTAGAATACATCAATACCACACAATTAAGATCTACAGTAACTTGACTCACAGACATTAGTCTATTTGAAAGAGAAGGTACAAGTAATGTATTAGCTAATGAAAGGGAAGGAGATAAAGTCACTGTTCCAGCTCCTGTAACCGGATAAGTAACTCCATTGTCATTCGCAACACGGCTCCATCTTGGCTGAGTTGTATGGGAGAAATCATTTAAGTCAAATGTCATGTGGTCTGTAGCTCTAGAGTCAAGAATCCAATCATCATTATCACTGTGAGTAGAGATATGGAGTGCCTTACTACAAATAACTGGGTCATGTGGAGGTTCTACTTGAGAGATGAGGGGTAACGAAGGATCACATGTGACCACAGCAGCTCTCCCAGTGTGATCATCAATAGTAGAAGCTTCACGTTTTTTTCGTGCTTGAAAATCGTTCCACCAATCTTGGTACCAATGTAGTTTGAAGCAGGTGTCACGGGTATGTTTGGAGTTGCCACAATGGGTACACTTCATGCCATTAGATGAAGCTTTGGTTTTGGATGATGAGTTGGACTTTCTGCTGCTCAGAGAAAGAACCCCTAGTTTTGGTGGCGTCTAGTAATGACTTCCCTTGATCCTTTTGGATGCCATAACTGCTCGAGGAGTAGTATCTGCACCCGATATCATCACAATTTGCCTAACATCTTCCCTATGGACAAAAGTGTAGGCCTGTTCCATTGTAGGGAATGGTTTTAATTGGAGCACATCACTCCGAGTTTTATCTAGTCTATCATCTAATCCACCAAGGAAAGTATAAACCCGATCTTCCTATAGAATCGAGTTGTATTTTTGTATGTCAATAGCACACTCCATTGGGTTAGGACGACGAAAATCAATTTCTCACCACAACCCTTGAAGATCGTTGTAGTATTTTTCAATGGATCCACCAGCCTACCACATGCGAGTAACACGATGCCGGAGATCATAGACTTGAGACGTATCTGTCCCATCAAAATAGGTTGTAGCAGCAACATCCCAAACCTATTTTACAGTTGGGAAGCGGATAAAATTAGCAATCAAGGAAGGGTCCATCGAATTGATCAACCATCCCTTGACAATGGCGTTTTCGGTTCGCCATCTCCTGAACGAGGGATCGGTTTCTGGAGGCTGAGGGGAATCTCCATTGATATATCCCAACTTGTCTTTGCTAGAGATATACATCTCGACAACCTGGGACCATAAAGCATAGTTGGATCCTTCCAACTTGATACCGATTGGAGAGGTTGAAGAATCAGCAAGCAGTGGTTGTGGTGAGGTCTGGTCTCTAGTCAAGACCTCCGTCATTTTTGTTGTCAAGTCGTTAAGGATGGATTTGGTCTAGGGAATAAGAGGCTGTGCTAGGTCTCCGGATTCCACCATGGATTCTAGCCTGTCTGGGTTTTAATTTTCTTGGTTTATTTGTTCTGGTCACACGGTGGTTTGAGCAGAGGTCTTAGGGACTTGCTCTAATACCATGTCAACTTGGAAGTTTTTCTATTTTCGTATATTTCCTTTAGGCTCCGCTTGGGCGTTTATAAGGGAAGGGAATGGAATGGAATGGAATGATCATAAGAGAATGGAAATGAATGAAATATAATGGAATGTATTTAAGTAAGGAAAATGAATGGAAAAGAATAGAATGGAATTAAGTAATCTTGATTGGATGTTTTAAAATAAATGAATGGAAATGAATGAAAATGAATGGAATGTAAGTAATCTTGTTTGGAAGCAACATGGAGGGAATGAAATGGAATCATTTTATGATAATATTACTATTAGACCCCTATTTTAAAATAAAGAATTGAATATATAGGAGTATTTTGGGAGTTTTAGTAAAAAAATCATTAAATCTTAATATATTCCCTCCCATTCCTCCCAATTTCGGGGGGAATGAAATTTTGAGGTTTTAAGGGAATAGAGAGAAATGAGTGTTCCCTCCTACCCATTCCATTCCCTCCTACTTAAACTTCTAAATAAGGGAATGAGTTTTCCATTCTCTCCATTAAAACTCTCAAACAAGAGAAATGAAGAATATTCTAAAATGATTCTTTTTATTCCTTTCCATTCCATTTCATTCTCTCCTCCCAAGTGGAGCCTTAGGCTCTGTTTGGGAGTTCATAAGGGAAGGGAATGGAATGATCATAAGGGAATGGAATGGAACGGAATGGAATGGAATGTATTTAAGCAAAAGAAAGGAATGGAAAAGAATGGAATGGAATGGTAAAGAATGGAATGGAATGGAATTAAGTAACCTTGATTGGATGTAAAGGAATGGAAAGGAATGGAATGTAAGTAATTTTGTTTGGGAGCAACATGGAGGGAATGGAATGGATTCATTTTATAACAATATTACTATTAGACCCTTATTTTAAAATAAATAATTGAATATATAGGGGTATTTTGGGAGTTTTAGTAAAAAAATCATTAAATCTAATTCCATTCCCTCCCATTCCTCCCAATTTCGGGGGAAATGAAAATTTGAGGTTTTAAGGGAATAGAGAGGAATGAGTGTTCCCTCCTACTCATTCCATTCCCTTCTACTTAAACTCCCAAACAAGGGAATGAGCTTTCCATTCCCTCTATTAAAACTCCCAAACAAGGGGAAGGGAAGAATATTCTAAAATTATTCTTTTTATTCATTTCCATTCCATTCCATTCCTTCCTCCCAAACGAGGCCTTAGAGTTCAGTACACTCATATATAGATACAAAGAGAGGATTTTTAGAAACCTATTATAGGCTATACACATTTTTGGCTAAGATCATGGATGACCCTTGAAGTATGGGATTTACATTAAAGCAGAATTCTCTAATTTATCTAATTAGACAGCTCACGCCAACACAAACCCTACCTTTCCTATATATAAATTCTCCCTTGCTTAACTCATTTTGTAATTCCAACTTATATTTTTAACTCAAAAGCAGAGGTTCAATGGCTGGCGAAGCTCTCATCATCCTTCTTCTCTTATTCATTACAGGTAACTGATTGATACGCCCTTCTCTTTTCGTTTGCTACATGATAGTATATCACAAAAATATCACAGATATGTGCAAATTTTAATGCACCTTAATTTTGATATTTATGAGGATGAGGACAAGCAAAGAAGCTAGAGGTATAAGTTAACATGTGAATTAATATTGTTTCCATTATGAACCTTAAACGTGAGAATGACAATATATTGACTTTTATCAAGATCTCACTGTCTAAGTGGTTTAGGCAAACTGGCAAAGTGATATCAACTTATCACGGATAAAGTTCTTGAACGTATCAAGTTCAATAATCCTTAAGCCTATGTTTTATGTTATTGACTAATAGTGTGGTAGTTAAAGTAGGGGGTGAGGGTTTAATGTCACACATATTCCATGCACATTATTTATTTCTCGTTTTAATTGTGGATATCAATAAGAGATGTGCACGTCATACATGAAAGTTGAAACAATATTTTTCAAAAGTAATATTTACTGTCTAAGTTTGAAACAATATTTTTCAGGTGGACAGTCTACGGTGACCTTCAACTACGAGAACCGATGCACTGAGTCTATATGGCTCGGTGCCACCCCATCAATTGGTGATAGTGATCCTGAGTTCCCTTCAGGAACTTCAAAAACACTCCAAATGCCTGATCAATGGAAGGGTTTCATTTGGGGGAGGACCAAGTGCAGCCTCAATGCCACAAATTATTTTTCATGTGAAACTGGAGATTGTGGTGGCAACAAAATTTGCCAATGGCCAGTACCCAAGTCCCCAGTGACCATACTTAATTTCACTATTAACCAACCAGTACAAACCAATCCCCTTGTGGTCTCCTATGAACTGAACTTGAACCATGGGCATACCGTGCCGGTCCGGATCCGACCCGTTGGTGGGTCTCTAGTTGGTGGTGGTACTGGACCATGCCCTGTGGTGGATTGTGCTAAAGATTTTAGTAATGTGTGCCCATCTAACTTAGTGGCCAAGGGCAAGGATGGTCGCTATGTTGGTTGTCTTAGTGCTTGTGATGCTTTAAAGGATCCAAAACATTGTTGCTTTGGAAATTTTGCTAGTCCTCAGACTTGCCAGCCTAATGAGTACTCAAGTATCTTCAAGAAAGCATGTGGTCTAGCCCACACTTATCCCGGTGATAAACAACCTCCAATTTATAGCTGCAGTGGGGCAACGAGTTTCAGTATCACCTTTTGTCCCGCATAAATTAGCCATGTTTGGTTTTTTTTTTTTTTGGTGTGTGTGTGTCGGGGGTGGGGGGGTGGGGGGTTGGTCTCTTTTGATAGAATAAAACAATGCGGCTGTTTTGTATCTTTAGTCTTGACAAAATAAAAATTCTTGAAAAGGAATATTGGGTAGATTCAAATGTTACAATGGTGTGAATAGTGCAATTTCTATACTTCTAATGAGATGAATGATGTCATACTCATGTGAATGAATATGCTAGGTCAAAGAAAATGCTAGGTCAAATGCATGTGTATGAGTGTATCCCAAAATGAATACTCAATTGACAATATTTTAACCATACATCTAGGGTTTCACAATTTGAAAGCACCACTTGATTATTTAAGGATTAAATCAAGAAAACCACAATATAATAAATTACCTTATTATTGAAATGAAATTTGAATTACATTGTCTTAAGAGTCAAAGTATTGTAATTTTTTTGTAAGACAATGTAAGCAACTTCCCCAGAATGTGATTCACGCATTATGGCTTCCGGCTGTATGGGACTTTGATCCAACTTGGAGTTTTCGCCAAGTTAACCACTTCTCCAAGTTTTTAGATTTGGTACACCACTTTAATTGAGGAAAAAAAAAAGGATCTGGATGTTTTTGCAATTGGTTCTTTAGAAATAGCTAGACTTCGGGAAGAAGACAAATCCTTTCCTATTAATGATGTGATCCCAATGGCCAAGCAAATCCTCTCTGATTTTATTTGGGCCACCCCAGATTCCCAGTAAAACGTTCTCCTCCCACTACCTTAAATGCAGATCGGTTTGTTGGTCTTCTTCGATAAACTCTTTGACAGTTTTTAGACCCCTTAAACAATTGATTTAATCTAGGTAATTAGTCAAATTGTTACTTAGTCCAATTAAATAAGTCTAAGTTATCACAATAACAAGATCAAATCATGTAAAGCAGCGGAAAATAAATAACACAAAATATGATCATCCAGGAAAACCAAATCGGTAAAAAAACCTGGGGAGGATTTGACCTAGCTATCCTCAAGGTAAACTTGAATCCACTATCTTGAAAGAATCGAAGTTCATACAATAAGACTTACAAGCCCCCACGTTCGACTTCTTATTACTACCAACCAGTAGAACTTACTTACACGATCACGTGCAAGCTCCGAATCCACGGACTCCTTCTTTCTTGGATTCACCACCAGATATAAGCACACCCGCTTGTGTTTTCTTTAGGCTTCAATGGTAGCAACTGAATTGATCATCAAGGCGTAGATAAATCTTCTCCTTGAAAACCCTAAGTTTGTGTAAAGGAAAGCTCCTCTAGATCTCACAAGAGATTTACACAAATCGCAATTATGAGCAACACTAAAACGTGGCTAAGGTCTGCCTTTTATATTTAAGACAAATAAGAAACCCTAAAAACGTTTTAAAACACTTAGGGCTGAGTTGGACGAATCTGCAGAAAAACATTCTGCTTGAGCTTCGATCGATCGAGCCTGTCTTTCGATCGATCGAGCCAGGCCGAAAGGCACAATGCTTCCTGCTTTAACTCGATTCCAACTTTACATAAAATCACAACTTTGAGCTACACTAAAAACACTTCTAAAACATTGTTTTGATCATGGTTTGCCAACAATACAAATTAGAGTTCTAAATACATAAAATCCTAAGACTTTAGAACCTAACAAACTCCCCCTTTGACAATCCGTAACAAAACACAACTAGAAGCTCAAAATTTATAAAATAAAAAACCCTTTACAAAATAATGCTTAAAAACAAATTCAATCCTAACTACTATCCATCAGTTGCAAGTGTAGACAACAGCTCAATTGAATCAACCTGTATATTTCCTGAAACACTTAAACAAAATGCATAACCGCATGTGTGGAAACAATACAAGTAAACAAAATAACTTTTTGATTTCAAACAACACACAAATAAAGACAAATATCAATGAATAACTTATAAATATAAATCAATAAGCAGTTTGAAACAAGAAACATATAGAGTACCAACAAAACATAAAAACTCCCCCTAACATGAATATCCCAACAAAAACATAGCAAGAGCTAAAAATGTAAAGTACAAAGTGAAGCACCTAGATACAATCTAAACTCCACAAGCTCCAACCAAAATAAATAAAACTCCACCTGAAAGCAAAAACTCTACAAAAGTTCTCTCCCTTTTTGTGACGGAATGCCAAAGGGTAAACAAGATATCCATCATCAAAAGGGAGATGGTCTAAACTGCGCCAACTCCGCATGCAAGGCACGGATCTCATCGAGCACTTCCACCAAAATCTATCCTTGAGCCGCCTGAATGGTCAAGACATGATCCAATATGCGACGAATGTCTGAATCATCCGAAGCAATCGGTGGAGGAACATCAGCATCAGCAGCAGCACCTGATCTCTCAACAGCATCAATACCTGTAGAAGAGGGAGGAGGGGGAACAGCACTAGATGACGCACCCCTAGGACGAGAAGGAGCAACTTTCAAGTGAGCAGCCCTCTGTCGAAGGAAAGTGGCACCTATGGAAGCAATCACATGCACAGGCTCACCAGACGGAAAACCATCTAAACCTAAAAAGAGCAAAATCCTATGAATAAAAAAAGGATGAATAAGTGTATGCCCTACGACAGAACTCCTATGAACCTCATTCAAATAACGAAGGAACAAATAAGGAAAATTGATCGAAGCACCAAAAGCAAAAGCATACAAAAACACACATCACTCTAAAGTAGGGGTGTGCAAAAAACCCACCGACCCGACCCAACCCGACCCACCAGGTTGGGTCGGGTTTTAAGGTTTGGTGGGTTGGGTTGGGTTGGGTTGTAAAATTTTTTTTTATAGTGGATCGGGTTGGGTTTGTGTCATAAAATTATAAACCCGTTAAACCCGACCCGACCCGACCCGACCCGCCTATATTTAATATATATTTAAAATATATTTAATAATTTTTTTTTTTTTAAAAAAAACCTGTACTGCTTAACGTGTAACACCATACTCTGCAATTCACATCAGTTCTGAGTCCTCTGACTTCTGATAATTGCTGCAAATTGACATGATAACTCATAACATAGAAAAAAGTGAAATGCTTCCCAAACGTGTACAACTTGTACTTTGGAGACTATGACTAATACTATCACATATATATATATATATATATTATATAATAAAAAATCCAATGGCTATGAGCTGTTTTAATATATATTTAAATATTTTATATAATTAATAATAAAAAATTCAAAAACCAGCTGATAAAGTGGAATGCTTAACGTGTAACACTATACTCTGCAATTCACATGAGTTCTGAGTTTTCTGACTTCTGATGACAGCTGCAAATTGACATGATAAAGTAGCATAGAAAAAAGTGATATGGTTCCCAAACGTTTCAACTTGTACTTCGGATTACTATTTAGTTCTATTTCAATTCCTTAACAAAAAATTCAGCCTTTAGAGCACTTTTGAAAACTATGACTGGAGAGTGTTTACTGTTTAGTTCCATTTCAATTCCTTAACAAAAAATCAGCCTTTAAAGCACTTCCTGATTCTTCGATTCCTACTAATACTATCATATATATATATATATATATATATATATATATATATATATATATACATACTAGTCGCTGACCCGTACGATGCACGGAAAAACTATTAGAAAATAATAAAGCATGCATATATTAAAAGACAATTTAAGTTCATGTGTGCTTGCAAGGGATACATACCTAAATAGTTCTTGCGGTAGAAATAAAAGCCTTATCTTTGAGATAAAGAACTGATGTAAACAAACTAACCTTACATAAAACAAATTAAAAAAAAAAAAAAAAAACATAAAACTGATGTCACGGGAAATTCAGCCACATAGTAGTAATATATAAATCTCTTAAAACCTAAACCTAAACATAATGACTAAATATATAAACAAACTAACCTTACAAAAGCTGAACTTTATAAGCTAAAATCTATACCGTGTATTGTAAATCTTGAATGCTTTAGGGCTTCCTACGTCTGGAGAGAGAGAGTTTGCAGAAATCGTGGTTTTATATTTCTTAACTTGAGAGAGGGGTAAGGTTGTTAGGGTTTTGTAGATCTTGAATGCTTCAGGGCTTCCTACGTCTGGAGAAAGATACATACTTAAATAGTTCTTGCGGTAGAAATAAAAGCCTTATTTTTGAGATAAAGAACTGATGTAAACAAATTAACCTTACATAAAACAAATTTAAAAAAAAAAAAAAAAAACATAAAACTGATGTCACGGGAAATTCAGCCACATAGTAATAATATATAAATCTCTTAAAACCTAAACCTAAACATAATGACTAAATATATAAACAAACTAACCTTACAAAAGTTGAACTTTATAAGCTAAAATCTATACCGTGCATTGTAGATCTTGAATGCTTTAGGGCTTCCTACGTCTGGAGAGAGAGAGTTTGCAGAAATCGTGGTTTTATATTTCTTAACTTGAGAGAGGGGTAAGGTTGCTAGGGTTTTGTAGATCTTGAATGCTTCAGGGCTTCCTACGTCTGGAGAAAGAGAGAGTTTGCAGAAACCGTGGCTTGTGGCTTTATATTTCTTAACTTGAGAGAAGGGTAAGGTTGCTAGGGTTTTGAGAAGTTATAATTTTTATTTATTTTTTATTTTTTATGCTGACGTGGAAAATTGTGGTGTCAGTAAAGGTTTCGGTTTTATTATATATATAGATTATATAATAGAAAATCTTATAGCTATTAGTTGTTTTAATATATATTTAAATATATTATATAATTAATAATAAAAAATTCAAAAACCAGCTATCCAGCACTTGGTTTCCTCCTATCATACATAACCTTCTATTAGTTTCCAGACACACAAATGACAAACCTAAGGAATAATATGCCGCCTCTCTCTTCCCCTCCCTTCTCAGTTTCTCACATAGTCAGTTAGTCACATTTCACTCCTATTTGAACTTCAACACACTCTCCCTCTGCTGAGTCACTACCGTCCATCATCTATCATCACTGCCTCGGCGGTAGTTCTATCTTTCCGGTGGTAGTTATCTCTTCCAGTCTTAGGTAAAGTTTCTCAATGTTTTCTCTCTCTCACTCACTCTATCTGTTTATCTCTCTTGCTGTGGTGGATCAATGTTTAGCTTTTACTTCATTGATTTCTTAATTTTCATTTGGCTGATTTTTAAATGTTTTTGCTTTGTCTCAACATACAAGTGTATTTCTTACCGTAAAATATTTTCTCTTGTGGAGTTGCTGTGTCCCTTTCTCTTTATCTTGCTTTTTAGGTTTGTCTTTGTTTGGCCCTCTTCCTATTGTTTTGACTTTTGCTGTTTAGTCATTAGTATTATTTGTCTTATCTTTAAGTAGTTACATTATTCTAATCTTTTGGTTTTTTTTTTTTTTTTTAAATATATTTATATTTATAAATGGCATCTGAAACTCAATGCGGCACAAATGAGGTTCCAGTGGTATCCACTCCTGCAAATGAGGCTCCTCAAATGGCGACAACAGACACTAGTACTGTTGCCTCAAATCTCCCTCCCATAGAAGCAGAAGGTATAAAAAAGCCTAACCAAACGTCATATGTATGGAGTCACTTCATCTTATTAGAAGGTGAGAGAGCTGAATGTAAGTATTGTGGTAAAACTTATGCTGCTGGGTCAAAAACTTATGGCACTACCAACTTAAGAACTCATTTGGAATCTCGGTGTAAAAAATATCCTTATGGTAAAAAGAATATGCAGGATAAAACTCAAATGACTTTAGCTTTTAAACCTAAAAAGAGTGATGATGCGGAGGGTACTAATAGTAATAGTCTTATTGCTGTAAGCTACAATGAGAGCATGTGTAGGGAAGCACTCGCTAGGATGATTATTGTGGATGAATTGCCATTTAAATTTGTTGAGCATGAAGGGTTTAGGTACTATAGTAATGTGTTGCAGCCTAGGTTCATTGTCCCAACTCGCACTACTGTTGCGAGAGATTGCATAAGACTTTATTCAATAGAGAGGGATAGATTGAAAATATTTTTAAAAAAATCTACTCAAAGGATTTCCCTCACCACTGACACTTGGACTTCAATCCAAAATATTAATTACATGTGCCTTACTGCCCATTTCATTGATGATGATTGGCAATATCACAAAAGAATTTTAAATTTTCGTCAAGTCCCTAATCACAAAGGTGAAACCATTGGAAAAGTAGTGGAGTCATTGTTGCTTAGTTGGGGCATTGATAAAATTTTCACCCTCACAGTTGACAATGCAGCCTCTAATAGTGGGATAGTAACCTACTTGGATAGGATAACTAAAGAGTGGGGTGCTTCTATCTTGGATGGTGAGTTTATGCACATGAGATGTTGTGCACACATTGTGAATCTTATTGTGATGGAAGGTTTGAAAAACCTTCATGAGTCAATTGTTAAAGTCCGTAATGCAGTAAGGTATGTGAGGTCCTCTCCATCTAGGTATGATAAGTTTAAAGCATGTGTGGAAAAAGTGAAGATTGCTAGTAAAGGTTGTGTATGTCTTGATGTTCCAACTAGATGGAACTCGACCTACATGATGCTAGAGAATGCAGAAAAATTTCAAAGGGCATTTGAAAGATTACGTGTTAATGATGCACAGTATATTCGTTACTTCTTGGATGATGGAAATGGGAAAAAAATATTAGGACCACCTGATTTTGAGGATTGGGATAATGTGAAGGTGTTTGTGAAATTTTTGAAGTTGTTTTATGAAGTTACATTACGATTTTCTGGTTCTCTATATGTCACATCTAATGTATTTTTTCATGAACTTTGTGTGATGAAAATTGAATTGACAAACTTGTGTGAAAGTGAAGATCCTCTTTTGAGTATGATGGCAAGGGATATGCATGAAAAATTTGATAAGTATTGGGGGGACATTGAGAGGCTTAATTTGATGATGTTTGTTGCTGTTGTACTAGACCCAAGGTACAAGTTGAGGTTTGTAAATTTTTGGTTTGCCAAATGGAATTCAGGAGCAGTGGCAGATGACATGACAAAAAAGGTGAAAAAGACTCTTGTTCGTATGTATAAGCACTATTGTAACTGTGATGGGTATTCAAATGGGCAAGGTCAAGATGGCTCTTCTTCAAACAATGTTGAGACTAGACCTATACAAGATCCCCACACATTGGTGAAATCTATTTATAAGAAGCATTTGGCAATGGATAGTTTGGAAAGCAAATCAGAGGTGGAAAGATATTTGGCTGATTGTGTGGAAGAGGATTCTCCAAATTTTTGTATATTGAATTGGTGGAAGGTGAATTCCTCAAAATATCGGCTTCTCTCAAAAGTAGCTCGTGATGTGTTAGCCATTCCTCTCTCTACAGTTGCCTCTGAGTCCGCATTTAGTACTGGGGGTCGTGTGTTGGATCCATTTTGAAGCTCTTTGCTGCCTAACACAGTTGAAATGTTGATTTGTGCTCAGAATTGGTTAAGAGCTACTGATATAATTGATCTTCAAGAAGCAATGGAAGAAGTTGAATCCTATGAGAGTCTTGAATCAGGTAATTTTTCAACTAAGTATTTTTTTTTATGACTGTAATTTTTAAATTGTCATATAAGCCTTTTGGGTTTTGAAATTCCACTTTATAATTTATTGTTTTTTTTTTTATTTGTCTCAGAGTTTGCATCTCAAAGCACCATAACAGTGGAAGAGGAAGATTAGTTGGAAATTGGAATGCTGGAATCTGGATAGCTTGGATATTGTAGTTCTTAGTGGGACTAGTATAGAATTCTTTTGAAATCCACTTGTAGAAAAAGTTCTGTATATTTTGTTTATAAACTCTTGATATATTTTGTTTATAACTGGCTCAGGAACTTAGGATGCTAGTTCTGTATATTTTGTTTACTGACTCAGTTAAATATATTTTGTTTATAACTGAGTCAAGAACTTAGGACACTAGTTCAATAGTTCATATATATTTAGTTTATCAACTTAGATATATTTTGTTTGTAACTGAGTAAAGAACTCATATATTTTGTTTATAAGTGAATTAAGATATTAGTTCATTTATATTTTGTTTATTATATCAGTTGGATAATTGAGTTGGAATATTAGTTTATATATTAATGTATATTTTGTTTATCAATTTAGGTGGTAAATGTGATATATTTTTTTTGGCTCAATTTAATAATAGAAATAAAAAAAATTGTCCAACCCATGGGTTCAACCCGACCCATGTGGGTCGGGTTAGGTCGGGTTGAACCCATGTGATGGGTTGGGTTGGGTTGGGTTGAATTTTTTTTGACCCACCATGGTGGGTTGGGTCAAAAAATCACCATAACCCGACCCAACCCGACCCATGCACACCCATACTCTAAAGGGATGGTGTGGAAGTGAAAAATAGGCCACAAGGAATGACACGCTATCCTAAAGAAGAGATAAGTAGTCTCGGTAAGCTCAGCGGATGTGATCCAAGAATCAGAACCCCACTGGATAGATGACCCAGTTATGCATGACATGACTACATCTAATGAGGGTGACTTATCATAGGGATAGTCAGGCTTCCGAATAACCAGAACCCCAAGAGCCTTAGCCACTACCCGAGGGGTAATGGTAAACTCTACACCTCGTATTCAACTCCGAACAAGGGTGTTGGAATCATAGACGTGGCAAGAGAGGTTCGAGAAGAACTCTCTAATCAGGGCGGTCGGGGATGGATGATCTATCTCTAAGAGAGACAACCAACCTCTAGACTCAAAATTGGCCCTAATAGTTGGATCAAGCTCATCTAAGACCACAGCTCGCTCAACCCATATCTTGCGCTTACGGTTTAAAGTCTCATAGGCCTCTTGACACTTATCATTCCTAAACTTCTCAACCCTAGTGGGAGACTCAGAGGAAGTGGAAGTGGTCCTATGGGTTCTAGTTTTCCTAAGCATGGTGCTAGGATAACAACCAACACATAGAGAGAGAAAAAAAACAAAAACCAAGGGCAGACTGCAAGTTAGCATAAAAACAAAATATAGAATAAAAATCTATATGATGCATGAACATGTTAAATGACATGATGCATGTTCTAATGCAGTGCAATTAAGTCCAACAAGTTCAAATTCACAAAATTCGGCTTGAACATAGAGGTATTAACACAAAAACCCCAAAATTTGGAAAACCACTTGATCAATTTGAAAAATATTGACGAATTGATCATCACTGAGAGAATTACAAAAATAATGATCAAATACATCAATTTGACAAGCCAATTTCATCAATTTAAGCCAATTAGACAAAAATCCCCAATTCGAAACAATTTCAAACCCTAGAATTTCCAATTTTTCAAAAACTACAAAATTGATCAAATTAAACTACAAGAATCATCATTATAGCATTCTAGGACAAAAACCCATTGATCAATTTCACAAAAATAGGTTCGAAACATCAAAAACCCCAATGTATTGAAAGTGCCAAAAATACCCATAATTATGCATGAAAAATGCATGAAAACATGAAATAAAATGCAAAAGGAAGGGCAAAAGAGACTTACCAGCCTTCAAGGACAAAAACCTTACAAAAATCGTGGAGGAAAACGACAAAAAATTGATGGTGGAGCCTTTAGCCAACGCGGAGAGAGAGAAAAGTTGAAAAACTTTTGAAGAAGTCCTTTTGAAAAGGACAATCTGACCTTTTAAAAAACATATTTCATGAGTTTCGATCGATCGAAAAACAGCCTCGATCGATCGAAACAGACAGAGACTCTCTAAAAAGCAATTTGAAACAAGTTCGATCGATCGAAAATCAGTTTCAATCGATCAAAACAGACAGAGACTCTCTCTATCAAATTTAAAAATTTTCGATCGATCGAAAAATAGAATGGATCGATCGAAATAGGTAGAGGCTCACCAAGTTTTGAGGAAAAAACAAAGTTTTTGAAAAATATTTAGAATTAACTCAAAGCATTGAAATATAAGAACAAAAATGCATGAATATGTGATGATATGATTTTCAAAACAAGAATTTTAAGCCCAAATTCCTCAAAACAAAATTTCTTGCATAGTCCAAAAATTTTCAAGCAATAAATTAATTTTGCACAAAATTCAAAGTATTTGCAAAACTTGGTTGATCAGACCATAAACACACACAATAACATGTACAAAGTTTAGCAAAGAGTAACTCGTGTAGTGTGTGCAACTAGCAAAAGCTTGAGATACATGTGAGGTGATATGTGAATAGTAATCAATCACAAAGTCTACAAAATTCATCACAAAGAATTTAAAAAAGACTATCACCTAAAGAGTTACAACATATAACTCCCACATCTCCTAGATCATAAGCTTGTAATCATGTAAGTTTCTTGTATTTATGCCTCATAATATACATACCAATTTTAAGTCATGTGAGTTTGGCATCAAGCCTAATAGTATACAACAATTTTAAGTATTAAGCAATTTAAACCGAGGCTTCACCTTATGTTCTTTTTTGTGCATATGCTACACTTTCTTGAGCACAAAATCTTATGATATGCACTAAGGCGTTCATGATTAGCTAGTGAACAGTGGTGAGATGGTTATTTATGCATTTCTCTAAAAGTTCAAGTCAAACATTTAAAAACATGTGACTTTAAGATTAAGACAGTATAATCAAAAACCATAAACATCTTTCCCACACAACATGCACTACAAAGTTTCAACTAGTAAAGTGCAATAAGTAAGCTCATCAAAACTAAACAAGGTACAAAAAATATGTTATATATGAAAATAAATTGACCAACCTTGTTCTCAAAAACCAAGAAGAATAGTACAAAAACAAAATTTGCTTCCTTTTTCTTCCCTTTTTTTTTTTTTTAATATTATTATTATTATTAAAGGAAACACCTAGAATGAAATGCATGAATGTTATGCAATGCAAATCCTAGAAAAATAAGAACAAAAACAAAGAACAATAGTCACAAAGGGTAGAACAATGAAGCACAAGAACCAAGTTAGAAAGACTCAGTTAGATCAAGTCTTTTGCATCCAAAACCTTTTAGATACACCATGAGCATTGGAGTTCTTATTCACATGAGAATGATTACCAACTCCAGGATTAGAATAAAGGTTTAAAACCTTTACCAAATCACCAATAAGTACCATAGGATCAAGTGCTTGAGGCACAAGTACTTTTGGTTTGTTTGCTCTCTTTGCAGCTTGCAGCTTGTAATAGTTTAGACAAATGTGTCCTGACTTACCACAAAAGTGACAAACCCATGCAGGCTTATCATGTGTCTTATCCTTAGATACGGTAGGCTTCTTAGATTTGGACTCTTTCAGATCAACCTTAATCTTCCTAGATGATAAAACTTCTATGGGTTTGACAACCTCGCTCATAGGGGGTTTGACAGTTTCACTCACTATCTCACTCACAGAAGGTTCAGAGGAAGAAGATGAAGGAATAAACTTTGTGAAATGGGGACCAGGCACAGAGATGCTTTCAACATAACCTAATCCAGTTTTGTCAAAAGAAGACTTTTAAACACTTAACATTTGATCAAGTTTAGAACTAGCAGATCTAGCAACAGATAAATTAAGTTCCAAAGATTTTACTTTATCAAGCAAAAGCATGTTTTCAGTTTTCACATTGTTCAAAAGATTATTAGCATCAAACAGTTTGACAAGCAAATTCTTCTTTTCAAGCTCAAGAGATTCAATTTTCTTCAGGCCAAGTTCAACATTCATAGCATCCTTTGCAGCAACTTTGCAAAGTTTATTATAGGGCTCTTGAAGATCTGCATCTTCAGAGAGTTCCCCATCAGAAGGGTTCTCTTCAATAGATATGCTCTCATCGACTACAGCAGTAGCGGTGAAAGCAATGAAGTTTTCATCCTCATCGCAGTCAAACTCATTATCAAAAACTTCACCATCACTAAGAGTTATAGCCATAGCCTTACCCTTAGACTTCAAAGAGGTTAGACATTCAAATTTTATGTGTCCATACCCTTGACATCCAAAACACTGAGATCCCAAGAAATTATTGGAAGATTGACCTACTTTTTCTCTAGGTTTATCATTGTTGTTAACCTTAGTGGGATCATTCTTCCTAAAGTTTCTAGGTTCAGTAGTGTTTGTGCCTCTTGCCTTTCTATTACTATTCCTGAGAAAGTTTCTAAAGTTCTTGGCAAGGTAGGCAATCTCTGTAGTAGAGAGCTCATCATCAAATCCACCACCTTCAACATCATTAACTGACTTAAGAGCCATTGATTTGGATTTGGTAGTTTTGGTTAGATCCAACTCATAGGATTAAAGAGATCCTATAAGTTCATCAACAGGGATGGAGTCCACATCCTTACTTTCAGTAATGGCAGTCACCTTGGGTCTAAAGTCTTCAGTCAAAGATTTAAGAATCTTCCTAACAATATTAGGTTAATCATAGATTTCACCCAAGTTAAAAGCAGAATTAACAATATCATTCAATTTAGCATATAATTCAACAAACGATTCATCATCAGACATCCTAATTAGGACTTTTAGTGACGGGGCTACAGTGACGAAATGAGTTTCGTCACTAAAAGTCCAATTTCGTCACTAAAGGTCCTTAGTGACGAAAAACTAAACTTTTATTGACGAAAAACTAAACTTTTAGTGACGAATTTTTTCGTCATTGAAAATACATTTTGTTGTAGTGTAATGCTTTCAAATTTAGAAGTTAATTGCTGCAATTTATTGATTTTGACAGCCTTTGTGCCTTAATGCACAGTCTGGAGGATATTCCAAGCAGTATGAGCGATCTCAACATTAGAGATTCTCTTAAATTCCTCCATAGAAACAACTTCAAAAATCGCATTCATAGCCTTGCTATTAAACGAAATTGCTTCTTTTTGAGAAGTTTCCCACTCACTAACAGGAGTAGTGGGCTTCTCCCATCCGTATATAATAGAGTTCCACACTCTCTCATCAATGGATTTCAAGAATGCTTTCATCCTTACTTTCCAGTAAGCATAATTATTCCTATCAAAGTGAGGAGGAATAACTAGAGAGTGTCCGTGTTCCATGACAACAAGGGTCAAGGATTAGCTCAGTGATCAAAAGATCAACCACAAAAGAGCTACCTGCTCTAATACCACTTGACAGTTTTTAGACCCCTTAAACAATTAATTTAACCTAGGGAATTAGCCAAGTTGTTACTTAGTCTAATTAAACAAGTCTAGGTTACCACAATAACAAGATCAAATCATGCAAAGCAGCGAAAAATAAATAACACAAGATATGATCACCCAGGAAGACCAAACCGGTAAAAAAACCTGGAGAGGATTTGACCTAGCTATCCTCAAGGTAAACTTGAATCCACTATTTTGAAAGAATCGAAATTCATACAATAAGACTTACAAGCCCCCACGCTTGACTTCTTATTGCTACCAACCAGTAGAACTTACTGACACGACCACGTGCAAGCTCTGAATCCACGGACTCCTTCTTTCTTGGATTTACCACCAGATACAAGCATACCCGCTTGTGTTTTCTTTAAACTTCAATGGTAGCAACTGAATTGATCATCAAGGCGTAGATAAATCTTCTCCTTGAAAACCCTAAGTTTGTGTAAAGGAAAGCTCCTCTAGATCTCACAAGAGGTTTACACAAACCATAATTATGAGCAACACTAAAACGTGGTTAGGGTTTGCCTTTTATACTTATGACAAATAAGAAACCCTAAAAACGTTTTAAAACACTTAGGGCTGAGTTGGACGAATCTGTAGAAAAACATTCTGCCCGAGCTTCGATCGATCGAGCCAGGTCAAAAGGCACAATGCTTCCTGCTTTAACTTGATTCCAACTTTACATAAAATCACAACTTTGAGCTTGACTAAAAACACTTCGAAAACATTGTTTTGATCATGGTTTGCCAACAATACAAATTAGAGTTCTAAATACATAAAATCTTAAGACTTTAGAACCTAACACCCTTTAGTCAAAGTTTTTTTTAATTTTTTAATAGAAAGTCAAAGTTAATTTTGATGGTTCAACGTTTAAGGAGTCGAGAAGCATGGATTAGGGTGGTTGTTCGAAATTCTCAGGACTTGGTTTTAGCGCCTATTAAAGAGAAAATACTCTTACCCCACTTGGTTGCTAATGTAGAATCCATGGCAGTAGTGAGGGCTTTTAAGTTTTGCTCAAGACCTTAGTCATTCATCCATTATTTTTGAGGGTGAATCCGAAGTTGTAAGGACCGGATTTAAGTTCCTAACCCAAATGATGGTTGGACCTAGGTTCAAAAAGCCCAAAACAATGAATTTGTAGAGAGTAGATTAGAAAATTGGGTTAAAATGAGTTGGATCACGGATGAAGTGGGCTTAGTTGACAAGAACAAAGAAGCGGATTGAATTAAACTAGAGAAAATCGTACTCAACGCAGTCCGAGAAGACCAATTCTTATATATTCCTTACAAGTTTGATTACAGAGTTGGTTCTTGATTGCTACAGTGTTTCTCTTGTCATTTTTCGATCCCCCATCCATGGAGGATCTCTCACATTATATAATTCCCTTTGGACCATCTTGATTTTACACTTGTTGATCATTTAAGCTACTACTCGAGTGCTTGTCCCATCAGACACAGACCTTTTGTGGTTTTTTTTTTTCCAATATTTATGAAAAAATTAACTTTATTTCTTAAAAAAATAAAAAATTAATTATTTCTGAATATACCTTTAATTTATGCATATTCTTGGATTCTGATAGGAAATGGTTAAATTATATTTAATGCTTTATTAATGTTAAGTAATATATTTAGGAAAAAAAAAAAACTGATGTCTTAAATATTGGTTTAAGAAATATTTTTTTAAAAAAATTTATGATAAAAGAATAAAGTTAAACTATACATATATTCAAAAAACCACACATTGCGGCTGTGAGTATTTGAAAAATGTGCTTGCAAGTCAAGAAAATATAATCAACGCACATGAAAGCCTGAAAATAGAGTCAAGAAATTTGAAATAATCAATCACGTAGATAATGATTGGTAACCCATAATGAAAGTTTGACTGATTATTGATCATCAATCTTGTGAAAAAAATGTGCATTACAACTCATAATTGAGCATTTAATAGAGTCAAGAAATTATTATCATGCCAATTATCAACTTATCAATAAATTATGGGTCATACTAATGGTTGTTTTTAGGACAATAGTTAACAATTCATTTTAGGAAAGTTTTAACTCCACTTTTCTAAGAAATGGAAAAAGCTGTCAAAACATTAATTGTTTTTTTTTCCCCCATAAAATATTTCTTTAAATGGATTACCTTTTCTACTGAGTATCTTAGATGTGATAGTCGCTCCACAAGTATACCTTCTTATAAGTTGCAGGGAGCAAGGTCAGAATTCAAGTTTTTAGAAAGGATTTTCACATACATGTATTTCTCTCTATTAAAAAAAAAAAAAAAAACAAAATAACAAAACAAAACAAAACAAAAATAACAAAACAAAAACAAAAAACAAAAAAAACAAAAGAAATTATTAACTTTTATAAAAGGAAAATAGATTCATAGAATCAAAAAAATATTAACGCGCTAATTGCTACCTTCCAAATACAGTCCCTACCTTTGTAATAAACACCAAACTTTTTTATTTTATTTTAGAAGACTTCAAACTTCTTTTTTTTTTAATTGGAATTTACATGTTTTAACTGAAAAACTAAGTTTCAATGGCGGGCGAAGCTCTCATCATCCTTCTTCTCTTGTACCTTATATTGATAATCATGAGGAGAAATTGTAATTGAAATTGTAGTATTTATACGCCCTTCTCTTTTCTCTAGCTAAAACGAATTTATAAAATGGCACTGTATTACACAAAAAATATCACAAGAAATTGTAATTGTCAACGTGCCTTAATATTGATAATCATGAGGAGAAGCAAGGAGCTAAATTCAATCTTACTCTTGCAATGCTAATCATTCTTGTTATCTCAACTAAGAGTATTGATTCTCTCGCACCTTTTATAGTATATCGTTTGAACGTATTATCCACTTCTCTTTTTAAATGTAAAATTGCACATGAAATCGTGGACATTATATGTATAGAACATACATCAACAAGAGAGAACAAATACAGTTTAATTAAATAATTAACATAATTTTATTTTGTTTTATCATTTTTTCAGGTGGGCAATCTGGGGTAATCTTCAACTACGAGAACAAATGCAATGACCCTTTATGGTTAGGTGCAAGCCCGCCAATTGGTGATTCTGATCCTCAACAAGACCCGGGGAACTTTCTAAGGTAGCATTTGGCCTAGGAACAAGTGCACCAGCAATGAGTCATTCTATTTTTCATGTGAAACTGTAGACTGGATTAGGCACAATGAGTTGTCAATCTCCACCACCCGCACTTACCCAGTGACCTTACTCAATTTCAATATAAACCAATCTGTGGTGTCCTATGAAGTGAGCTTGAACCGTGGGCATAATAATGTGGCAGTCCGGATCGAACCCATTGGTGGGACTCTAGTCAATGGGTCTGGGCCATTTCCTATTGTGAATTATGTTCAAGATATAAGCAATGTGCGTCCATACAATTAAGTTTACTGGCCACAAATATGGATGGCAATATATATGTTGGTTGTTATAGTGCATGTGATGCGTTAAAGGATCCAGAATATTGTTGCACTGGGGATTATAGTAGTCCACAGGCTTGCCAGCCTGATGACTAATGAGTACTTAAATAGCTTTAAGAAAATATGCAATCTTGCCCATACTTCTCCAGGTGATAGCCAACCTCCAATTTATAGTTTCAGTGGGGCAGAGAGTTACAATATGACCTTTTGTCCCTCATAAATTTGCCTTGTCATTACGATGATAAAGTCAATGATTTCTGGATAAGTTGATAATTGACAAGATAACTTGTGCTTGTGGTATGATTCAAAAATTGATTTGTACCAACATGGAAGCCAATTTAATAAACTCACCAATTTATTAACTTACCCATCATTCTTTTATACAAGATAAAAATTTTACTCAAGTCTAATGTGTGTGAATCTTCTTCCTAAAAACTTCAATTTCAGCCCTTTCCCCCCCCCCCCACCCGCCCGCCCGCCCGCCCACCCACCCACCCACACAAGAACTTAGTACTTGTGGAGTGACCATCATGTCAAACATGCGTAGAAATCCCATAATTCTTTTCTAAAATTAATGAATTTGTTTCAATTATATATGGAAGCCTTAAATCAATGAAATTAATCCTTCCAAATAGAATCTATTAATTTGTATATGCGGCAAAAATGGACTGAGATTCGGTGCAATATTGCTATTGTACTATGCAATTAACTCTTAGGTATGAGAGAGAAAAAAAAAATAGTCGCAACCCCACACAATGCTTGGGAATAAATAATTGTTTGTACTATAATATAATTTTTAATTTTTTGAATATAATTTGTTCTCCCTAAAAATTAGACAATTTCTATTTGGTCTAATTAGGTCTACTTCGGCCTAATTTGGTTCACTTGGTCAATTTCAGTCCCCCTTTAGTTCATTTTAGACTAATTGGTCCTTAAATTGATTTTTTTGCAGGTTTAATTTTTAGGTTTAGCTCATAAATTTATTTATTTTTCTTAATTTTTATGTTGAAAAGTATGAGATATTATTATATTTGGTCTAAACTATTTAGTTTTGAATTAAAAAAATACAAAGATAATACTAAAATAGATATTAGAAATATGAGTAATAAAAATGATAAATATTCAAAAGTCTTATTCGGTCCACATTGGTTCTATTCTGTCTATTTTGTCTTATTTGGTCCTATTTAGTCCATTTTGCCCATTAAACTTCTATTCTGTCCATTTGGTCCTATTTTGCCCACAATGATTCTAAATATAAAGGTTATAAATATACAAATGTAATCTTTAGGGCAATTATTTATTTGTTTTAATGTCGTTACTTTTAAATGAATTGCATAAGGTTGATTATACATTTAAGCAAAAGAGCAAGACTTAGATACAGTACTTAAGTGCTATTCGTTAGGTTCTCCTCTTAAGATTCTGTTATGTGGATTTTTTCTCATAAGATGAAACTTTTTTTTTTAAGTTAAAGTATCCACATGTCAGAATTTTAAGAGAGGAACCTAAGGAACTGCACATAAGGTATTGTACCTAAGTTTTGTCCTAAGCAAAATAAATAAATATATACATATTTGTATGTATGTATGTATGTATGTATGTATGTATGTATAATTTTTATTTAAATAAATTATTCAAATTATTCATTCTCTTGAAAGTGATTATCATGATATGTATAACCAAACTCATATCAAACTTATACTCAATATGTATAATTTATTCTCTAAATTTTATTGTAGAGATAGAGAGACTACTTGTGATGGAGAATTAAAAAATACAATATGAAAAGGTGTGAACCCAAAATAGGGTTTTAAAAATTACAATGATTCAACAATATAAAGTAGAGTTGGAAGAAAGAATAAAAAATCAAGAGAAAGAGAATAACCACTTCTTCAAGAGAGAATGTGAAAGAGAATAATAAGAAATTTATATAAAATAATATGAGATGAAAAAAAGTAAAAATAACTAATAGTAAACACTAAATTATCTAAGTCATGTTATGTAATAAAATAACATTATATTCTTATATACTATCCTTATAATGCAATATGATAACATCTATGAAATCAAAGAGAATAAAAAAGCTAACAACTTAAAAACACAAAACTTAATCATATCAACCCAAAGTAGAGTTCCAAATAATACAAAAAAAATCATCAACCTAAAGTAGAGATGCAAGAAAAATATAATAAAATCCACTAAAAATGAAGGAAAAAAAAAACGAGAGAGAAAGAGAGAGAGAGGGGGAGAGAGAGAGATAACATTTTGTATGTGAAAAAACTATGAATAGAATGGAAAAGAGAATCGTAAACAAATTTATGGTAAGAGGAGGGGAATAATAAAAGCAAAATATAAAAGAAGATAAAGGGACGGAGGAAAAGTGATATTAAGGTAGATATATATAATACATAGTGGGGAGATAAAAAATGTAAAAAGGAAGGGAAAAGTTAGAGAAAGTACAACAATAAGTTATTTGAATAAAACATATACCAAATAAGTGAGATGGACACACATTATATTTTCTTTGAATGCTATCGGAATGAATCCATTTACCTCCAACTGTGGGAGCTTTGGAAGCGTTGGCTTGCAGGAGATCCATCGTATTTGCAATTGAACTTGGGCTTCAGGATGTGGTTTTCGAAGGCGATTCAGAGGTTATCTTTAAACTCCTCACTGCAGAGTAGCCTTGCATGTCAGCATTTGGGCACATTATTGAAGAATCCCGCTCCCTAGCAACAACATTCAGGTCGGCTACTTTCACTCACACCAAGCGCCAGGGTAACAACGTTGCAGACAAACTCGCTAAGCTAGCGAAGAATTTGTATGAACCACAAGTATGGTTAGAGGACATTCATCGTAATGTAACAGAGCTTGTAACTGCTGATAGAATTTTCCTGCATGTTTAATGACAAGTTCTTTCCGGTTTCTCAAAAAAAAAAAAAAATTATAGTAAAATACTTATTAATAACTATCATAATCATGAAATTTCATATTTTTACCAAAAAAAAAAAAAAAAAAAAATCATATTATATAAAACTTTCATGTGCATTGCTAGGGTTACCAATTAGTTTTTCAAAATTTTCAAGGTAATTCTATTAGGAAGTTTTTAAAATCTTATCTATCCATTTTGAAATGCATGAATTTAAATTTTCAATTATCTCATTAATAATTTAAATAATAAAAATTTGCAATAGTCAATATTTTTTGTTGTTGGAACATTTATTTAATAAAATAAAAGTTTATTAAATTAATTTGTTGATTTAAATAATAAAATGGCCATGTTAACGAGTGATGATGCAAAGAAAATTAGTAGGCTGGATGCTCTGGGCTTCAATAGACTAGTAATTGCTTGGAAGGCTTGAAAAGAAATATACACGATCAAAAGTGACTGGGGTAGACTGGCTAAGAACCCTCTGATGCTCAAGTTAGTTTCTCTCTTAAATTCTAGAGTTCCAACTTTTTAGGTGTCGTGAAAAACTTACCTCCAACTGATGTGGATGAGTGCTTATATAGTGTGCTTTTGAAGCAGTTACTTGTCTCATAAATTCCCCTATATTTAGGGAAGAACATCTCCAACAAGAGAGCTAAACACAAAATGCTCTCTACTTTAGAGAGCAAACCCACAAAATAGACTACTGGTCATTCTCCAATTGACTCTCTATATCCTGATTTTTTTTTGGCTCATGAATAGTAGCTCGTCAAGTTTGATGGACTACTATTCATTCTTCAAATATTTTTTTTTCTATTATAATAATAAGGTATTGAATAAAAAAAAGTTGGAAGATGTGTAGTTGTTAAAAAAGAATAAATAATAAATGAAGAAATAATATTTAAATGAGATAGAGAATCTGTTGGAAAATGTATTTGAAAAAATGGATAGTTAAAAGGTAAAAGTCATTGTTCATTCTCCAAATAGTACAAAAATTTACCAAATCTGTTGGAGATGCTCAAAGTCAGAAGGTTTAGGGTTAACTTCCACAACTGCTATAGGAGTTAAAGCATCTCCAATAGGCTCTCTAAACCCAAAATTTGGAGAGCAAATCCATAAAAACGTGCTCCTGCAGTCTCTCTAATTCACTGTTCATTAGCAAAAAATTGGTTGCTAATGAACAGTAGCTCTCTAAGTCTGATGACCTATTGGTCATGAGCAAAATAATTAATTCGAATAAAATATTCAATTATCAATTAAAATATTGAATTTTTACTCAATAATCACAATGGTAACAACAAAACTATTCTAGATCTTTTCTCTCAAACATCTATAAATTCAATCTTAATCAAAATACAAAATCAAAAACACAATCTTAAAATTAATCAAATCATAACAATAAAATCAAAAAAAAAAAAGAAAAGAAAAGAAAAAAGGAGGCAGAAGCCATCTAACCCATGGTGGAGCAAGCAAGCAACCCATGGTGGAACAAAAAAGAGACAACGCTTGCCTATGTCCTTCGATCAACGGTGGAGCAAGCAATTGCTTGTTCTTAATTTCTCTGTTTCTTATCACTATAGAGAGTGTTCTAGAAAAGTAGAAATAGAAAAGGTAAAAAAAAAAAAAGGAGAAAGCTAGAGAAAGAATGAGTGAGCTGGAGAAAGTGAAAGTGAGATCCGGAATGAGCTAGAAAAAGAAAAAGAAGGGTAGATAGAGATGAGAGTGGGATAGGTGTGTGGTGGGAAAAAAAAAAAAGAAGTATGGATGCAATTAAGTTTGGAAAAATAATATAAAAAATAAGAAATTTCAATTAAGAAATGCTATTACAATATTTTCACAATAAATTTTAAGTAATAGATTGTTATTAGCTAATATTTGTGAATAAAAAAATAATTTCAGTGATGGATTCAAATTAGAACTAGTAACAACTTTTCATATAAGATTTTGATGTGATTCTTGTGAAAATATTACAAAAAATATTGTGGATATAACATTTTTCATTGAAAAACATAATTGTTGGGAATGAATATAGGAAGAATAAATGATGATAAAAAAAGAATAAAGAATGAATGAAGAAATAATATTTTAATGAGATGGAGAAAAAGATAGAGAGTTTGTTGGAAAGTATATTTGAAAAAGTAAGCAGGCAAAAAATAAAATGAACTGCTCACTCTCCAAACAATACAAAAAATTGAAGTGGCTGTTGGAGATGCTCTTAGAATGTTTAATCTTATATTCTACAACTATCATTGGAAGTTAAGTACTTAACAGAAAGTTATAGCGATGAATCAGGATTTTGCTTGTGTTTCAAAATAGTGACACGTGGCTTGATTCACTAGTCTTTTGTAAGAAAATCTTTCTAGAAATTTCCCAAGTGTTGGGGGTTGTCCAGGCGCTTTCCTGATGGACGACCCTCATGCCCATGGACGACCATCCTACAAGGGATTACCATTCTTGTCTTCATGACTTGGACGACTCTCATGGACAAATTGGAGTTGATTCAATTTTCAGTTGGTGCTCTTAGGATAATTATTAATAAACCATATTAAGAAATCTTTTAACACCATTTTCATGGAAAATATAAAAAGCTACTAGAAAAATTAATTGTTCTATCATTTTCCCATTAAAATGTTTTTAAAAATAAATCCTAAACCAATACTCTAAGAGCATTTGTTATTCGTTAACATTTCTCAATGATAAAAGTGAGCTTCGTGTGGTTAATAAGCATAAGTGTGGAGTTATCTTAAAACCTCTAAAGATTCTTAAGCCAATACACTTCCTTGGTAGTAATAAATATATATATTATATTACAATTATGAACTGTTTAATACTATATGTGTCAAAAAAATTTAATAATATATTGGTTGTTGTGCATAAATTTAAGATGATTGTTTGTGTTTTCTGTTGTTGTAATATTTATGTATAAATTGATTTTTTTTTCTCCTATATATACAAGATAGAAATTCTATTATAACATAATCTAAGTGTATATGTGTGTGAAACTCATTCTTAGAAACTTGAACTCTAACATTTACTCACGTACCCCACAAACATTTATACTTGTGAAATAATTATTACGCCAAGAGTGCGTGGTGGTATGTACAAAATGACTTTATTTCTTAAAAAAAATAAAGAAATTAATTAATGCAGTATTAAATATACCTTTAATTTATGCATATTCTTCGCTTTTGTTAGCCTTGGTTAAAACATATTTAATGCTTTATTATTATATAATATTTTTAAGTAAAATTTTATTGATACTTTAAGGAAATTAGTTTATGAAATATTTTTTAAAACTTTTTTCTAAAAAATAAAGTCAAACCCCTTTTTTTTTTTTTTTTTTTTTCAGGTGGGTAGGTAATCTTCAACTATTTCAAATGGGCAAACTGAGGTAACCTTCAACAACGAGAACAAATGAAATGACCTTGATTAGGTGCCAGACCGTCAACTGGTGATTCTAATCCTCAACACGATCCGGGAACATTATATATATTCTTCAACCTGACGAATGGCAAGGTAGCATTTGGGCTAGGACCAAGTGCACCAGCAATGACTCATTCTATTTTTTATGGGAACTGGAGACTGGATTAGCCACAAAGAGTTTCCAATCTCCACCACCCACTTGCCCAGTGACCCCACTCAATTTCTATATAAACCAATCTGTGGTGTCCTATGTAGTGAGCTTAGACCATGGGCATAATATGGCAGTCTGGATCGAACCCATTGGTTTAGTGGGACTGTAGTCGATGGGTTTGGACCATAACCTATTGTGGATTGTGTTCAAGATACAAGTAATATGCGTCCATCTAACTTAGTAAGGGATTGTTTACAAGAAAGGCAATGGAAGCATGATTGGCGAAGTAAATATTTGATTGATTTTATATATATATATATATATATATATGAATGATATAGGAATTGATTTGTATCAAGTCAACTTTTTAATAGAATCAATAAATTTTTAACTTGCCAATCAGGCTTGACTTTCCTTCAAAATACAAACCCTACCTTTCCTATGATTGGCGAAGTTAATATTTGACTGATTATATATATATATATATATATATGAATGATACGGGAATTGATTTGTATTAGGTCAACTTTTTAATAGAATTAATAAATTTTTTACTTGTCAATCACGCTTGGTTTTCCTTCAAAATAAAAACCCTATCTTTCCTATATATAAATTCTCCCTTGCTTAACTTATTTGGTAATTCCAGCTTATATTTTTAACTCAAAAGCAAAGGTTCAATGGCTGGCGAAGCTCTCATCGTCCTTCTTCTCTTGTTCATTACAGGTAACTGATTCATACGCCCTTCTCTTTTCTTTTGCTAGATGATAGTATATAACAAAAATATCACAAATATGTGCAAATTTTAATGCACCTTAATATTGATATTTATGAGGACAAGCAAAGAAGCTAGAGGTATAATTTAACATGTGAATCATTGTTTCCATCATGAACCTTAAACGTGAGAATGACAATATATAGACTTTTATCAAGATCTCACTGTCTAAGTGGTTTAGGCAAACTGGCAAAGTGATATCAACTTATCACGTATAAAGTTCTTGAACGTATCAAGTTCAATAATCCTTGCGCCTATGTTTTATGTTATTGACTAATAGTGTGGTAGTTAAAGTAGGGGATGAGGGTTTAATGTTCTAACAAAAAAAGAAGTATGGGGTGATGAGTAAAGTAGTAACTTTCACACATATTCCATGCACATTATTTATTTCTCGTTTTAATTGTGGATATCAATAAGAGATGTGTACATCATACATGAAATTTGAAACAATATTTTTCAAAAGTAATATTTACTGTCTAAGTTTGAAACAATATTTTTCAGGTGGACAGTCTACGGTAACCTTCAACTACGAGAACCGATGCACTGAGTCTATATGGCTCGGTGCCACCCCATCAATTGGTGATAGTGATCCTGAGTTCACTTCAGGAACTTCAAAAACACTCCAAATGCCTGATCAATGGAAGGGTTTCATTTGGGGGAGGACCAAGTGCGGCCTCAATGCCACAAATTATTTTTCATGTGAAACTGGAGATTGTGGTGGCAACAAAATTTGCCAATGGCCAGTACCCAACTCCCCAGTGACCATACTTAATTTCACTATTAACCAACCAGTACAAACCAATCCCCTTGTGGTCTCCTATGAACTGAACTTGAACCATGGGCATAACGTGCCGGTCCGGATCCAACC
The DNA here is from genome assembly GCF_932294415.1 of Quercus robur. Classification (NCBI taxonomy): domain Eukaryota; kingdom Viridiplantae; phylum Streptophyta; class Magnoliopsida; order Fagales; family Fagaceae; genus Quercus; species Quercus robur. The sequence continues at coordinate 7,072,002 of NC_065540.1, forward strand.
CGTTGGTGGGTCTCTAGTTGGTGGTGGTACTGGACCATGCCCTGTGCTGGATTGTGCTCTAGATTTTAGCAATGTGTGCCCACCTAACTTAGTGGCCAAGGGCAAGGATGGTCGCTATGTTGGTTGTCTTAGTGCTTGTGATGCTTTAAAGGATCCAAAACATTGTTGCTTTGGAAATTTTGCTAGTCCTCAGACTTGCCAGCCTAATGAGTACTCAAGTATCTTCAAGAAAGCATGTGGTCTAGCCCACACTTATCCTGGTGATAATCAACCTCCAATTTATAGTTGCAGTGGGGCAACGAGTTTCAGTATCACCTTTTGTCCCGCATAAATTAGCCATGTTTTTTTTTTTTTTTGGGGGGGGGGGGGGGGGGGGGGTGGTGGGTGTGGGGAGTGCTCTTTTGATAGAATAGAACAATGCGGCTGTTTTGTATCTTTAGTCTTGACAAAATAAAAATTCTTGAAGGGGAATATTGGGACTCAATAGTGCAATTTCTATACTTCTAATGAGATGAATGATGTCATACTCATGTGAATGAATATACTAGGTCAAATGCATGTGTATGAGTGTATCCCAAAATGAATACTCAATTGACAATATTTTAACCATACATCTAGGGTTTCGCAATTTGAAAGCACCACTTGATTATTTAAGTATTAAATCAAGGAAACCACAATTTAATAAATTACCTTATTATTGAAATGAAATTTGAATTACATTGTCTTAAGAGTCAATGTATTGTAATTTTTTTGTAAGACAATGTAAGCAACTTCCCCAGAATGTGATTCACGCATTATGGCTTCCGGCTGTATGGGACTTTGATCCAACTTGGAGTTTTCGCCAAGTTAACCACTTCTCCAAGTTTTTAGATTTGGTACACCACTTTAATTGAGGAAAAAAAAGGATCTGGATGTTTTTGCAATTGTTTCTTTAGAAATAGCTAGACTTCGGGTAGAAGACAAATCCTTTCCTATTAATGATGTGATCCCAATGGCCAAGCAAATCCTCTCTGATTTTATTTTGGCCATCCCAGATTCCCAGTAAAACGTTCTCCTCCCACTACCTTAAATCCAGATCGGTTTGTTGGTCTTCTTCGATAAACCCTTTAGTCAAAGTTAATTTTGATGGTTCAGTGTTTAAGGAGTCGAAAATATTCTCAGGACTTGGTTTTGGCGTCTATGAAATAGAAAATACTCTTACCCTACTTGGTTGCTAATGTAGAATCCATGGCAGCAGTGAGGGCTTTTAAGTTTTGCTCAAGACCTTAGTCTTTCGTCCATTATTTTTGAGGGTGACTCCAAAGTTTTGCTCAAGACCTTAGTCTTTCGTCCATTATTTTTGAGGGTGACTCCGAAATTTTGCTCAAGACCTTAGTCTTTAATAAAAATGAATCCTTCTCCTCCTATGATCACCTCATGTAACGCATAACCTTGCTAGACATGTTAGCGCTTTATCAGTGAAGATGGAGGATGTTTCTCCACACATCAATAATGTATTCATAGCCAACTTTGACTAATCTCATTTCTAATGACAATGCTTGGTTGAAAAAAAACTTGAAAAACAAACAAATTAATTCTCACAAAATAATAAATTCATTTCTCCAGTCACAAAACTAACCACAACTAAATTTTAACAAAATCTATTTCCAATGGAACTAGTTAGAAAACAAAGTTCAAGTCCTATATAATTTCATTTTCTAGTCATAGAAACCACAACTAAATTTTAACAATATATACATAAACCAAACACAGCAACACTAAACCATAATGTACATTAAAGCTCCCATCACCACAATTTCTTGGTTTTCATTTGGTGGCTTTTGGTTTGCTAACACTATTATACTACCATGTCATTCCCCTATTACATACTAAGTTGAATTTTAAGGCCTTGTGAGCACCCTTACGTGTAAAAGGTGCAATTCTATGTGGATCCATCCTAATTGGCACAGGAGTATGCCACTAGCCTTATTATGGGTGGGAAGTCGATCACCATTTGTGTTTAATTTTTTTTTTTTTTTTGGAAACCGATTTGAATCTTTATAAAGAGCTCTAACAAATCAAAAATGGGTTCAAAATTAGAGTACGAACTTCAGAAGGTATATGGCACCCAAATCTCCTTAGTTGAGTTGGTTGATCTTCACTTATGGACTTCATAGTCATGTTTCAATAAGGATCGCCCTAGCCGAATATAAAAGCCCAAATCCTAAACACATCATTTGCGAATTAAAAAATGAATATTCAATCCCTAGGGTTTTGAAAGCTACCATGTTCTCAACACATCCAAATTCTTAGCATGCTTCTAATAAGGTTCAATCATCTAAGCCTATTTCTAACAAGATTTAAACATTCTAAGCAAGTTGCTAACATAGGTTGAAGGATAAATGAAAAATGAGCAACATTAAAACAGAAGAAAAAAAATTTCCTAAGTTTCTAAAAGAGCCTACTTTGGAATGACTAAGGTGGTGTGCATAGGCCTCCTAGGGTGCGTATGTAAGGTTAAGGTTGCATAACGCGGCCTAAGGTAGAAGGCCCTATTCTAGCCTAAACATGCTTCTAGTCATAATACCAAAAACTAGAAAATTAATAATAATAATAATAATACTATGGTTGAGAAAAATATAGAGCAAAAAGCTAAAGAAGAAGTAATAAAACTAAAGAAAATTTCTAAAAAATATAAAGAAAAAAATTGTTAACTATGCTCTATGTTAGGACATATGTGAATCATGTTAGGAACATATGTCAATATAAAATTGGTTAATCCTTTGACAAAATGCACTTTACTTGTATTTGGGTAGATTTAGGATGTGTTTAATGCTTCAAGGAATAAGGTTTCAAGTTTAAGTGTTAAAGTCATGCAAGTTTGTCCAAAAATCAAATGGAGAAGTGCTGGATTTTAAAGCTTGACAGCTAGTATCTATCGAGGTTTAAAAAGCTATTCTAGCTCGATGCTCGACAACTGCTTAATAGATAAGGTATCTATCGAGGTTTATGGAAACCAGAATTTCAGATATGATTTCACTCCAATCTGTGAATAGATATTTGGGCTTTCTTTTCTCACAACTCTAAACATATATAAAGATTGTTTTAAGGGCCGTCACAACTAATGCAACTCAATGCAAAAAATTTTCACAAGCATATTGTGAACGAGAGACATATGTCCTAGTTCATCTTTCTATTCAAGAAGTTACTGTGTTTGTACGCCATAGGTTTTTGTAACCATAAAGCTTCGTAATCTTCATCGTATGGATAAATTAAAGAACTTTGTAGTCCATCTTTCTCAAGTTGGTGAGTAAGCTAGGTATTGGGATTCACATATCGAATTGGTTAGTCACGTACTAGGAGCTGTGCATTGAAAAAGAGAAATTGTCACTACATAACAAGTCTAATTGGGTATTAGGGTAAGGGTTCAACTGTAGGTTGGTATAAGGTACTTGAATTTCTTCACTTGTAACCGCTTATTGTGATAATAGTAAATTCTAGAGAGTTGTGACTTTAAAATCATCCGGTGGGGTTTTGGCCGTGTAGGTTTTCCCCATTCGTAAACAAATTACCATGTCAATTTATTTTCCACTACATTTTTAATTTAGTTGGTGATTTGTTTGTGCTATCACGCTTATTGCATGTTAATTGAATTAATTAATTAACTGGCTAATTAATTGATTAATTCATTATAAGAGATCAATACATTCTTGGCCTATCACTCTAAGCAAGAGCCAAAGCTTTGATTTAATCATTTCCCTTTTATGTAGTGAAGGACCAAAAACCAAAAGAGGATTTCCACATCGACAATAATTTAAATGGGTACAAAATGATAATAGTTAACTTTTTATTTTAATTTTTAAATATTAATGATGTGGTAAAATCTGATCCACATATTTCAAAATGTATGGATACAAATTTTACTCTAAGAACTCTAGATCTTAATAATTCAATGGTTAAATTATAATTTTTAAAGTTATGACTATTTTTTGGACAAAGGAGAAGAAACTAAACCTACTAGATACTGGGATTAGATGCCTTATGAATTGGCTCCATCTGCATGCTGCAGCCCTCCGACTCATAAATAACTCCAGCCACCTCAAGTTCGAAGCATCTGTTGAAATCAAACATATTAATTTTGGCACAAACAAAAATACACATTCGTTTTTCGAATTAAAAAACAAATATTTCTATCCCTAAGGTTTTGAAAGCTGCCACGTTCTCAATACATCCAAATCCCTAGCATGCTTCTAACAACATTCAATCATCCTTTGTAGATGCCCAACGAATTGGCTACATATGCAGTGTCGTAGTGTTGTTGTGGTTCCACCTTTGTACCTGTTATTAACTAGTTATAATAACCAAGTTAGAATTTTCTTGAGTTACTAATCTAAACAATTTAAGGGTCTAACATTAACTAGTCTAAGTGAGTCTAACTTTTTAAAGAGAGAATAATAAGACTAGTCTAAGATATGTTTTGCTGCTGTTGCTCCACCTTTGTAGCCTGCCCTTGAAGATGTTAATTAGACGAGGGCAGTTGTCCCTACAACTCACTTATAGGTACATGTATTGTTAAAAAATACAAAGCTAATCAAATGCAATAGAGAGAGAGAGAGAGAGAGAGAGAGAGAGAGAGAGAGAGAGAGAGAGAGAGAGAGAGAGAGAGAGAGAGAGAGAGAGAGAGAGAGAGAGAGAGAGAGAGAGAGAGAGAGAGAGAGAGAGAGATTGTCAATAAGACATATCACTAAATTCAATTCACAGATACCTAGAAAGAAGAACTAGATGTAAATAGGCATCATTGATGTCAAGGTGTTGAGTGGAGATTGTCAGTTTTTAGACCCCTTAAAACACAATTGATTTAACCTAGGTAATTAGCCAAGTTGTTACTTAGTCCAAATTCCAAGTCTAGGTTATCACAATCAAACAATCATATCATGCATAGCAGCGGAAAATAAATAAGACAATGATATGATCACCCAGGAAAACCAAACCGGTAAAAACCTAGGGAGGATTTGACCTAGTTATCCTCAAAGTAAACCTGAATCCACTATCTTAAAAGAATCGAAGTTCATACAAAAGAACTTACAAGCACCCCCGCTTGACTTCCTAATGCTACCAACCAGGAGAACTTACTGACACGACCACGTGCAAGCTCCGAATCCACGGACTCTTTCTTTCTTGGATTCCCACCAACTATAAGCACACCCGCTTGTGTAGTCTTCAAGATTTAATGGCAGCAACTGAATTGATCATCAAGGTGTAGATAAATCTCTTCCTTGAAAACCCTAAGTTTGTGTAAAGGAAAGATCCTTTAGATCTCACAAGAGATTTACACAAACCGCAATATGAGCAACACTAAAACGTGGCTAGGGTTTGCCTTTTATACTTAGGACAAATAAGAAACCCTAAAAACGTTTTAAAACAAATAGGGCTGAGTTGGAAAATTCTGCAGAAAAGCGATCTGCCCGAGCTTCGATCGGTCGAGCCTAAGCTTCGATCGATCGAGCCAAGCCGAAAGCCACAGTGCTTCCTGCTTTAAACTCGATTCCAACTTTACATTGACATACAACTTTGAGCTAGTTTTAAACACTTCTAAACACATTGTTTTGATCATGGTTTGCCAACAATACAAATTAGAGTTCTAAATACATAAAGTCCTAAACTTTAGAACCTAACAAACTCCCTCTTTGGCAATCCGTGACAAAACACACTTTAGAAGCTCAAAGTTTACAAAATGAAAAGCCCTTTACAAAATAATGCTTATAAACCAAATTCAATCCTAACTACTATCCATCAGTTGTAAGTGTAGACAGCAGCTCAATTGAATCAACTTGTATATTTCCTGAAACACCTAAACAAAATGCATAACTGCATGTGTGGAAATAATACAAGGAAACAAAATAACTTCTTGATTTCAAACAACACACAAATAAAGATATATATCAATGAATAACTCATAAATATAAATCAATAAGCAGTTTGAAACAAGAAACAAATAAAGTACCAACAAAAGCATAAAACTCCCCCTAACATGAATATCCCATAAAAAACAAGGTTAACTCCCCCTAAACAAAACAAACAGGTCATCTATTTCTCCCCTTTTTTGTCACGTATTGACAAAGACTACCCAATCAGAAGGTAGACAGAAAACATACGCAACAAAGTAAGAGAAAATAGAAACAACTCCCCCAATGAAGAGCAACAACTCCCCCTAAGAACCACAAAGGTTAAAAAAAATTTCTCCCTCTATAAAAATAGGAAAAACAAAACAAGTTTTGGGAAAAACAGTTTTGGGGAAAAATAAAGGGAGTGGGAATAAAAAAACACAAACAAGTTCTTTTAAAAAAAAAAACTAAGTTGAGGATACACATGAAGAAAAAATATTCTCTCTTTCAATAAAATGCAAACATGGCACTATGTGACCCATAAACAGTTGCATAGTTGAAAAAATATTTGCACATTGATTATCCATCATATCTTTTAAGAAAAATATTTTCTACAGTTCACACATAAAAATAGCATATACTAAAAAGTACATAACTCAAAAATTAATCAATCAATTTTTAAATCAAGTTGAGTACCCAATTTAGCAAAGTGTATGCATGTTATGTGTGAAAAAAATGAGAGATATGACTGCAAAACTGCAAGATGGATACAGAAAACAATGCAATGCATGTGAATCCTAAACATAAATGATGCATGAAAAAAAATCAAAATTTTGAAAAACAGAGCAATTTAATGCAGAAACTCCTCAAAGCACAATATTTCATAAATAAAATGCATAAGTATGAGATTAAAAGTTTTTCAAAACACTTGAATTTAACCCAGATCTTCCAAAAACAAGTTTTTCAACCAATTGTCCTCAAAAACTCAAACATTAAGCACATTGTGCATCAAAATCAAAGAACATGTAATCTTGGATGGCCACAACAGGATCACACACAACATAATGTACCAAGTTTAGCAAAGAGTAACTTGTGTAGTGTGTGCAACTAGTAAAAACTTGAAATACATGTGAGGTGATATGTGAATAGCAATCAATCACACAGTCTACAAAAATTCATCATATAGAATTTAAAAGAGACTATCACCTAAAGAGTTACATCATATAACTCCCACATCTCCTAGATCATAAGCTTGCAATCATGTAAGTTTCTTGAATTTATGCCTCATAATATACACATCAATTTTAACTCATGTGATTTTGGCATCAAGCCTAATAGTACACACCAATTTTAAGTACTAAGCAATTTAAACCGAGACTTCACCTTATGTTCTTTTTGTGCATGTGCTACACTTTCTCGAGTACAAAATCTTATGATATGCACTAAGGTGTTCATGATTGGCTAGTGAACAGTGGTAAGATGGTTATTTATGCCTTTCTCAAAAGGATCAAGCTCGACAGTCAAATAACATGTGACTTCAAGATTAAGACAAAGTGATAAACACCATAAACATCTTTCCCACTACAAAGCTTCAACTAGAAAAGTGCAATAAAAGCTCATCCAAGCTAAACAAGGTATATAAACATGTTATGTAAAGATAGTATGGCCAATCCTTGATTATAAATCCAAGATGTGAAATATAAAACACAAAAATCTTTTTGGTTTTAAAAAATTTATGACAAAAAACAAAAAGTACACATTATGCTAAATGAACAATGCAAATGCAATGCATGACAGTGCTTAACTAAGCTATAGAGGGTACACAAACAAGAAATATCAATTTCTTAATTAACCCATGAGTACATGTGCAAACTAGTATATACTCACACAAAATCAGAAATAGCTTAGCACTTATTTAACACATACTATTCAAGTTTCTCCACAATGTCAAGCATGTTCTAAATCAAGAGAGAGATATCATAACTCATGCAATCCTCAAGAAAAATAAAACTAGACACAAAATAAAATATTTTTGTCTTTTTGAAAATTTTTCAATGTTTTTGGATTTTTTTTTTATAAGAAAAACTAAAAAACAAAACAGCAAAAACAAAACATGTCCACAAACAATTGAAAGAATTAAATCAGGGACAAGTCAGCAACACTCACCTTAGAGAATTTTTTCTCACCCATATAGCACGAGTCTTCGGCTTTGTAGGTGAAAATCCATGTGAAGCAGAGTGTATTTGAGGGATTACACCAATCTTCTGAGAAAGACTGAAATCCTGCAAATTCCTTTCAATAGTCAACAAGCTCAAATTTTTCAAAAGAATATAAAACAATTTATATGGACTTATGGCAGGAGAAATATCATCATATATCCTAGATTGAAACACTGAATGCTTAAATTTCAATTTATAACAATTAGGATGAATGTGACCACGGACACCACAAAAGTGGCAAACAGGAACAAATTTAGGAACATCAGTATTCCTAGTGGGGTTTCCGGTCACAGGCTTTGGTTCTTGCCTCAGCAAAGAACAATTTGGTCTAATATGACCAACAACACCACAAAGGTGACAAGTAGGCACAAAAACAGATTTATTATGCTCTCTAACAATAGGTTTAGACTTAGGTTTAGAAACTTCAGCGTCAACATCAAAACTTTTACCTTTGTCTAACTTAGCAAAATAAGCCTTTTCTTTATTATTCCTCTTAAAAGGAGGGATATAAACTTTCTCAGTTTTAGGCTTAAGAGAAACAGAAACACTTCTGTTATCAACAACAGGCTTGGTACTAGTCAAATTTTCAATTTTGGTCCTAGATTCAACTAACTCTTGTTCCAAGCTTTTCATCTTCTCATCTTGAGAGGAAATTTGATTTCTCAAAAATTCATTCTTTTTATTGGATTCATCTAATCTAACAACCAATTCCTCTTTTTCAAGATTAGCCAATTTTAACTCTTCCTTGAATTTCTTAGCAATTTATATAGATTTCAATAATTTCTTACGAAGAGTTTCATAGGCATCAATAAAATCAACAGAAGCATGAGCAGAAACATGATCATAAAAACACTTCAAATTATCCATGACAACAGGGGTCAAGGATCAGCTCTTAGATCAAAAGATCTAAAACAAAAGAGCAACCCGCTCTGATACCACTTGTCAGTTTTTAGACCCCTTAAAACACAATTGATTTAATCTAGGTAATTAGCCAAATTGTTACTTAGTCCAAATTCCAAGTCTAGGTTATCACAATCAAACAATTATATCATGCATAGTAGCGAAAAATAAATAAGATAATGATATGATCACCTAGGAAAACCAAACCGGTAAAAACCTGGGGAGGATTTGACCTAGCTATCCTCAAGGTAAACCTGAATCCATTATCTTGAAAGAATGGAAGTTCATATAAAAGGACTTACAAGCACCCCCGCTTGACTTCCTAATGCTACCAACCAGTAGAACTTACTGACACGACCATGTGCAAGCTCCGAATTCACGAACTCTTTCTTTCTTGGGTTCCCACCAGTTACAAGCACACCCGCTTGTGTAGTCTTTAAGCTTTAATGACAGCAACTGAATTGATCATCAAGGCGTAGATAAATCTCCTCCTTGAAAACCCTAAGTTTGTGTAAAGGAAAGCTCATCTAGATCTCACAAGAGATTTACACAAACCGCAATATGAGCAACACTAAAACGTAGTTAGGGTTTGCCTTTTATACTTAAGACAAATAAGAAAATCTAAAAACGTTTTAAAACAAATAGGGCTGAGTTGGAAAATTCTGCAGAAAAGCGATCTGCCCGAGCTTCGATTGGTCGAGCCTAAGCTTCAATCAATCGAGCCAGGCCGAAAGCCACAGTGCTTCTTGCTTTAAACTCGATTCCAACTTTACATTGACATACAACTTTGAGCTAGCTTTAAACACTTCTAAACACATTGTTTTGATCATGGTTTATCAACAATACAAATTAGAGTTCTAAATACATAAAGTCCTAAACTTTAGAATCTAACAGAGATATTTGCCTAGCAAGCCAAGAAATAATGTTATTTGGTCCAATTTTATCTTCTTCTTTTTTGTTATCATTTGGGTTATAGATTATTCGTGCAGGATTTGGCTAATTTTTATTTGCTTAACAAGCCAAAAAATATGTTAGGGGCCGAATATAATTTTCTTGAAAAACTTGGGAAGGCCACAGCCCTTTTAGTGTATGAAAAGCTCTCTATATACTACTAAGGAAATTTTAATGAGGTCAGGGGGGCTAGAGCCCCCCTTGATCAGTTCAATGCATCAAACCATTCCATGTTGAAATCAGACAAATTAGTTTTGGCACAACTTACAGTTTGGATAGGGTTGTCTTCAAATTTCTAAAGTCATAAATATCTACACGTAACCTTTGAGTCATGCTGTACTAGACTGGATGCTTCGTCTCGACCTCACACGTTGTTAAATTTTGAATACAAAAGTCTATTACGTTTGACACCCGTTTTGTAAACAAATACTAACACTGTAACACGTACGTGTCAATCTCTTTCCCTCACAGTAGCAGTAGCGACCCGATTCCTTATGGAAGATAACCCACCAAGTGAGTAGATAAGAATTCCTAGAAAATCCAAGTCCAAATTTCATCACGTTTAGCCTTTAAATTAGTGTATATATAAACCGCTATATATACCATGACAAGGTCATTGGATTAGCACCAAGCCATACCACACCCAAGTTCATCATTGATCAAATATACTTGTTAGTTGTTACCACCAAAGCAACAATGATGAAAACTCTGGCACTCTACGGCCCTATCTTGACCTTCTTTTTCTTATCTGGTATGCCTCACTATCTACTTCTAGTATGCATTACTACATTGCTTTTGTCGGTCATTTTTTTTAATCACAAAATTTTAGGTTGCGACAATCATCATATCGGCTATACAATAAAGCCATGAACCCCACGGATTAAGCTTTCATTATTATATTCATTGACATTTCACATGAAACACATTTTGGATTTTATGCGCTGGACACTTGTTCTTCTCTCTTGATCTCTTCTAAATTCTAATAGTCCATAGATGAATGGACCTCTAATGAACAGGTCACATTGAGGGTAAGTGCTAGATTTCATGCATATTTATATATCATCGATGATTCTTTTTTTTTTTACTTATATAGACACCTCTTCTATTTCAATTGCTCAACATGATTGAATACTTACGGTTGTGAACCGAGTTAGGCCTTGCGCTGACATAATACTTACAAACAGAATAAAAATACTATTATGTAGTGATTCATCGTTACAAGTGATGGAGTCAGAAATTTTTGCTAAGGGGCTAGATTTTGAAAAATGCTTGACTGATTTCATTTGTCGATTAACAAAATATCAATAGTCATAATCTAGTACAAAGTTCTAAGAAAACAATATATGTTTGGTTAATTTGACACTTTCACTTAATATATATATATATATATATATATATATCTAAAAGATTCACTCACAACAATATCGTCAGTGGTATATGTTCACTCAATAAGAAGTTATATATTATATTATATAAAAGAACAAGAATTAGGTACAGTATTTAGGTGTTATTCTTTAGATATTTTTTTTAAGATTCTGTTATGTGTAGATTTTAGAATCTAAGAAACAACTCATAAACTATTATATCTAAATTTTGTCCTATATAAAATTATATACTGTGAAACGTAAAAGATTGCCAACCACAAGTTTTTATTATATAGCACTAATAGCAGCCACAAACTGAAGTTAAAAAATTACAGAATCACAGCTGTATAACAGTATAATTAACACAGCACGCAGTAAAATAGCCCACGGTAAACTAGCAAACTACTTCAGTCTTTAGTTAATTTTTTGGTTGGTTCTACCAAAGTAAACTGCAATTTCTTAATCATGGGGTTGCTGGTTTGGTTGTTTTTTTGTTTTTTTTGTTTTTTTTTTTTTAATGTGGATCTCTGTTGATTTGGTGTGTGTTTAAAGGAGAATTTGGGTTTTGTTAGTATATTTGAAGGGTCATGGGCTGGGGAATTTGCCATCTGGGTTTTTTATAATTTATTTATTTATTTTTGGGTTCTTTTCCACTATCGCAGTTCGGAGATTACTTCAAAAAGTTGATGGGCCAATTATAAAGGTTTAAGTTCTAAATTTTAGATTTTAAGAGGCGTGATTTTTTTTTTTGGAGGGGGGGGGGGGGGGGGGGGGGGGCGGAGGCGTGGTGGTAAATTTTTGTTGTTAGTAATTTTATTATGGCGAAAAACACATTTTAGTCCCTATGTTTTCGCATGATTCCCACTTTGGTCCCTATATTTTATTTTTACCGCTTTTAGTCTCCGTTTAGAAAAACGTATTCTGTTTTAGTCCTTTTCGTTAGTGTTGTTAGGGCACTGACCTACGTGGCAAACAGAATTATTAAAATAATAATAAAAAATTTTATTTTGTCATTAAAAATGCCAAGTCAGCATTGAAATTAAAAAAAAATAATTTATTAATTTTAATTAAATAAAAAAATAAAAAAACATAAATAAAAACAGAATTAAAAACTAAAAATTATATGAATTGAGATCTAAGTATATCTTGAACAAGAACACAAACCCAGATTTAAGTACACCAACCCAGAAATTAAAATTCAAAAATTAAAATTTTCAAAATAACCATTTTCTCAACCCAACAAAATCATCAAATCCTAAAACTCCAAACTACCAAATCAATCCAAAAATACATCACAACCAATCCAAATAAAAAAATCTCAAACTTAGAAAAACCTATCAACCACCACGTCTGAAGCAAGCCACGAACCCAGGGACCATCATAGTGACCAAACCCACCAATAAATCACAAACCAAACCACAAATAAAGAACCAAACCACGAAGCAAGCCACAAACCAAACCTAGATCGGAACCACCAACTACCACCACCCTGACCCAAATTGGAACCCCATTATAATTGAACCCAAAAATCAATACATTAATATCTCAATTTCCAATTTTGATTTTTCTTTCCCTCCATTTTCTGGGAAACCAAACAAAGAGTAGTATTAACGAAAAAACAGAGTATGAAAGAAGAAACAATAGAACGAATCAGTGCCAGTGGATCCAACAAGGAGGCATTGATCACCGGAGTGAAGAGAGAGAGAAATCTTCGATTAAAGGAGTGGAACCCAACGGAGGATGACCCACGAACAATCAGACCCACCCTTTGATCCACACTCACGACTACTTCGATCCACGCCCCAAATCAAAAACCCACACTCCAACCCACGACTCCTTCGATCCACGCAGACCCACGAAGAGAGAACAAAGAACAGAGAACAGAGGGAGACCATCAGACCACATTGGACGCATGACTATCAGACCACCATTGCCGAACCAGAACCATCGTCGGACCAGAACCATCGCCGAATCACATCCATCGGGAGAGAGAAGAGAGAAAGGAAAGAGGAGAGAACTGAGTTCGGAGAGAGAGTTGTGAGAATAAAAAACTTTTTTTATTCAAATAGAGAGAGTAATGGATCTGGAAAGAACGAAGAAAAAAAAGTATAAAATGAGAGTGGGAGTGTTGTGCTGGTTTTATTTTAATTTTTTGGGTTTGTGTTTTGTGTTTGTTTTCATGTTTAATTCCTTGTTCAGGTTTAATTTGATGTTCTTATTTTTTGGGTTTGTGATTTTTGGATTTTAATTTTGTGTTCTTAGATCTGAGTTTGTATTTTTGTTGTTCTTGCTCAAGACACACTTCAATCTTAATTAATGTGATTTTTTACTTTTATTTCTGTTTTTTATTTTTTTTATTTAGTTAAATTCAATAAATTATTTTTTTAAATTTAAATGCTGACTTGGCATTTTTTAATGACAAAATAAAATTTTGTATTATTATTTTAATAATTCCGTTTACCACGTAGGTCAGTGCCCTAACGGCATTGACAGAAAGGACTAAAACAGAAGACGTTTTTCTAAATAGGGACTAAAAATGGTAAAAATAAAATATAGGGACCAAAGTGGGAATCATGTGTAAATGTAGGGACCAAAATGTGCTTTTCGCCTTTTATTAACTACTCAAACTACAATTCAGGGTATATTTGGTTGGAAGTGTGGAAAAGTAGGATGATAAAAAATGTGAGAAGATAGAAAAAAATTTAATTTATCTTTTTTTTTTTTGTTTTTTTTTTATTTATTGAAAGTGAAAAAGTAGAGGAATAGAAAAAGTAAAATTATATAAATTTACTCATTTAGCCTTATTAAAAAATGATTCACAATTAATAGAAAAAAAATTGACAAGCAAAAAAAAAAAAAAAAAAAGAAAAGAAGAGAGAGAGGACAATCACCCAAATTTATCAAACAATAAAAATTATGTCTAGAAAAAAAAAATCATGTCTAATTAAAAAATAATAATAATAACACCATGTACGGCCCAGGAAATCAAAAGAAAAAAAAGGATTAAATAAAAAAGTAGGCAACGTTCCAGGAAGTGAAAATAATAATAATAATAAATGCCTTAAAAGGAGAAACGCCTAGGAAAGCAGAAAAAAATAAATAAATAAAAAGAAAACTGTACTAAATTAGTGCAATATGGAAAATTTTGTTATTTATCTATTAGGCTTCTCTCCTCAAGTTTTCTCTCTATTTTAGAGAGACAAATTTTTTGTTATTTATATATCAAAGTCCTCTCCTCAAGTTTTCTCTTGAGAGACAAGTTTTAAGTGGGTCTAGATGGAAAACATTTGGATCCCACTAAAAATTTTCTCTTACTCTCTCCTTACCAAACAACATCCTTCCTCGTTTTCTCTCCAAAATTTTCTATTCACCATATTTCACCTCAAAAAAACACAACTAAGAAAAAATTTAAAAAGTGAGGAGGGAGGGGGCAATGGCCTTCCGGCCCCTCTCTGGCTCCGCCACTTACAACCATCATCATGATAAGTGTATCTACATGTAAAAATTGCTGTGTACAAGATGTGTTTTGCTTTTTATGTTTTAAGGAGTTTGGTTTACTTGCATGCAGGTGCTCACTCTGCTAAAATAACTTTCACAAACAACTGTCCAAGAACCATCTGGCCAGGAACCCTAGCTTTGGATCAAAAACCTCAACTATCAAAGACTGGATTTGAGTTAGCATCCAAAGCATCCTTAACGCTGGATGTCCAAGCTCCATGGAAGGGCCAGTTTTGGGCCCGAACCCGATGCTCCACCAACTCAGGAAAGTTCACTTGTGAGACTGCCGATTGTAGCACCGGTCAAGTTACGTGCAACGGTAATCTTGCAATCCCGCCAGCTTCTTTAGTAGAAATCAGCATAGCAGCCAGGGGTGGGACGGACTTCTATGATGTTCGCCTTGTAGATGGCTTCAACTTGCCTGTTTCTGTAGCCACCAGAGGCGGCACTGGTAAATGCAAAGCCTCAAGCTGTCCAGCCAACGTGAATACGGTTTGCCCAGCGAAGTTGCAAGTGAAAGGGTCGGATGGTAGCGTGCTTGCTTGCAAGAGCGCCTGTATTGCTTTCAGTCAACCACAGTATTGTTGCACTGGCCCATTTCGCCCCCCAAAATCATGTCCACCCACAAACTATTCTCGTATCTTTAAGCAGCAGTGTCCTCAAGCTTATAGTCATGCTACTGATGATCAGAACAGCTCCTTTACCTGCTCTGGTGCACCCGCCTATGTTATCACTTTTTGTCCATGAATTATAGAGAGGAATTATGCGTTCCTAAATTTGTAATAAGAAACTGATATGTTTAGTACTAAGGCACATGTATGTATGTGTCAACGAATAGTTATTTGAATAAAACATATACCAAATATGTTAGATGGACACACATTATATTTTCTTTGAATGCTAGAATATATATTTTTACATATAATCATAATTATAGTAAAATGTTTATTAATAACTATCATAATTATCAAATTTCATGTTTTTACAAACAAAAAAAAAAATTATATTATATAAAACTTTCATGTGCATTGCAGGGGTTACCAATTAGTTTTTCAAAATTTTCAAAGTAATTCTATTAGGAAGTTTTTAAAATCTTATCTATCCATTTTGAAATGCATGAATTGGATTTTTCAATTATCTCATTAATAATTTAAATAATAAAAATTTGCAATAGTCAATATTTTTTTGTTGTTGGAACATTTATTTAATAAAATAAAAGTTTATTAAATTAATTTGTTGATTTAAATAATAAAATGGCCATGTTAACGGGTGATGATGCAAAGAAAATTAGTAGGCTAGATGCTCTGGGCTTCAACAATTAGTAATCGCTTGGAAGGCCTGAAAAGAAATATACACGATCAAAAGTGACTGGGGTAGACTGGCTAAGAACCCTCCGATGCTCAAGTTAGTTTCTCTCTTAAATTCTAGAGTTCCAACTTTTTAGGAGTTGTGAAAAACTTACTTTCATTTGATGTGGATGAGTGCTTATATAGTGTGCTTTTGAAGCAGTTACTTGTCTCGTAAATTCCCTTATATTTAAGGAAGTCAAAAGGTTTAGGGTTAACTTCTACAACCGCTATAGGAGTTAGAATATTTAATCTTATCTTCTACAATTGTCGTTGGAAGTTAAGTATTTAGCAGAAAATTATAGCGATGAATTATGATTTTGCTTGTGTTTCAAAATAGTGACATGTGGTTCGATTCACTAGTCTTTTGTTGGAAAATTTTTCTAGAAATTTTCCAAGAAATTTTCCAAGTGTTGGGGGTCGCCTAGGCACTTTCCTGATGGACAACCCTCATGCCCATGGACGACCATCCTACGAGGGATGACCATTCCTATCTTCTTGACCTGGACAACTCTCATGGACAAATCGAAGTTGATTCAATTTTCAGTTCACCATCAACAGGTGCTCTTAGGACAATTATTAAGAAATCTTTTAACACCATTTTCATGGAAAATATAAAAAGCTACTAGAAAATTTAGTTGTTCTATCATTTTCCCATTAAAATGTTTCTAAAAATAAATCCTAAACCAATAATCTTAGAGCATTTGTTATTCGTTAACATTTCTCAATGATAAAAGTGAGCTTCATGTGGTTAATAAGCATAAGTGTGGAGTTAGTGTTATTATAGAAAATCCTCAATAAGTAGTGTTTTAGGAATTTTAGGAGGAGTTATCTTAAAAATTCTAAAGATTTTTAAGCCAATACACTTCCTTGGTAGTAATAAATATATATATTACACTACAATTATGAACCGTTTAATACTATATGTGTCAAAAAATATTAATAATATATTGGTTGTTTTGCATAAATTTAAGATGATTGTTTGTGTTTTCTGTTGTTGTAATATTTATGTATAAATTGAATTTTTTTTTTCTTCTATATATACAAGATAGAAATTATATTCTAACATAATCTTGTGTGAAACTCATTCTTAGAGACTTGAACTCTAACCTTTACCCTCGTACCCCACAAGCACTTATACTTGTGGAATGATTATCACACCAAGAGTACGAGAAATTATAAAGTCATTATGGTGGACAAGTGATGTAGTCCACCATTCCAGTAAAAGACTCCCACTTGTTTAAAATTGTAAAGTTTTAAATAAAAACTAAATACTGACTCAGCAATTTTAAATAGGTTAGAGTTTTTTATTAGAATGATGGACAAATGACGTGGTCCACTATGAGGACTGTATAATTTCTCCAAGAGTGCGTGGTGGTATGTACAAATTGACTTTATTTCTTGAAAAAAATAAAGAAATTAATTAATGCAATATTAAATATACCTTTAATTTATGCATATTCTTGGCTTTTGTTAGCCTTGGTTAAAACATATTTAATGCTTTATTATTAAATAATATTTTTAAGTAAAATTTGATTGATACTTTAAGAACATTAGTTTATGACATTTTTTAAAACTTTTTCTAAAAAATAAAGTCAAACCCCTTTTTTTTTTTTTTTTTTTTTTTTTTTTTTTTTTTTTTTCAGGTGGGCAATCTGAGGTAATCTTCAACTATTTCAAATGGGCAATCTGAGGTAACCTTCAACAACGAGAACAAATGAAATGACCTTTGATTAGGTGCCAGACCGTCAATTGGTGATTCTAATCCTCAACACGATC
The DNA here is from genome assembly GCF_932294415.1 of Quercus robur. Taxonomy (NCBI): domain Eukaryota; kingdom Viridiplantae; phylum Streptophyta; class Magnoliopsida; order Fagales; family Fagaceae; genus Quercus; species Quercus robur. The sequence goes on from NC_065540.1 coordinate 7,089,923, forward strand.
CGGGAACTTTATATGTATTCTTCAACCTGATGAATGGCAAGGTAGCATTTGGGCTAGGACCAAGTGCACCAGCAATGACTCATTCTATTTTTTATGGGAAACTGGAGACTGGATTAGCCACAAAGAGTTTCCAATCTCCACCACCCACTTGCCCAGTGACCCCACTCAATTTCTATATAAACCAATATTCTGTGGTGTCCTATGTAGTGAGCTTAAACCATGGGCATAATATGGCAGTCTGGATCGAACCCATTGGTTTAGTGGGACTGTAGTCGATGGGTTTGGACCATAACCTATTGTGGATTGTGTTCAAGATACAAGTAATATGCGTCCATCTAACTTAGTAAGGGATTGTTTACAAGAAAGGCAATGGAAGCATGATTGGCGAAGTTAATATTTGATTGATTTATATATATATATATATATATGAATAATACGGGAATTGATTTGTATCAAGTCAACTTTTTAATAGAATCAATAAATTTTTAACTTGCCAATCACGCTTGGCTTTCCTTAAAAATAAAAACCCTACCTTTCCTATGATTGGCGGAGTTAATATTTGATTGATTATATATATATATATATATATGAATGATACATTGATTTGTATCAATTCAACTTTTTAATAGAATCAATAAATTTTTAACTTGCCAATCACACTTGGCTTTCCTTCAAAATACAAACCCTACCTTTCCTATGTATAAATTCTCCCTTGCCGAACTTATTTCATAATTCCAACTTATATTTTAACTCAAAAGCAAAGGTTCAATGGCTGGCGAAGCTCTCATCGTCCTTCTTCTCTTGTTCATTACAGGTAACTGATTGATACGCCCTTCTCTTTTCTTTTGCTAGATGATAGTATATCACAAAAATATCACAAATATGTGCAAATTTTAATGCACCTTAATATTGGTATTTATGAGGACAAGCAAAGAAGCTAGAGGTATAAGTTAACATGTGAATTATTGTTTCCATCATGAACCTTAAAATCACAATATATAGACTTTTATCAAGATCTCACTGTCTAAGTGGTTTAGGCAAACTGGCAAAGTGATATCAACTTATCACGTATAAAGTTCTTGAACGTATCAAGTTCAAAAATCCTTGCGCCTACGTTTTATGTTATTGACTAATAGTGTGGTAGTTAAAGTAGGGGGTGAGGGTTTAATGTTCTAACAAAAAAAGAAGTATGGGGTGATGAGTAAAGTAGTAACTTTCACACATATTCCATGCACATTATTTATTTCTCGTTTTAATTGTGGATATCAATAAGAGATGTGTACATCATACATGAAATTTGAAACAATTTTTTTCAAAAGTAATATTTACTGTCTAAGTTTGAAACAATATTTTTCAGGTGGACAGGCTACGGTAACCTTCAACTACGAGAACCGATGCACTGAGTCTATATGGCTCGGTGCCACCCCATCAATTGGTGATAGTAATCCTGAGTTCACTTCAGGAACTTCAAAAACACTCCAAATGCCTGATCAATGGAAGGGTTTCATTTGGGGGAGGACCAAGTGCAGCCTCAATGCCACAAATTATTTTTCATGTGAAACTGGAGATTGTGGTGGCAACAAAATTTGCCAATGGCCAGTACCCAATTCCCCAGTGACCATACTTAATTTCACTATTAACCAACCAGTACAAACCAATCCCCTTGTGGTCTCCTATGAACTGAACTTGAACCATGGGCATAACGTGCCAGTCCGGATCCAACCCGTTGGTGGGTCTCTAGTTGGTGGTGGTACTGGACCATGCCCTGTGGTGGATTGTGCTCAAGATTTTAGCAATGTGTGCCCACCTAACTTAGTGGCCAAGGGCAAGGATAGTCGCTATGTTGGTTGTCTTAGTGCTTGTGATGCTTTAAAGGATCCAAAACATTGTTGCTTTGGAAATTTTGCTAGTCCTCAGACTTGCCAGCCTAATGAGTACTCAAGTATCTTCAAGAAAGCATGTGGTCTAGCCCACACTTATCCTGGTGATAATCAACCTCCAATTTATAGCTGCAGTGGGGCAATGAGTTTCAGTATCACCTTTTGTCCCGCATAAATTAGCCATGTTTGGTTTTTTTTTTTTTTTTTTTTTGGGTGGTTTTTGGTTTGCTAACACTACCATGTCATTCCCCTGTGACATAGTAAGTGTTTGTTTGGATAGCTTATTTTTTGCTAGTTTATTTTACTATTTAGCTTATTTTTATTATTATTTTTATGCCCTATTGCACTTTTTAGTATTATTCATAGTTCCCATTATACTATTTTAGTTAATTTTTATTTTTATTTATAGTACTTTTAGCTAAAAAATTTTAGTTTCAGCAAAATAAACGAATCCTAAACAAACCCTAAGTTGAATTTTAAGGCATTGTGAACACGCTCATGTGTAAAAGGTGCACTATTTCTATGCGGGTCCATCCTAATTGGCAGGAGTATGCCACTAGCCTTATGGGTGGGAAGTCGCCATTTGGTTTTTGTGCAGAAACTAATTTGGACCTAATCATCCTAAGTTAAGTGGGCTGACCTCCACTTATGTACCTCATAGTCATGTTTCAAAAAAGATCCCCCTAGGAGGAACCTTTCCTATGCTTGCAAGAATTAAAAGTAAGGCACAAACAAAAGCACACATTCTAAACATATCATTTACAAATTAAAAAACGAATATTCTATCCTTAGGGTTTTGAAAGCTACCACATTCTCAACTCCAAATCCTTAACATGCTTCTAACAAGATTCAATCATCCTAAGCATGATTCTAATAAGATTTAAACATTCTAAGCATGTTTCTAACATGTGTTGAAAGATAAAAGGACAAATAAATAATATTGAAATTGATTTTTTTTTTTTTTTAAAGTTTCTAAAAGAGCCTACCTATGAATGACTAAGGCTGTGTACACAAGCCTCCTAGGGTACATATGTAAGGCCGAGGTTGTGTAAAGCACCCATGAGGTAGAAACCCCTCTTCTAGCCTAAACATGCTTCTAGTCATAACACCTAAATCTAGAAGGAAGAAAAAAATACCGAGGCTAAGAAAAATAAAGAGCAAAAACCTAAAGAAGAAGTTATAAAAATAAAGAAAATTTCTGAAATTTTTAAAGAAAAAAAAAATTGTTAGCTATGCTTCAAGCAAGAACCAGGGCCAGCTCAAGGCATTGTAGGGCCTAAGGCAATTACTTTAAGTGTGGCATATTCTAATATTTTGAATATTAATAACAGATTTATTCCAATTTTGGTATTTTTTATTATTTAAAATCTATTTTTTTAGATGCAAAATTACAAATTAAATGAACCCACCATATTACTCAATTGTAATACAACTAAAATAAATACTATTTATTAAGTGAAGCGACCAAATACTAAAAAATTATGATTTAAAATTTTAATAAAATTATATATTTGATATCTCTAAATAAAATTTGAGTATAAATTTATTTATTATTGGGAGATTAATGAGTTCTATCAACATTTATGTGTGGGAAATTAACAAATTTTACACTCTAAAGCTTAGAAAAACTTAACAAACAATAATTGCCACATCCAATAAAAAGTTTTTTCTTTAACTTTTTTTTTTTCTTTTTGATAAAAAACTACTAATACTTCTATTAGTACATTAATATCTTTATTGATAAAAATTTGGGGGCATTTTTTCATTAGGGGCCTTAGGTGGTTCCCTATTTGCCTCACCAATTGAGTCGGCACTAGCAAGAACCAAAACTTTGATTTGATCATTTCCCTTTTCTTAGTGAATGACAATAATTTAAATGGGTACAAAAATGATGATAGTTAATTTTTTTTTCTTTTTTCTTTTTTCAAAATTTATGGATAAGAATTTAAAAACTATTCCATAAAATTACTCTAAGAACTCTAGATCTTAATTGGTTAATCCTTCCCAAGTTTTTTTTTTTTTCAAAATTAAATTTTACTTTTTGAAATTATGACAATATCTCTTCTAAAAAAAAATAATTATAACAATATATTTTTGGCCAAAGGAGAAGAAACGGAACCTACGCCGGGATTAGATGCCCTACGAATTGGCTACATCTGTAGCCCAACGACCCGTAAATATCTCCAGCCGCCTCAAGTTCAAAGCATCAAACCACTCCCATGTTGAAATCTCAGACAAATTAGTTTTGGATAAGATTATATTCAAATCTACCAAGTAAAAATTCTAAGGACGTAACCTTTTAGTCGTGGTGTACTAGACTGGATGCTTCGTCTCAACCTCACACGTTGTTATATTGAATACAAAAGTCTATTAAACTTAACAGTCATACTATTACATTTGAAAACCCGTTTTGTAAACGACTAATTCACACTGCTTCCCTTACCAAATACTGACACATGTATCAGTCTCTTCCCTTCACAGTAGCAGTAGCGACCCGATTCCGTATGGAAAATAACTACCAAGTGAGTCCAATTTTCCGCATGTTTTGCCTTTGAATAGGTGTATAAACCACTATATATACCGCGCAAAGTTCATTGGATTAGCACCAAGCCATACCAAACCCAAGTTCATCATTGATTGTATTTACTTGTTACCACCAAATTAAGCAACAATGATGAAAACCCTGGCACTCTATAGCCTTACCTTGGCCTTCTTTTTCCTATCTGGTATGTCTTGATCACCATCTACTTCTGATATGCGTTATTACATTGCTTTTGTCAGTAATTTTTTTATTTAAATAAAAATAATGTAGTGGTTCATAATTACAACCTAGTTACAAGATATGTTTTGCTTTTTCATCTTCAAAAGCGTTTGGTTTACTTAAATGCAGGTGCTCACTCTGCTAAAATAACTTTCACAAACAACTGTCCAAGAACCATTTGGCCCGGAACCCTAACTTCGGATCAAAAACCACAACTATCAAATACTGGATTTGAGTTAGCATCCAAAGCTTCCTTAACTCTGGATGTTCAAGCTCCATGGAAAGGCCGGTTTTGGCCCCGAACTCGATGCTCAACCAACGCAGGAAAGTTCACTTGCGAGACTGCAGATTGTAGCACTGGTCAAGTTGCATGCAATGGAAATGGCGCAATCCCGCCAGCTTCTTTAGTAGAAATCAACATAGCAGCCAATGGTGGGAAGGATTTCTACGATGTTAGCCTTGTAGATGGCTTCAACTTGCCTGTTTCGGTAGCCACAAGAGGCGGCACTGGTGAATGCAAGACCTCAAGCTGTCCAGCCAACGTGAACGCAGTTTGCCCAGCGGAGTTGCAAGTGAAAGGGTCTGATGGGAGCGTGCTTGCTTGCAAGAGCGCTTGTACTGCTTTCAATCAACCACAGTACTGTTGCACTGGTGCATTTAACACCCCTCAAACATGTCCACCCACAAACTATTCTCGTATCTTTGAGCAACAATGTCCTCAAGCTTATAGCTATGCTTATGATGATCAGAATAGCACATTTACCTGCTCAGGTTCACCTGACTATGTTATCACCTTTTGTCCATGATTTATAGAGAGGAATTATGTGTTCCCAAATTTGCAATAAGAAACTAATATGTTTCAAGTACTAAGGCACATGTATGTATGTGTCAACAAAATAGTTATTTGAATAAAACATGTACTAAATAAATACTGCAAAATTTTACTTTTTTTGTTGTTGAGAAAAGTGAGGTTGTGCTTATGAGTTATGAGAAGGAAATTTTTTGGGCTACTCTATCACTTGTTATTCATGTTGTACTAAGATAGGGGATTTTTATTCTTGAGGGTAAGCATACAAATTTAAATTGAAAAGTAAATTGCAAATCATACCTCTCAAATTTGGGGCCATTCTGTTTTTTTCTTCTAACGTTTCAAAGTCTAGATCCACTCCCCTAATGTTAGGGGTCATTTGTGCAAATATGTTTATTAAGAGTTTGTTTGAGATTCATTTATTTTGCTAAAACTAAAAACTTTTTATTGAAAATACTGTAAATAAAGGTAAAATTTAGCTGAAATAGCAGTGGGGCCCATGAATCATACCAAAAAGTGCAGTGGAGCCTATGAATAATAGTAAAAATAAAATGAATAGTAAAATAAGCTGACTTTTTAATTTAAAGCCAAACGCACCCTAAGTGTTAACTTATTCAACATATTTTAACTAATTCAAACAAGAATTGATTCTCAAAGAGTTGAACTCTTTGAAAAATCTTTTGGTAGAAATTTTTGCCAACTTTCTCAACTTGTTAATCTATGTACAACTTTTGAAGTTGTAAGGTAACCCAATACAAATAAGCTCTCCTTAACAAGCACTAAAGAAAGCATGCTTGGGCTTAGATATGGTAAGTGACAACTTTGACTGCTTCATCTTAATAATATGTGGAATTTAGGTTAAGATTAGGTAGGATTAAGAATATAAATATATATGAGTTTGATTCAAGTTATACCTGATGTAACTCTTAGCGATATTACACCACTTAATAACTTATTATTAGATGCGAATTTTGACAAATTTACTGTTGGATTACATTATATTCACATACTCTCCGTGTTTGCAAAATTTCACAGTGATTAAAGATCAATAGTCATGTTATCAATTAATTGTTTAAATTCAAGTTTTTGTAGTTTAAAATAATACATAAAAGATGAGTTCATGGATCACATGGTAAATAGCATCTGATTGGTATGAAAATTGGCATGCATATTAAGCACATATAGAACATATAATTCAACGGTGGGATTCCTAAAATATGAATTTAATAACAAGTTATTGGGTGGTGTAACATTATTTAGAGTTACACCAGGTGTAACTTGAATCAAACTCTCTCTCTCTCTCTCTCTCTCTCTCTCTCTCTCTCTCTCTCTCTCTCTCTCTCTCTCTCTCTCTCTCTCTCTCTCTCTCTCTCTCTCTATATATATATATATATATATATATATTATAGCAATGATGTGTAAATTGCAAGGCTTCAAAAGCTATTTTATATTTAAAGCTCCACTAGAATTTTAATGCATCATATTTTCTTTGAATAGTAGAATATGTGGTTCCATATGCAAATAAAATCATAATAAATACTTAATGGTAGAATATATAATTTTACATAAAAAAATTTAAAATAAAATGCCTATTGATTCTCCCAAAAAAATTAATAATAATAATAAAATGCCTATTAATAACTATCATGATTATCATAATTCATATTTTGAAAAACAAAATCGTATTATATAATACTTTCATGTGCATTGTATGGGTTACCAATTAGTTTTTCAAATTTTCTAGGTAATTCTATTAGGAAAATTTTTTTTTAGAAAAAATTATCAATTTTGAAATGCGTGAATTAGATTTTACAACCTCATCAATAATTTAACAAATAAAAAAACTGGAATAGTCAAGATTCCTTTTGTTGGAACATTTTAATAATAAAATATTTAATAAATTAATTTGTTAAATTAAATGATAAAAGTGCAAGTTTCGTGTGGTGAATGAGTCATAATTGAAGAGCTAGTGTTTTTATAGAAATCTTCAATAAGTAGTGTTTTAGGAACTTTATGGAGGAATTATCTTAAAAACTCTAAAGAATTTTAAGCCAATTCTTTATATATATATATATATAGAGTTTCAATTTATGACGTCTGCTTCTAATGATAACTCTTTATCATTAAACTAAGACACTAATCGGTTTTTGGTGTAGACAGAGATTGAATCTCAAATTTCTTATTCAACTATCATAGATTTTACAAGTTGAGCTAACTGAAACTCACTAAGCCAACTCTTCCTTGGTAGTAATAAGTAGATATTAAGTTATGGTTACGAACTATATAATATATGTGTCAAATTTTTTTTAATGATATATTGGTTGGTATGCATAAATTTAATATGAGTGTTTTGTTTGTGTTATCTTGCAATATTTATGAACAAATTGACTTTATTTGTTATAGATAAAAAATTAATTATTTCTGTATTAAATATACATTTAATTTATGCATATTCTTGGATTTTGTTAGGCAATGGTTAGAGTAGTCCGGATCGAACCCATTGGTGGGACTCTAGATGGGTCAGGGCCATGCCCTATTGTGGATTGTTTTCTAGCTAAAAGCAATGTGTGTCCATCTAACTTAGTGGCAACAAACAAGAATGGGCAATATATTGGCTGTTATAGTGCATGTGATGCGTTAAAGGATCCAAAATATTGTTGCACTGGGGATTACGGTAGTCCACTGGCTTGCCAGCCTAATGATGAGTACTCAACTAGCTTCAAGAAAATATGCAATCTTGCTCACACCCATCCCCAGGTGATAATCAACCTCCAATTTATAGTTGCAATGGGGCAATGAGTTACAGTATGACCTGTCCCTCATAAATTTGCCTTGTCATTGCGATGATAAAGTTAATAATTTCCGGATATATAAGTTGATAATTGGCACGAAAACTTGATTTGGAAATTGATTTGGAAATTGTCCCTCCAATTTATAAGTTGCTTGTGGTATGATTCGGAAATTGATTTGTATCAACATGTAATTTAATAGAATCAACAAATTATTAACGTGCCCATCATTTTTTTTTTTTTAATACAAGATAGAAATTCTACTTTAATATAATCTAAGTGTATATATATGTAAAACTCCCTCATAAAGACTTCTACTCCGGCCCTTGCCCCCCGCCACCCCCCCCCCCTTCCCACAAGAACTATGTACTTGTAGAGACACCATCACGCCAAAGATGCGTGGTAGTCCCATCATTCTGTATATTCGTTTAGACCCTTTAAACAGATTGTTTAACCTAATTTATTAACTAAGTGATTACTTAAATTAATTTTCAGATTTAGGTTAAATACAAATAAATCATATTATGCAAATATGCAAAAAAGTTAATAACACCACGATATGATAACCTAGTAAAACTAATGAAACTAACCGTTTAAGGTAAAAACCGGGGGAGGATTTGACCTTACTATCCTCAAGGTAAAGTAAATTCACTATATGAGAATTGAAGTTTTTACAATCAGATTTAATCCTAAATCTATTGCTACCTCATGTAGTAACTTACTGACACGACCACGTGCAAGTTCCGAATCCACGGACTCCTTCTCTCCTTGGATTTACACCAACACAAGCACCCTTGTGACTTTGAGATCCCACTCAAAGGTTTCATATCACCTTCAGTTGTTGATCTTGATGTAGCAACTATGTTCTACCAATGTTTGATTGTAGTTTTGGCTCTAGTAGATTCTTGTGTAGTTAAAAGGTTCAAAACCTCTCAAATCTCACAAAGAGTAACACACAAAGTCTTCTTCAGCACCCTCAAAATGTGGCTAGGGTTTCCCTTTTATATGTAGAGAAGTTTAGATGAAACCCTAAACATTTTCGCGGGCTTTGGGCCTGTTTAAAAATTCTACAGAAAATTGTGCCTGTGATTTTCGATCAGTCTAGTCTAATTCTCAATCGGTCGAGAAAGGCAGAACTTCACTTCCTTTCCTGCAATCAACTAGACTTCAAAACTTGAAACAACCTTATTTAAGCATTGCCTAAACATCTAGACTAGACTTGTTTTGTTCTCGGTTTGCCAACACAATACAACAATGATTCTAAATATTTAATTATAAATCTTTAGAACCTAACAATTTCCACCTTTGGGAATCCGTGACAAAACACACATACAACATGTAATGCTTAAATCAAATACAAATTATTGCCGTAATACAATTCTTACACAACTACTAACTATTAGTTGCTAGTATAGACAACAACTATAGAAAGAATTAACCTGTAATTTCCTGAAACACTAAAAACAAACCATAAATGCATGTGTGGAAAATGTAGTATAACAATCTAAATCAAAATTTGAAATTTGAATTCACAAAACATATAAATAGATAGTGAACACATCAATATGAATAACCTCATCATCATCAACTATCACAATCAATAAACACATCACATCAATGTTTGTGAATCCAAGACATACACAACAAAGATAAAGATATACAAATAAACACAAATACCAAAAAGAATATCCAAATACATTAAACTGATATGCAAATACATCAAAACTCCCCCTAAATACAATAAGTTTACTCCCCCTATGTACAAAAAATCTAAAATCTACTCCCCCTTTTTGTTACGTATTACCAAAGGCAAACTTAGTCCTCAAAGGGTGGATGAGGTGGAAAAGCACTCCTATAGTCTGTAAAATCAGCTCTCAAAGATGCAACCTTCGTCAACAACTCATCAAGAAACTATCCATGAGAAGCCTTAGTAGTAATGAAGGATTGCATCATAGCATGGAGTGAAAGAGAAGGAGCAACAGTCGGATCAACATCCTCAACATCACCAGCAGGATCCACAACAGCAGTCGAATCCACAAATGTCTCCTCAATAGCAGGCATAGTACCAGAGGTAGTAGTAGCATCTCCTCATGGTCTTTTAGAAGTCTCAATGCTTTGCTCAGCACTCTTCATTTGTGCTTGCCTCTGTCTAAGGTAGGTGGCTCCTATAGGGGCAGTAATATGCATTAACTCTAGGGGAGGAAAATCTAACAAACCTAAGAACCTCAAAATCCTAAAAATGAACATACGAAAGAATAACTTCTAACTCTTACTCTTACTCCTATCGATATCAACAATGGTTTGTATAAACATGGATGGAAAATACATAAAACCATCAGTAATAAAAGCATAAAGGAAAGCACATCTCTCTATGGGAACAGTATGAACATGTGAAATGGGATAGATGTTATGACATATGATCCTTAAGTATTAAGAATTAAGCTCGGTGAACTCAAAAGAATTGATTCTTGGTTCAGAACCCCAAGAAACAAGACGACCACAAAGAAGGGACATCATATCATCAACTACAGGAAACTCAGTGTATGGGTATGTGGGTTTACGGACTAAAGGCACTCCTAAAGCCTCAAAAATAGTTTGTTTAGTGATGGTAAACTCTTGACCACGGATCCAGGAAGTCAAATAATGACCACCCGTGACCTCAGAATAGATAGAGAGGTTAGAGTAAAACTCTCTAATCAAGACTACAGGAGGAGGATCAAACACCTCACACAAGGAAACCCAATTCCTAGACACAAAGTTCCTACGAATAGAAGGATCTAGTTCACTCAACACTATCTCCCTCTCACCCCAAATAGACCTATATTTTGTTAAGGTCTCATACGTTTCCTCACACTTAGCAGACAGAAAAAGATCTCTATCACCTAGTGCTGAACCTGAAGTGGAAGACACAGGGTTCCTATTGGCTCTAGTTTTGAATTTCCTACTAACCTTAGAAGCCATGACTAAGAATCAAAAAAAAAAAAAACAAAAAAAAAAAAAAAAACAAAAAAAAAACAACAAAAAAAAACCAAAAAAAAAAAAAAAAAAAAAAAAAAAAAACAAAAAAAAAAAAAAAAAAAAAAAAAAAACAAAAAGCAAAAAAAAAAACAAAAACAAAAACAAAACAAAACAAAAAAAAAAAACAAAAAAAAAAAACAAAAACAAAAAAAAACAAAACCAAAAAAACCAATAAAAAACAAAACAAAACAAAAACCAAGGGTAGACAGCATAAGAGGGATTAGAGACAAGATAACATACAATTTGAAAAACTATATGATGCATGATAGTTAAACTCATATGATGCATGATCTAATGCTTTTAAACAGTCCAAATTCATCACAATTTTGAAAATTGACAAAGGAAATTTAAGAATTTTTAGAAAATCCCCAATTTTGAAAAAACCTAATTCTCAAAAATCGTTATATTGACTAATTAAACAACACAACAAGCATAAAACAAGTTATAATCACTCAATCCATCAATATCAAAAGCCAATTTCACAAAATCCCCAATTTCTCAAGAACTTAGAACCCTAATTTCGAAATTTCCAATTAAACACAAAAATTTTGAAATTAAAGTATGTGAAACATGTTTAAACGATGCATGAACAAAAACCCATGGTTCAAATTTGATAAAAAACAATCATCAAAAACCCCAAAATTTAAAACATAATAAAATTCCTAAAAATTTCATGTAAAATGCATGTAATTGTGTAAAAAGATGAAAAAGAAAGGTTAAAAGTGTCTTACCTTAAGTGTATGAAGAAAACCTTTGAATCTTTGACCAAAAAAAAAAAAAAAAAAAATTGAGAAGAGGGATCAAGAGAGGAATTGAAGAGATAGACAAAAAAAATTTCTTTAAAAAAGTCGGATCTGATTTCTATATGTTTTTAAAATTCGAAATCCGATCGATCAAGAGGAATTGAAATACACATGAAAATAGGCTCAACTGATTGAAAGGAATCGGGCAGGAATCCAAGGAACCCGAAACTTTTAAAAGAAGAAGCTATTTTTCTCCTTTACATTTCGATCGGTCGAAAAACAAGCTCGATCAGTCAAATTACAAAGAAACAAAAATTTTGAAAAAATCCTAGAAAAATTTTCTGCAAAATCATTTGAAAAACTGTTTTTATGATATGGCATGAATGTTCATGACTTCAAATGATCTTCAAAACCAAAATTTTCAAAGAAAGATTCAACTTGATCAAATTTCCTCACTCATTTCTTTACTCACACCCAAGAAAAAATGCATTAAACGCATCAAGAAATTTAAATTTGTGTTGGGAAATTTAGACCTCAGTTGATAGAATTAACAAGTTTTAAACCCAAGTTGTTAATTAGATTTATTATGAATAAAACGTGTTAAAACAAACAAACATCAATATCATGTCAAAATCATGCAGCGGAAAAATAAATAAGACAAGATATGATAACCCAAGAAAACCAATGAAACAAACTAGTTTCACAGTAAAAAACCTGGAGGGAAACTTTCCGAAAAAGCAATCCACTATAGAAAAGAGAAGTTTCAGATCTAGTACAAAATCTTTGTCCCTAGACTCTACAATCCCCGTAGATGAACTCACAGCAGAAATCTTCTACCGCTTCAGAACCTCTGAACTCTTTAATATATAAACGCCACCTTTTGATGCACAAATCCCAATACGTGACTAACCAATTGCGCGGATCCTAGTACGCGACTTCAATCACCAACTAGAGAAGGTTGTTGGCTGCAAAGTTCTTCACTTCATGAACAATGAAGATTAAGAAGCACTTGGTTACAAAACCCTAAAGTGCAAAAGACACAGTAGCTTCTTTTAGAGAGAATAAGGCATTGGTCACCTTTTGCATATATTCTCCTTGTATTCTCTTATGTGACGGCCTCTAAAATAAGTCTTATATAGGTCTAGGGTTGTGAGAAAAGAAACCCTACACATACATGTCATTATGGGCTGAAAATCAGATCTGAAAAACTAAATTTGGTAAAGCTTGACAGATAAGGTGTCGAGCCAAGTGTCGAGAAACATCTCGATCGATCCACCAGGTGTCGAGAAGCTATCGAGGAGATAGAAACTTTCTCGATTGATCGACCAGCTATCGAGAAGGTGTCGAGATTGCGATAAGAAACACCTTAAGAGGCTTGATAGATAGCCTAGCTGTTGAAAGGTGTCAAGTAGCTATCGAGCTTTAAAAACTCTTCATCACATAAGTTTGAAAGTGACTATCACCTAAAGAGTTACATCATATAACTCTCACATCTTCTAGAAAACACGCTTGCAACCATGCAATTTTTTTTTTCTTTTGAACCATATTTTTCTTTTTGTTTTTCATTTTGTTTCTTTTAACTAATGTACAATAACACCTTAAGAATTTTGCTATGCAAGTGCTACACCTTACCGAACACAGCTTTTATGATTTGCACATGGGTGTTCATGATTGGCGAGTAACAGTGATGAGATGGTTATTTATGCATTTCTCCTAAAGATTTTTTAGTCCTTACAATCAAAAGCATGTGACTTCAAATCAAGAGCATGTAATTTAAAACCATAAACAACTCACACAATATAAGCACTACATAGCACAAACTAGCAAAGTGCAGAAAAATAAAACTCATCAAAGCTAAACAAGGTACACAATCATGAAATGTAAATTTCATAAGCTAACCTTAATTACACCTCTTAAAGATGCATAATACCAAAAAAATATATATATATCTGATTTTCTATTTTTTTTTATATATTGTTAAAAAAAATGAAAAACATAAAACAAAACAAACTTAGAATGCAATGTATGAATGTTATGCAAATGCAATCCTAAAGAAAAACAGTTTTGGTCACAAGAGATAGAAAGAATTTACACAATGACCATGTCAGACAGACTCACTAAGATTGAATCTTTTGCATCTAGACACTTTTAGATGCAAACTTGGAGTTGGGATTTGTCCTAATTTTAGTTCCAGGATTAGTATAAAGGTTAAGAACTTTCACCAACTCATGAATAATTGCAATAGGATCTTGTGCTTTTGGCACATACACTTTTTTTTAGGAGATTTCTTTAAAGCTTGCAACTTAAAGTAATTTGGTCTAGTACGCCCAGCTCTACCACAAAAGTGACAAAACCATTGAGGTTTGTGGTTTTTCTTACTTTCAGATTGATTAGAATTTTTAGTTTTAGACTCACTCAGATCTACCCTAGTTCTTCTAGAAGCATGAACTACTTCCTTATGAACCTTAACTTCAAAAAGAGTTTGATGAACACCAGAAGATGATGTAGCAAGTGAAAAATTAGGATGATTCACTACAGTAGTAGATCCATTCTCAACAAAACCTAGTTTAGAGGTATAAGCTCTATCTATTTGTTCTCTAGCAACAGATAATTCTAATTCTAAACTTTTAACTTTTAACATTTTAAAGCAAAGACATGTTCTCAATCTTAACAGAGTTCAAGAGTTCATTAGCATCAAACAACTTTAGCAGCAAATTTTTCTTTTCTTGTTCAAGAGTGTTTATCTTTTTCAACCCTAATTCAACAGTCATAGCATCTTTAGCTGCTATCTTGCAAAGCTTGTTGTAAGCTTCCTGCAAATCTGCATTCTCAAAGAGTTCCCCATCAGAAGGGTTCTCATCAACAGTCTCAATTTCACTTACTATAACAGTAGCAGTGAAAGCCATGAAGTTTCCTTCTTGATCACTTTCAGACTCTTAATCAGAAACTTCATCATCACTCAAAGTAACAGCCATAGCCTTACCTTTTGATCTCAAGAAAGTTGGACACTTAGATTTCAAATGATCGTAACCCTGACAGCCATAACACTGTTGTCCTAAAGAATTATTTGAAGATTGACCTACTTTTTCTTTTAATTTTTCAGCATTATTGTTTTTGGCAGTGTCATTCTTCTTCACAT
The DNA here is from genome assembly GCF_932294415.1 of Quercus robur. Taxonomy (NCBI): domain Eukaryota; kingdom Viridiplantae; phylum Streptophyta; class Magnoliopsida; order Fagales; family Fagaceae; genus Quercus; species Quercus robur. The sequence goes on from NC_065540.1 coordinate 7,105,061, forward strand.
TCTTAATATTAACATTGTTTCTATTTCTTGCCCTCCTATTATTATTTCTCAGAAAATTTCTAAAGTTCTAGGAAAGATAAGCAATCTCAGTAGATAAGAGTTCATCATCAAATCCACAATCATCAACATCATCAACAAATTTCAAAGCCATAGATTTGGATTTATTAGTCTTTGGTAAATCAGATTCATATGACTGAAGAGATCTTATAAGTTCATCTACAGGGATAAAGTCAACATATTTATTTTCAATTATGACAGTCACTTTGGGTCTAAAATCCTTAGTCAAAGATCTATGATTTTTTCAAACAATTTTAGGTTAATCATAAACTTCACCCAAATTAAAATTAGAATTGACAATATCGTTCAACTTAGCATAGAATTCATTAAAAGACTCATCATCAGACATTCTAATACTTTCAAATCTAGATGTCAACTGCTGCAGTTTATTAATTTTTATTGCCTTAGTGCCTTCATGCACTGTTTGCAAGATGTTCCATGTAGTGTGAGCAATCTCCACATTTGAGATTCTCTTAAATTCTTCCATAAACATAGCATTGAATATCGCATTCATAGCCTTGTTATTGAAGCTTGTTGCTTCCTTTTGGGCAGTAGACCATTCACCAGTAGTAGTGGTTTGGTCTTTACCAACTGTTCTCAACAGACATCCACACTCTATCATCAACGGATTTCAAGAAGGCTTTCATCCTTACTTTCCAATAAGCATAATTATTTCCATCAAAGTGTGGGGGGATCACAAGAGAGTGACCGTATTCCATGACAACAAGGGTCAAGGATCAACTCTAGGTTAAGAACCCATAAACAAGAACTAACCTACTCTGATACCACTTGTATATTCATTTAGACCCCTTAAACAGATTGTTTAACCTAATTTATTAACCAAGTGATTACTTAGATTAATTTTCAGATTTAGGTTAAACACAAATAAATCATATCATGCAAAGATGTTAAAAAGTAATAACACTACAATATAATGACCTTGGAAAACCAATGAAACTAACCATTTCAATGTAAAAACTTAGGGAGGATTTGACCTACCTATCCTCAAGATAAAGTAAATCCACTATAAGAGAATTGAAGTTTTTACAATCAAATTTAACCCTAAATCTATTGCTAACTCATGTAGTAACTTACTGAAGTGATTACTTAGATTAATTTTCAGATCTAGGTTAAACACAAATAAATCATATCATGCAAAAATGTTAAAAAGTAAATAACACTACAATATAATAACCTTGGAAAACCAATGAAACTAACCATTTCAATGTAAAAACTTGGGGAGGATTTGACCTACCTATCCTCAAGATAAAGTAAATCCACTATAAGAGAATTGAAGTTTTTACAATCAAATTTAACCCTAAATCTATTGCTAACTCATGTAGTAACTTACTGAGACAACCACGTGCAAGCTCCGAATTCATGTACTCTTTCTCTCCTTGGATTTACACCAACACAAGCACCCTTGCTTGTGACTTTGAGATCCCACTCAAAGGTTTCATATCACCTTCACTTGTTGATCTTGATGTAGCAACTATGTTCTACCAATGTTTGATTGTAGTTTTGGCTCTGGTAAATTCTTGTGTAATTAGAAGGTATGAAACCTCTCAAATCTCACAAAGAGTAACACACAAGTCTTCTTCAGCACCCTCAAAACGTGGCTAGGTTTTCCATTTTATATGTGGAGAAGTTTAGATGAAACCCTAATCATTTTTGCAGGCTTTGAGCCTGTTTAAAAATTCTACAAAAAAACTATACCTGAGATTTTCAATCAGTCGAGCCTAATTCTCGATTGGTCAAGAAAGGCAAAACTTCACTTCCTTTTCTGTAATTAGCTGGATTTCAAAACTTGAAACTTCCTTTTTTAAGCATTGCCTAGACACCTAGACTAGACATGTTTTGTTCTCGGTTTACCAACACAATACAACAATGATTCTAAATATTAAATTCTAAATCTTTAGAACCTAACACATTATTTTCTAAAATTAAAGAATTTGTTTCAATTATATGTAGAAGCATAAAATCATTGAAATTAATCCTTCCAAATAGAATCTATTAATTTGTATATGTGACAACATTGGATTAAGACCCGATAAAATATTGCTATTGCACCATGCAATTAACTCTTAGTTATGAGAGAGAAATTAAAAAAACCAGTCACAGACCCACATGATGTGTGGGAATAAATAATTATTTTTTATTATAATATAATGTATAATTTTTCTCTAAAATTTTTTTATGATAATTTGTTTTCCCTAAAAATTAAACAATTTATATTCAGTCCAATTAGGTCTACTTCAGTCCCATTCGGTTTAATTTGATCCACTCAGTTCAATTCAATCCACTCGGTCAATTTTTTATTCCCCTTAAGTCCATTTTAGACTAATTGGGCCTCAAATTGATTATTTTTGTAGGTTTTCTTTTTAAGTTTAGCTCAAAATTTGTTTTTTTTTTCTTAATTTTTGGGTTGAAAAGTATGAAATTTTATTATATTTGGGCTAAATTCTTTAGTTTTGAGTTAAAAAAAAATACAAAGAAAATAGTAAAATAGACACTAGAAATAAGAAATATGAGCCTTAAATGCAATAAAAATGATAAATATTTAAAAGTCAAATTCAGTCCACATTGGTTCTATTTGGTCCATTCTATCCTCTTTGGTCCAATTTGATTCTATTCGGTTTTGTTTAGTCCATTTTGTCGACTAAAGTTCTATTTGGTCCAATTAAGTCAATATAGTCTTATTCAGTCCACTTATGTCCAATTTGGTCTATTCAGTCCACATTGGCCCTATTCTGTTCATTTTGGTCCTATTCGGTCCATTCTGTCCACTTTGATTCACTTTAGTCCTATTCGGACCATTCAGTCCACTTTGCTTTTATTTAGTTTATTCTGTCTACTTCGTTCCTATTCAGTCCGCTTTGGTCCAGTATGTTCGCTTCGGTCCTATTTCTATCCAATATGGTCCCATTCAGTCCATTATGTCCACTTTGGTCCTATTCAGTCCACGAGAATAACATTTTCTATGTGAAAAACCTATGAATGGAATAAAAAAGAGAATTGTAAATTTATAATAAGAGGAGGGGGATAAGAAAAGTAAAAAATAGAGGAAGATAAAAAGATAGAAGAAAAGTGATATTAAGGTAGATAGTAGTGGGGAGATGAAAAGGTAAAAGGAAGAGGAAAAGTTAGAGAAAGTATAACAATAAGTTGAGAAATTAATAAGAAAAAAAATTAAAAAGAATGTTGGAAATAGGTGGATGATGTGGTCGTTAATGTGGCTTAATAGGAGCATAATAATAATAAATATTACGCTTCAGCTTTATGTGTGTGTGTGTAACTGTAAAAAAGTTGAACGTTATTTACTTATTTATTTTGAATTTAAGAGCTGAGATTAAAAGTGACTTTTGAAACTTTTAATTTGACTATTGCACTGAATCTCAATCCTCGAGTGAATTTTAGTCAAAACAAAATAAATGGGATGGAAGCCTAAAATCAATCAAATATTAACTTCGCCAATCATGCATCCAGTGCCTTTCTTGTAAACAATCCCTTACTAATTTGGTTATTCCAATTTACATTTTCAACTCAAAAGTCAAAAGCAAAGGTTCAAATATATACATATGAATGAATGATACAGGAATTGATTTGTATCAAAGTCAATTTTTTGATGGAATCAATAAATTTTTAACTTGCCAATCACGCTTGGCTTTCCTTCAAAATACAAACCCTACCTTTCCTATATATAAATTCCCCCTTTCTTAACTTATTTGGTAATTCCAACTTATATTTTTTACTCAAAAGCGAAGGTTCAATGCCTGGCGAAGCTTTCTTCACCATCCTTCTTCTCTTACTCATTACAGGTAACTGATTGATACGCCCTTCTCTTTTCTTTTTCTAAATGGTAGTATATCACAGATATGTGTAAATTTTAAATGCACCTTAATATTGATATTTATGAGGAGACAATGTATTGACTTTTATCAAGATCACACTATCTAAAGTGGTTTAGGCAAACTGGCAAAGTGATATCAACTTATCACGTACAAAGTTCTTGAACGTATCAAGTTCAAGTATGGGGTGAGGTTTTAATGTTTTAACCAAAAAAAAAAAAGAAGGTATGAGGGGATCGAGTAAAGTAGTAATTTTGCACACTCATTTAGTGTACAAATTCCATGCACATTATTTATTTCTCGTTTTAATTGTGGATATGAAGATGTATACTTGAAATTTGAAACACTATTTTTCAAAAGTAATATATACTTTCTAAGTTTGAAACAATATTTTTCAGGTGGACAGTCAACAGTAACCTTCAACTATGAGAACTAATGTGATAGGCCAAGAATGTATTGACCTTTTGTGATAAATTAACCAATTAATTTAGCCAAGTGAAATTAATTAGATTTAATTACATGCAATGAGTGTGGTAGTACAAACAAATCACCAAATAACTAAATGCAGCGGATATTAAATTTGACACAGGTGATTTGTTTACGAATGGAAAAAATCACCAAGACAAAACCCCACTAGGTGATTTTAAGGTCGTCACTCCCGAGAATCCACAATTATCACAACAAGCGGTTACAAGTAAAGGAATCTCAGTACGTTATTCCAACCTACAGTTGAACCCTTACTCCAATACTCAATTGGACTTGTTCTGTAGTGACAATCTCTCCTTTTCAATGCAAGGCTTCTAGTACGTGACTAACCAATATGATGTGTGGATCCTAGTACGCGGCTTACTTCTTTGCACGAATCAAAGTACGTGACTAACTCCACGACAACCCTTTGATTATTGTAGTTGATTCGCAGCAGCTTCACATAGAAACACCAATAAGATCTTTAATGTTGGTACAAGAGACTTTGCTTGGTTACAGAATCCAAAGGCGTACAAGAAACGCAACAATAACTCTTTCTTCTGTAGGAAGAGGCTAAGGTTTCAAAAAGAAAACCTTATGAAGCTCTCTAGGGTTAGGTTTTTCTTTTTGCACCTCCTTTAAATAGGAGCTTAATAGGCTCTCCTATTCCAAATAGGTTGACACAAACCTTGGGCTTTCCTAATCCAATAAGAATTATACAAACCCACAAACCTTGGGTTTTCCTAGTCCTATAAGGATTATACAAACCCATAAATAAATAGTCTTTTAGAATAAAAATGTTGCAAGCTATAGTCTGAATCCAATAAGCTCGATAAATCGAGACATGTGTCGAGCTTTAATGAATCTCGACAAATCGAGCTTCTATCGAGGAGATATCGAGACCTGTAAATTGCACTTTTCTTGAGCAGCTCTTGAGTAATCTTCATGTCTTCAATTTAACCACTTGTAATGATCATCTTGAACCTACTTAGATTTACCCAAATACAAGTAAAGTGCGTTTTATCAAAAGATATGTCAATTACATAAAAATGTCTTTAACACAATGCACTCAGTCAATATGGTTTGGTGCCACTGTTAGGTTTTGAGTTTGTAATGTTGGCAAACCATGATAAAAACTAAGTCTTATTGGTTTAGAATGATCTACATTAAAGTCCAAGACAAAAAACTTAAGTTCGGGATGAAAAAAAAAAAGAGTTACAATCTATTTCGTTCGATTGGTACTTGATCAATCGAAAGTCATTTGATTGGTACTCGATCGATTGAAAGTCACATATCAATAAAAAATTAGCAAACATAAAAAGCCTATAACTTGGCCATTTGAAACCCAAATCACAAGCCATTTTTTCCAGTATTTAAAGGACATTATAAGCTAACCCTAGAGAGGGTTTTTAAGGCTTTTCAGAGAGAGAAGAGTGTGCCTCTTTTGTATCTAGAGTTTTGTACCCAAAAAACTCTCTCATATCTTCTACCGGTGTTATTCCTTGAAGTATCTAAAGATCCGATGTCGTAGAAGTTACTGCCTTCTCTAGTCATCAAAGGTGTTGATGATCTAAACCTTCAAGGGTGGTCTTGGAATCACAAACAGAAGAGTTTGTACTTTTTATCACAAGTGTGGATGCTTGTGTTGCAAAGGCCTAATAGAGAAAGAGTTCGTAGATTCGAAGCTTACACGTGGTCGTATCAGTAAGTTCTACATGTGGTAGTAATAGAATGTTAGTGGTCTAAGTCTTATTGTAAACTTCGATTCTCTATAGTGGATTTGCTTTTTACCTTAAGAATAGTTAGGTTAAATCCTCCCTAAGTTTTTTACCGGTTTGGTTTTCCTAGGTCATCATATCGTTTTGTTCTTTATATTTCCACTGCTTTACATGATATGATTTTATTGTTTTAACCTAGATCTGAATAATAAACCTAAGTATTCACTTAGTTAACTAATTAGGTTAAACAATCTAATTTACAGGGATCTAAAAACTAATAGCCACCCCATCAATAATTGGCAATAGTGATCTGAGTTCACTTCAGGAACTTCAAAATCACTCCAAATGCCTGATCAATGGAAGGTTTTCATTTGGGGGAGGACCAAGTGCAGCCTCAATGCCTCAAATTATTTTTCATGTGAAACTGGAGATTGTGGTGGCAACAAAATTTGCCAATGGCTAGTACCCAATTCCCTAGTGACCATGCTTAATTTCACTATTAACCAGCCAGTACAAACCAATCCCCTTGTGGTCTCCTATGAACTGAACTTGAACCACGGGCATAACGTGCTGGTCCGGATCCAACCCATTGGTGAGTCTCTAGTTGGTGGTTCTGGACCATGCTCCGTGGTGGATTGTGCTCAAGATTTTAGCAATGTGTGCCCGCCTAACTTAGTGGCCAAGGGCAAGGATAGTCATTTACGAAAACTGCCGCTTGTAGAACAGTCTCCAAGTCCACCCGGTTAACTAAGTGAAAATGCCGTTGAAAAGCGTGTGGATCTGCAAAAGAAAAACACATATGCATGGTTAGTTATCGAACCACATCAGATTAGAATGGCGCAAAGGGTCGGCGACCTTCCATTCCCTATACCCCACCTGGTTCTCCTTCTACTATGGGGCACGGAACGCCATCATGCCATTCACCGGAGACGATAAGGAAATCCTTGTTTAATCCCTTGTTGGAATCAGGGAGGCATTGAATTAGTCGAACCCTTTCGTCTCACGTCTTCATGTAGTAGGATTTCCCCTTCAAATTTTAGAGATTATAGCACCAATTCACGTCATGGTGCTTGTGATGCTTTAAAGGATCCAAAACATTGTTGCTTTGGAAATTTTGCTAATCCACAGACTTGCCAGCCTAATGAGTACTCAAGTCTTCAAGAAAGCACGTGGTCTAGCCCACACTTTTCCTGGTGATAATCAACCTCCAATTTATAGTTGCAGTGGGGCAGCGAGTTTCAGTATCACCTTTTGTCCCGCATAAATTAGCCATGTTTGGTTTTTTTTTTTTTTTTTTTTTTTTTGGTTTGGGGGGGGGGGGGGGGGGGTCTTTTAATTTGGTAGAATAGAACAATGCGGCTGTTTTGTATCTTGAGTCTTGACAAAGTAAAAAATTCTTGAAAAGGAATATTGGGTAGATTCAAATGTTACAATGGTGTGAATTGTGCAATTTCTATACTTCTAATGAGATGAATGAGGTCACATTAATGTGAATGATCAATAGTATTGAAATCTTTTAAAACTTTACAACTTGTTCGTATTGGGAAGCTTGGTTGGGCTCAATAGACGTCAACGTGGGTGTGATAACCATGACCAAAGAAAATGTTAGGTCAAATGCATGTGTATCCCAAAATGAATACTCAATTGACAATATTTTATCCATACATCTAGGCTTTTACAATTTAAAATCACCCTTGATTATTTAAGGATCAACTCAAGAAAACCACAATTTAATAAAATACTTGATTATTCAAATGAAATTTGAATTACATTGTCTTACAAAAAAAATTGCAATACTATTTGAATTACGTTGTCTTACAAAAAAAATTACAATACTATCACTCTTAATTACGCTATAAAAAAAATGAAAACTAATTTAGTCCGAAGGAATATGTTAGCTAAAGATGTTTGTGAACATTATAAGCAACTTCCCGTGAATGTGATTCACGCATTATGGCTACCGTCCTGGAGTTTTGGTTGTATGGGACTCTGATCCAACGTGAGGTTTTCGCCAAGTTAACCACTTCTCCAAGTTTTTTTTTTTTTTTTCTTTTTTTTTTGAGAAAGTCCTAGTTTTTTGATTTGGTGCAACACATAATTGAGGAAAAAAAAAGGATTTGGATGTTTTTGCAATTGGTTCTGTAGAAATAGACTTTCAAGTAGAGGACAAATATTTTCCTATTAATTATGTGATCCTGATGGCAAAACAATTCCTCTCTGATTTTATTTGGGCCATCCCAGTAAAATCTTCTTCTCCCACTGCCTTAAATCCAGATCCGGTTCGTTGGTCTCCTTTGATAAACCCTTTAGTCAAAGTTAAATTTTGATGGTGCAGTGTTTAAGGAATCTAGAGAAGCAGGGATTGGGGTGGTTGTACGAAATTCTCAAGGCTTGTTTTTGGTGTCTATGAAAGAGAAAATACTCATACTCCACTCAGTTTCTGATGTAGAATTCATGGTAGTAGTGAGGGCTTTTAAGTTTCGCTCAAGATCTCCGTCTTTCATCCATTATTTTAGAGGATGACTCCGAAGTTATCATTAAAGTTCTTAGTAATGAAGATGAATCCTTCTCCTCCAATCCTATGGTCACCTCATATCGTTGAGGCTAAATTATTTACACTTACCTTTTGTGCTCTTAGTTTTTCTCATATTCGTATATAAGGTAATTTTATAACTTATAACTCTAAACATTTTAGTGGTTTATCTGTGTAAACGGAGGATGTCTCCACACATCAATAATGTACTCATAGCTAATTTTGGCTAATCTCTTTTCTAATGACAATGCTTGACATTTTTCTATAAAACTAAAATAATAAATAATAAAAATAAAAAACTTGATGAAAAACAAAAAAATTATCACAAAATAATAAATTCATTTCCCCAATCACAAAACTAACCACAACTAAATTTTAACAAAATCTATTTCCAATAGAACTAGTAAGAAACCAAAATTCTAGTCCTATATAATTTCATTTTCCAATCATAGAAACCACAACTAAATTTTAACAAAATATACTTAAACCAAACACAGCAACACTAAACAATAACGTATATTAAAGCTCCCATCACCACAATGTCTTGGCTTTCATTTGGTGGTTTTGGGTTTGCTAACACCACCATGCATGTCATTCCCCTATGACATACTAAGTTGGATTTTAAGGCCTTGTGGGCACCCTCATGTGTAAAAGGTGCAATTGTGGGTCCATCCTAATTGGCATATGAGCATGCCACTAGCCTGATGGGTGGGAAGTCTCCATTTGGTTTTTGTCCAGAGCTCGGTTTGAATCTTTATATAGAGCTCTAACAAACCAAAAATGGGTTCAAAATTAGGGCACAAATTTAAGAAGGTATATTCGTATAGGGCACCCAAACCTCTGTTGAGTGGGCTAACCTCCATTTATTTACCTCATAGTCATATTTCAATAAGGATCCCCTAAGATGAACCTTTCCTATGCATGCATGAATTGAAAGTAAGGCACAAACAAAAGCACACATTCTGAACACATCATTGACGAATTAAAAAACAAATATTCAATCCCTAGGGTTTTGAAAGCTACCCCGTTCTCAACACACCCAAATCCTTAGCATGCTTCTAACAAGATTCAATCATCCTAAGCATATTTCTAACAAGATTTAAACATTCTAAGCAAGTTTCTAATATAAGTTATTGAAAGATAAATGACAAACAAACAACATTATAAATAACACCATTTATACTCACCAGAATGTCTTGATCTCATAATTAAGATTCTAAAAGAGCCTACTTAAGAATGACTAAGGTTGTGTACACAGGCCTCCTAGGGTGCGTATCTAAGGTCGAGGCTGCATAACATGCCCTGAGGTAGAAACCCCTATTCTGGCCTAAACATGCTTCTAATCATAACACCTAAAACTAGAATATATATATATATATATATATATATATATTAAAGCTGAGAAAAATACAAAGCAAAAACCTAAAGAAGAAGTAGTAAAAATAAAGAAAATTTCCTAAAAATATAAAGAAAAAAAAAAGTTTTTAGCCATCTAAAAACTTTTTTAGATGAAAAATATAAATGCCCACATTATCCATGAAGTTGTAAGAACAATCTTAGAGAGAAAACCATAGAAATACACTTGAGAGTTAGAGATTGTAAACCGACAATCATCTACACATTTCTCTTAGTTTTCCTCTACTCCTACCTCTCTAATTACAAATCTTTGAGAGGTTCTTACCACAAACACTTACCACACCCAATCTGAGTGTTGAGAGTTTTTTTTTATGCATGTGGGAAGTATTGGAAAAAGCCATTGTTTGACGGATGCAATTTGGAGCTAATTGCGAGATCCGGATAACTAGTGAAGAAAATACTCGGTGAAGTCTGTTGGGAGCTGGAACACAAATGGTTCAAGTACATTGGGTAGATTAGACTTGGAGGGTCCTTTTTATATCTTTGTACTCCAACTTTATTCACTAGTCGATCATTTCGGCTTAGAGGGCTGCGGAGATATTTTTAGCCGAGTTCTTTAGTTTCTTCTTCGATAACACATCTCGGTGTTATCTGAGTTTGCATATCTTTTCCCTTACTCTTTATGCTTTACATTTACTTGTTTATCTTGTATGTCTATGCACTAGAGAGTAGATCCGGTTAATGGTGTTTCACTTACTCTTATTCCGCACCTAGTTAAGTAGTTTAAAAGCAATTTGGCCGTAAGTTTAAAAGCTATAGTGTTTTACACTATTGACCTTTCAAAACTTTACTTTTTTAAATTATTACTATTTTTTGTCAAAGGAGAAGAAATAGAACCTAGCTATTAGATACTAGGATTAGATGCCCCTACGATTGATATAAAAAATTAAAAATTAAAAACTACTTTTTATTTATTGGTGAATATTTGGTGCTTAATTAGTACTTCCATTAGTACATGTATATCTCTATTAGTAAAAATTTGAGGGCCTTTTTTTCATCAAGAGCATTAGGCGGTTGCCTATTTACCTCACCCATCGAGTTGGCACTGGCAAGAATCAAATCTTTAATATGATCATTTTCCTTTTTTGAGTGAATGATAATATTTTAAAGAAAAATACCATGTTCACAATATTTTTACAACATATTTACTTTCTTGTTTACCAGTTACAACTTGTAACAATCTGTCATTTAAGATTTGTTGTGAAAGTATTGTAAAAATGTTGTGGACGTAACACTTCTCTAATTTAAACGGGTACAAAAATGATGATAATTAACATTTTCTTTTTCCTTTTTTAAATGATGATGTGGTAAAATCTAATCTACATGTTCAAAATTTATGAATAAGAATTTAGAAACTATTCCATAAAATTACTCTAAGAACTCTAGGTCTTAATCGGTTAATTCTTCCCTAGTTAAATTTTACTTTTAAATTATGACAATATCTCTTCTAATAAAGTAATAATTATGACAATATATTATATATTATTATTCTCATACACCGGGATTAGATGCGCGCCCAACGATTCAGCAAAAAAAAAGATGCGCGCCCAACGAATTGGCAACATTTGCAGCCCCACGGCCCTTAAAAAACTCCAGCCTCCTCAAGTTCAATATATCAATCTATTCCCATGTTGAAATTAGACAAATTAGTTTGGCACAACTTATAACAGTTTGGCCAGGGTTATACTCAATTGATGAAATCAGACAAATTAGTTTTGGCACAACTTATAATAGTTTGGCCTTTGGCCAAGGTTATCTTCAAATGATGAAATTAGACAAATTAGTTTTGGCACAACGTATAACAGTTTGGCCAGGGTTACCTTCAAATTGATGAAATCAGACAAATTAGTTTTGTCGTTATCTTCAAATTGATGAAATCAGACAAATTAGTTTTGGCACAACTTGAGGGTTGTCCTCAAATGATGCTTCATCTCAACCATGGGCGGGCTATATGGACTAGGGGAGCAATGGCCCCCTCCTAAATTTTTTATTTTTATAAAAAATATTAGTATATTAATAGGTACTAATTTTAGCAATTTTGTTTAATATAAAATTCCACTTTACCCCCTTAACAATGCCATCAAATTCTTCAAATTGATGAAATCAGACAAATTAGTTTTGGCACAACTTGAGGGTTGTCCTCAAATTTCCAAGGTGAAAAATCTATACGTAACGTAACCTTAGACAGGATGTTTTGTCTCAACCATGGGCGGAGCTATATATTGACTAAGGGAGCAATGGCCCTCTCCTAATTTTTTTTTTTTTTTTTTATATAAAAAATGTGGGGCCAGAGAATTTGTGACCCCGGCCCACTTTACATTAGGGCCCAAGGCCCGAGCCGAGGAGAGACATTGCCGAGGACGTACGACGAAAGTCCAAATGGCCTAGAGATGTAGCCGAGGACGATCCTGTCCTTGGCATTCTAAAACTTAGAAGTAAAGAATGACACGTCATCAAAGGCAGCCCCCATAGCGCTCCTAAAAGAAAGGGCGAGTACAGTGTAGGAGCAGTTCAAGGGAAAGGCTGTCAATACTGCAATTAAGTACTCTGCGCCTAATAGGGCCATGCTCTTTAACTTTTACAGCCACCCCCAACCACTTTGGGTATGGGCTGACAAGACAAGTATCAGCCTTAAAAAGCGAAACCTACATGTGGACTTATGAGAGAGGGGAAAAGCTAGTATAAAAGGAGAAGGAAGCAGCCAAAACAAAGGGAGGCAGATCGTCTCCAAGGCCAGTGAACCCTAACCCAAAAAGAATAATAAGAACATTAAACTCCTTGGACGAGATCCAAGGACCGAAGCCACTCAGGCCGTGCCGAGGAGAAACTCTTCTTAGATACGCTAGGTTCACCTCTGTGCAATCATCACGAATACCATGACTAACAGCTATCCGTTCACAAAGGCCTAGCCTTTTAGCCCACTCTCTACAAATTTTATTGTTTGGGCCTTTAACGTTCGAACCCAATACTCCAATTTGGGATCGTTACAAATTGAATCCTTACAATTGGCGCCGTCTGTGGGGAGGCTTGTGCGTTGGCATAGGCAGTAGTTAGTCATGGTGAGATCAAGCCCTTGTCGACAAGGGTCCTTCAAAAGAAATAGTTTTGGCGGTAGGGCAAGCTATGCAAAAGCCTCTCCATCATTTCCAGCAGCACGTGGTTGTTACTCTAACTCAGTTCCCACTCAGGGCTACCCTTCGAAGTGCTAGTGGCACGGGTAGTTCTAGGGGCTTCCAACATCAAGTCAATGCCCCGCACCTTTGTCAAGGGGCTAACCCTCGAGTCATTAAGAAAATCCAAGTTTTGGACAGAACCAAGGTCTTGCATGGTCCTCGGATTCAAACCTATGGGGAAACCAACTACTTCAAAAAATTCAAGTTTTGGACAGAACCAAGGTCTTACATGGTCCTCAGACTCAACCTATGGGCAAACCAATTACTTCAAAAATATATAAGTTTTGGACAGAACCAAGGTCTTGCATGGTACTCGGACTCAAACCTATAAGGAAACCAACTACTTCGAAAAATATAAGTTTTGGACAGAACCAAGGTCTTGCATGGTCCTCGGACTCAAACCTATAGGGAAACCAACTACTTCAAAAATATATAAGTTTTGGACAGAACCAAGGTCCTGCATGGTCCTCGGACTCAAACCTATGGGGAAACCAACTACTTCAAAAAATACAAGTTTTGGACTGAAACAAGGTCTTGTATGGTCCTCGGACTCAAACCTATGGGAAACCAACTACTTCAAAAATATATAAGTTTTGGGCAGAACCAAGGTCTTGTATGGTCCTCGGACTCAAACCTATGGGGAAACTAGCCACTAGAAAATGGCTTAAATCCTAGACAGAATGGAAATCCTGCGCGGTCCTTGGACCCCCAGCTCTAAGGAAACTAACGCAACCGAGTGTTTAGATCTGGTATAGTCATACCTCGGTCCTCGGACTAGATGCCCAAAACAACTTAAGACTATGAATATCGTCTGAAACATGGCAAAGTACCCCAGTGCCTGGTGACCCCCTCGGACAGTTCATTTTAGGTTACACGTCCTCGGGTGATCACCCCATATGCAATACAGAGTATTCAGCTGTTATCTCGGTTAGTCTCATATGGTTAACCTACTTCAAATCGGCATTATTGTGCCCGTCAGTTTTAATAAGTTCAAAGTGATAGCTCTTTGTTAACAAGGGTTTCGGCTCTAAGTATTATTCAAAAGAAAAGGACACCACCACATCCATTCACCAAATAATTATTGCAGAAAAGAAAGAACGCAAAATGGGATAAAGTCATCTTTTATTAGACAAAGAAATAGTACAGCGTACAATAAGGGGCTTAAACAAGCCTATACCAAAAGCTAAATACATAAGCAAAAAGAAAAACAAAAAGAAAAAGATACAGGGGAACGATAAATCCTTCAAATTTTGCTCTAGTAAGGACTAAGCACGTTAGGATGGCACTAGTGATGGAAGAGAAGAAGAAGCAGAGGCACCTGGGTGGCACCAGTGATGGAAGAGAAGAAGAAGCGGAGGCACCTAGGTGGCTCCAATGATGGAAGAGAGGAAGAAGCGGGGATGCCTAATCCTCGTACCAGTTCTGACTGCAATCGAGCAAGTATCATATTAGCAGCACTCGAGAGAGAGCGGATGGTACCAACGATGAGAAACCTCAGTGCTGTCGCACCAAAAATTTGATGCGACCTCCACCTGCTTCGGATTTTGGCTGAAGGAAGAAGATGCTCCTTTCTTGCCTTATCAAGGGGAAGAAGTGTCTTGAGTCTTTGTCTCCCTTGCCCTGACCGGGCCATCTTGAGTCTCGAAGAAACCCAAGACTTCTAGAGAGGGTATGGTCTTTTCTCCCCCATCCTGGCCTTGACCATATCACCCCCGAAGGCTCAGTCACACTGGTAATAGGGACCACGGGCACAACTGGAGGGTTAGGGATTTAAAAGGCTTAAAGGGTCTGTGTATAAAGAAAATGACGCCCCACCGTGCTTCTTATATAGGAGGCAAGCCTAGTGGTATTTAATCTGTACAAATCTCCAAGAAAAACTACAAACGAGATAAGTCCCGCTCAACTCCCAAAACCGTCTTCAATCGTCGGATTTGCGTCGCCTTGTAAAGAGAACTTATTAAAGACGCACCTCGTGCACTGAAACGGCAAGAACGCGGCGTGAGTAAAACTAAAGGAATGTCTCATAACCAAGAGCATGTCCCAGGCAAGTGAAGAGGCACCGGCATTGATGAAGGACAAGACTTGTCAAGCCGTGACATAGGCCCGACGTCACCAAAACCCTCATCTCCGTCCGAGGGGCCGAATAGTAGGATTTTGAGGGGCTATTGTGGGGCCAGAGAATTTGTGACCCCAGCCCACTTTACATTAGGGCCCAAGGCTCGAGCCGAGGAGAGACATTGCCGAGGATGTACGACGAAAGTCCAAATGGCCTAGAGATGTAGCCGAGGACGATCCTGTCCTCGGCATTCTAAAACTTAGAAGGAAAGAATGACACGTCATCAAAGGCAGCCCCCATAGCTCTCCCAAAAGAAAGGGCGAGTACAGTGTAGGAGCAGATCAAGGGAAAGGTTGTCAATACTGCAATTAAGTACTCTGCGCTTGACAGGGCCATGCTCTTTAGCTTTTACAGCCACCCCCAACCACTTTGGGTATGGGCTGACAAGACAAGTATCAGCCCTAAAAAGCGAAACCTACACGTGGACGTATAAGAGAGGGGAAAACCTAGTATAAAAGGAGAAGAAAGCAGCCAAAACAAAGGGAGGCAGATCGTCTCCAGGGACAGTGAACCCTAACCCAAAAAGAATAATAAGAACATTAAGCTCCTCGGACGAGGTCCAAGGACCGGAGCCACTCAGGCCATGCTGAGGAGAAAGTCTTCTTAGATACGCTAGGTTCACCTTTGTGCAATCATCACGAACACCATGACTAACGGCTGTCCGTTCACAAAGGCCTAACCTTTTAGCCCACTCTCTACAAATTTTATTGTTTGGGCCTTTCACGTTCGAACCCAATACTCTAATTTGGGATCGTTATAAATTGAGTCCTTACAATTGGCGCCGTCTGTGGGGAGGCTTGTGCGTTGGCATAGGCGGCAGTTAGTCATGGTGAGATCAAGCCCTTGTCGACAAGGGTCCCTCAAAAGAAATAGTTTTGACGGTGGGGCAAGCTATGCAAAAGCCTCTCCATCATTTCCAGCAGCACGTGGTTGTTGCTCTAACTCAGTTCCCACTTAAGGCTACCCTTCGAAGTGCCAGTGGCACGGGTAGTTCTAGGGGCTTCCAACATTAAGTCAATGCCCTGCACCTTTGTCAAGGGGCTAACCCTCGAGTCATTAAGAAAATCCAAGTTTTGGACAGAACCAAGGTCTTGTATAGTCCTCGGACTCAAACCTATGGGGAAACCAACTACTTCAAAAAATACAAGTTTTGGACAGAACCAAGGTCTTGCATGGTCCTCGGACTCAAACCTATGGGGAAACCAACTACTTCAAAAATATATAAGTTTTGGACAGAACCAAGATCTTGCATGGTCCTCGAACTCAAACTTATGGGGAAACCAACTATTTCAAAAAATTTAAGTTTTGGACAGAACCAAGGTCTTGCATGGTCCTCGGACTCAAACCTATGGGGAAACCAACTACTTCAAAAATATATAAGTTTTGGACAGAACCAAGATCTTGCATGGTCCTCGAACTCAAACTTATGGGGAAACCAACTATTTCAAAAAATTTAAGTTTTGGACAGAACCAAGGTCTTGCATGGTCCTCGGACTCAAACCTATGGGGAAACCAACTACTTCCAAAATATATAAGTTTTGGACAAAACCAAGGTCTTGTATGGTCCTCGGACTCAAACCTATGGGGAAACCAACTACTTCAAAAATATATAAGTTTGGGCAGAACCAAAGTCTTGTATGGTCCTCGGACTCAAACCTATGGGGAAACTAACCCCTAGAAAATGGCTTAAATCCTAGACAGAATGGAAATCCTGTGCGGTCCTTGGACCCCCAGCTCTAAGGAAACTATCGCAACCGAGTGTTTAGATCTGGTATAGTCATACCTCGATCCTCGGACCAGATGCCCAAAACAACTTAAGACTATGAATATCGTCTGAAACATGGCAAAGTACCCCAGTGCCTGGTGACCCCCTCGGACAGTTCATTTTAGGTTACACGTCCTCGGGTGATCACCCCATATGCAATACAAAGCATTCAGATATTATCTCGGTTAGTCTCATATGGTTAACCTACTTCAAATCGGCATTATTGTGCCCGTCAGTTTTAATAAGTTCAAAGTGATAGCTCTTTGTTAACAAGGGTTTCGGCCCTAAGTATTGTTCAAAAGAAAAGGACACCAGCACATCCACTCACCAAATAATTATTGCAGAAAAGAAAGAACGCAAAATGGGATAAAGTCATCTTTTATTAGACAAAGAAGTAGTACAGCGTACAATAAGGGGCTTAAACAAGCCTATACCAGAAGCTAAATACAGAAGCAAAAAGAAAAACAAAAAGAAAAAGATACAGGGGAACGATAAATCTTTCAAATTTTGGTCTAGCAAGGACTAAGCATGTCAGGATGGCACTAGTGATGGAAGAGAAGAAGAAGTATAGGCACCTGGATGGCACCAGTGATGGAAGAGAAGAAGAAGCGGAGGCACCTAGGTGGCTCCAGTGATGGAAGAGAGGAAGAAGCGGGGATGCCTAATCCCCATACCAGCTCTGACTGCAATCGAGCAAGTATCATATTAGTAGCACTTGAGAGAGAGCGGATGGTACCAACAATGAGAAACCTCAGTGCTGTCGCACCAAAAATCTGATGCGACCTCCACCTGCTTCGAAATTTGGCTGAAAGAAGAAGAGGCTCCTTTCTTGCCTTATCAAGGGGAAGAAGTGTCTTGAGTCTTTGT
The DNA here is from genome assembly GCF_932294415.1 of Quercus robur. Lineage (NCBI taxonomy): Eukaryota > Viridiplantae > Streptophyta > Magnoliopsida > Fagales > Fagaceae > Quercus > Quercus robur. The sequence continues at coordinate 7,123,019 of NC_065540.1, forward strand.
CTCCCTTACCCTGACCAGGCCATCTTGAGTCTTGAAGAAACCCAAGGCTTCTGGAGAGGGTATGGTCTTTTCTCCCCCATCCTGGCCTTAACCATATCACCCCCGAAGGCTTAGTCACACTGGTAATGAGGACTATGGGCACAACTGGAGGGTTAGGGATTTAAAAGGCTTAAAGGGTCTGCGTATAAAGAAAATGACCCCCCCCCCCCATCGTGCTTCTTATATGGGAGGCAAGCCTGGTGGCATCTAATCTGTACAAATCTCCAAGAAAAACTACAAACGAGATAAGTCCCGCTCAACTCCCAAAGCCGTCTTCAACCGTCGGATTTGCGTCGCCTCGTAAAGAGAACTTATTAAAGACGCGCCTCGTGCACTGAAACGGCAGGAACGCGACGTGAGTAAAACTAAAGGAGTGTCTCATAACCAAGAGCATGTCTCAGGCAAGTGAAGAGGCACCGGCATTGATGAAGGACAAGACTTGTCAAGCCGTGACATAGGCCTGACGTCACCAAAACCCTCATCTCCGTCCAAGGGGCCGGACAACAGGATTTTGAGGGGCTATTATGGGGCCAGAGAATTTGTGACTCCGGCCCACTTTACATTAGGGCCCAAGGTCCGAGCCGAGGAGAGACATTGCCGAGGACGTACGACGAAAGTCCAAATGGCCTAGAGATGTAGCCGAGGACGATCCTATCCTCGGCATTCTAAAACTTAGAAGGAAAGAATGACATGTTATCAAAGGCAGCCCCCATAGCGCTCCCAAAAAAAAATGCGAGTACAGTGTAGGAGCAGTTCAAGGGAAAGGCTGTCAATACTGCAATTAAGTACTCTGCGCCTGACAGGGCCATGCTCTTTAGCTTTTACAGCCACCCCCAACCACTTTGGGTATGGGCTGACAAGACAAGTATCAGCCCTAAAAAGTGAAACCTACACGTGGACGTATGAGAGTGGGGAAAAGCTAGTATAAAAGGAGAAGGAAGCAGCCAAAACAAAGGGAGGCAGATCGTCTCCAGGGCCAGTGAACCCTAACCCAAAAAGAATAATAAGAACATTAAGCTCCTCGGACGAGGTCCAAGGACCGGAGCCACTCAGGCCATGCCGAGAAGAAAGTCTTCTTAGATACGCTAGGTTCACCTCTGTGCAATCATCACGAATACCATGACTAACGGTTGTCCGTTCACAAAGGCCTAGCCTTTTAGCCCACTCTCTACAAATTTTATTGTTTGGGCCTTTAACGTTCGAACCCAATACTCCAATTTGGGATCGTTACAAATTGAGTCCTTACAAAAAAATATTAGTATATTAATATGTACTAATTTTAGCAATTATATTTAAAAAAATTACACTTTGCCCGGCTCCCTTAACAATGTTATTAATTCTTTTAAGAGTAATGTTATAAGCGCAAACTTTTTTACAAACTATTGAAATAGCAAATTCTTATTAGTTCGCACATGATTTGCATCATTTTTTACTTACTAATAATCACTCAGCACATTAGTAATTTGTAAAAATTTTGTAGTTTTAGCATTTTTTACCTTTTAAAGGCCGTAAAAAATTAATAGATTAAATCTATAAAAAAGAAAAATACAAGCCCAAAAAAAATAACCCAACAACAAAAATTAGTAATAAAATTAACCCAACAACAAAAATTATCAATAATACAGCTTAAAAAATTAAACACAATCATTCAAAAAAATAAGTAAATAAAAAATAAAAAAAACCACATGCATGTATCAGTCTCTTTCCTTCACAGTTGCAGTAGCTACCCGATACTGTTTGGAAGATAACTACCAAGTGGGTCAATAAAGAATTCCTGGAAAATCCAAGTCCAATTTTCGGCATGTTTCTCCTTTGAATCGGTGTATAAACCTCTATATATACCATGCAAAGTTCATTGGATTAGCCTAAGCAATACCACACCAAAGTTCGTCATTCATCATATATACTAGTTACTTGTTACCATCAAAGTAAGCAACAATGATGAAAACCCTGACACTCTACGGCCTTATCTTGGCCTTCTTTCTCTTATCTGGTATGCTATCTACTTCTGATATGCTTTAACACATTGCTTTTGTCAGTAATTTTTTTTTTTTTAATCACAAAATTTTAGGTTGCGACAATCATCATATCGGCTATACAATAAAGTCATGAACCCCACGGATTAAGCTTTCATTATTATATTCGCTAATCTTTCACTTGAAACACATTTTAGATTTTATGTACTTGATACTTGTTCTTTCTCTATTGATCTCTTCTAATAGTCCATAGAGGAACGTGCTCTAATTAATGAACAGGTCACATTGAGGGCAAGTGCTAGATTTCATGCATATTTATAGCATCGATGATTCTTTTTCTTTTTCTTTTTTTAATTTTTTTATATAGACATGTACACTTCTATTTCAATTGCTCAAAATATGATTGATACTTACAGTTATAAACCTGAGTCAGTTCTTGGACTATGTAACACTTACAAACAGAATAAAATAATGTAGTGGTTCATAATTAATACAACCCGGCTACAAGATAGGTTTTGTTTTTCATCTTCAAAAGCGTTTGGTTTACTTGCATGCAGGTGCTCACTCTGCTAAAATAACTTTCACCAACAACTGTCCAAAAACCATTTGGCCCGGAACCCTAACTTCGGATCAAAAACCTCAACTATCAAATACTGGATTTGAGTTATTATCCAAAGCTTCCTTAACACTGGATGTTCAAGCTCCATGGAAAGGCCGGTTCTGGGCCCGAACCCAATGCTCCACCAACTCAACAAATTTCACTTGCGAGACTGCTGATTGTGGCACTGGTAAGGTTGCATGCAACGGTACTGGTGCAATCCCGCCAGCTTCTTTAGTAGAAATCAACATAGCAGATAATCGTGGGATGGACTATTACGATGTTAGCCTTGTAGATGGCTTCAACTTGCCTGTTTCTGTAGCCACCAGAGGTGGCACTGGTGATTGCAAGAACTCAAGCTGTCCAGCCGACGTGAACGCAGTTTGCCCAGGGGAATTGCAAGTGACAGGGTCTGATGGGAGCGTGCTTGCCTGCAAGAGTGCTTGTACTGCTTTCAATCAACCACAGTACTGTTGCACTGGTGCATTTAGCACCCCGCTAACATGTCCACCCACAAAATATTCTGGTATCTTTAAGCAACAATGTCCTCAAGCTTATAGCTATGCTTATGATGATCAAACTAGCACCTTTACCTGCTCTGGTGCACCCGACTATTTTATCACTTTTTGTCCATGAATTATAGAAAGGAATCATGTATTCCTAAATTTGTAATATGAAACTGATATGTTTCAAGTACTAGGCACATGTATGTATGTGTCAAAGAAATAGTTATTTGAATAAAACATGTACAAAGTTTGAGGTTGTGCTCATGAGTTATGAGAATAAAGTGTTTTTCGTGCTACTCTCTATCACTTGTTATTCATGTTGTACTAAAGTTGGGGATTTTTATTCTTGAGGGTAAGTATATAAATTTAAATTAAAAAGTAAATTGCAAATCACACATTTCAAGGGGTCATTTTGATTTTGTCTTCAAATGTTTCAAAATCTAAATCCACTCTCCTAATATCAGGGGGTCAATCTCTTTGTTAATACCGTTCAAATGTGTTTGTTAAGTGACAACTTAACATATTTTAACTGATTCAATTCTCAAAGAGTTGAAAAATCATTTGGTAGAATTTTTTTGCCAACTTTCTCAACTTATTTTAATTTATGTGCAACTTTTGAAGTTGTAAGGTAAGTCAATACACATAAGCTCTCCTAAACAAGAACTAAAGAAAGAGTGATTGGGCCTAGATTTGGTAAGTGACAACTTTGACCACTTCAACATGATAATAACATATGGAATTTAGGTTGAGACTAGGTAGGATTAAGAATTTATACATATTCTTCACCCCTGATGAATAACAAGGTAGCATTTGGGCTAGGACCAAGTGCACCAGCACAATGAATCATTCTATTTTTCATGTGAAACTGGAGACTCTGGATATTAGGCACAAAGAGTTGCCAATCTCCACCACCCACTTATGACTTAACCAGTGACCCTACTCAATTTCAATATAAACCAATCTTTGGTGTCCTATGAAGTGAACTTGAACCATGGGCATAATGTGGAAATCCGGATCGAACCCATTGGTGGGACTCTAGTCAATGGATCAGGGCCATGCCCTATTGTGGAATGTGTTCAAGATATAAGCAACGTGTGTCAATCTAACCTATTGGCCACAAACAAGTATGGGCAACATATATAGGATAAAATTTACCTACAAAATTGGTTGTAACCTTAAACTACAATTTTACTTAATATCTTTTTATTGGATGTGAATATTGACAAATTCACCATTGGATTACCTTTTCTTCTTATATCCTCCATGCTTGCAAAATTTCTAGAAAATTAAAGATTAATAGCTATGTTATCAATAAATTGTTTAAATTGCAAGTTTTTATAGTTTAAAATTATGCATAAGGTATAAGCTTATAGACTATATAGTAAATAATATATGATTGACACAAAATTTGACATATGTATTAAGAGTGTAAAAAACATGCAATTTAATGGCTAGATTTTCAAAATATGTAGTAAAGTTTATTTTATTGAGTAAGGTTATAGCCTTAAATTTCAACTAATTTTATAGTTAAATTTTGTCCATGTATATATTGGTTGTTATAGTGCATGTGATGCGTTAAAGGATCCAAAATATTGTTGCACTGGGGATTATAGTAGTCCACAAGCTTGCCAGTCTAATGAGTACTCAACTAGCTTCAAGAAAATATGCAATCTTGCCCACACCTATCCGAGTGATAATCAGGCCATTTCCTTATATTTTACATGCCCATATTTCCTTTCAAGAACCAAGCACCCACTACATGCATCGTGGATTGGGTTTATCTTGAAAACATTAGGAGGTGCAACTCTCAACTAGGTGAGTTATAAAGTTCTTAAAAAATATAATTGTTTTTTAAAATTTAAATAATGTTCTCAACATGATATAGTTTGTTAGGTTCTAAAGATTTAGGTTTAAATGTTTAGAATCATATTTTTATTGTGTTGGCAAACCGAGAACAAAACATGTCTAGTGTAAGTGTTAGGCAATGCTTAAAAGTGTTGGTTTCAAGGTTCAAGTCCAGCTGACTACAAAAAATTCAGAAAAAGGAAATGAGTTTCTGCCTTGCTCGACCGACCGAGAAATTAGGTTCGACCGATTGAGAAATTAGGCTCGACTAATCGAAAATTGCAGGAATAGAAATTCTGCAGATTTTTAAATCAGGCCCAAGCCTGCGAAAACGTTTACAGTTTCACTCTAACTTCTCCACGTATAAAAGGGAAACCCTAGCTACGTTTTTCAGACTTTTGGAAGACTTGTGTGTTACTTTTTATGAGATTTGAGATGTTTTGTACCTTCTAACTACATAAGAATTTACTAGAGTAAGATATACAATCAAGCGTTAGTAGAACATAGTTATTGCATCAAGATCATTACTAATGGTGATCTGAAACCTTTTAGTGGGATCTCAAAGTCACAAACAAGGGTACTTAGGTTGGTGTAAATCCAAGAAGAGAAAGAGCCTATGGATTCGAAACTTTCATGTGGTCATGTCAATAAATTACTATATGAGGTAGCAATAGATTTAGGGTTAAATCTTTTGTAAAAACTTCGATTATCTTATAGTGGATTTATTTTATCTTGAGGATAGGTAGGTCAAATCATTCACAGGTTTTTACTTTAAAACGGTTCATTTCATCGGTTTTCCTAGGTCATCATATCGTAGTGTTATTTATTTTCCGCTGTTTTGCATGATATGATATATGCTTGTTTAACCTAGATCTGAATAATAAACCTAATAATCACTTAGTTAATATATTAGGTTAAACAATCTAGTTTAAATAGGTCTAAACGAACAAACATAGTTTATCCCAAGCACTACCACTACCACTAAAAATTTAAAAATATAGTTTGATGAGATTTGCGCAAGCACTAAAAAGATTTTAATCTTTGGCAGAGATAGAAACATCAATATCTCACAACTCTATGCCCCATCTTTCTCTCTAATGCCCACACCCACACATGCATAAACTGAGGTAAAATTTCTAAACAATAGTCAATGAATAGGGGATTCTAATAAACTGGTGTTGCCCATGTTAAGACTCAATATAAGAACTTGTTACGGTTTGATTTAGATAATATTGTGAACGTGAAATGATCACAAGATAGATATAATTTAGCACTTTAGTGCGAGCACTACTTCCGAGAAACTGAAATATTGTTAGATATGCTAGCCTTCTCATGGGCATTAATTAAAAAAAAAAAAGTTTTTTATTTTTTTTTTATTTTTCAGGGAGAAAAATAGTTTTGAATCTTTTTCTGAGAAAAATGTCCATACACCTCCTAAACTTTCAATTATTGGCCAAAACACCACTAGAACTATTATATTAGTCAATTTACTCCTTAAACTATACTTATATAACTGTCAAATCAATACTTCAGTTAATCTAACATTAAAACACTAACAGAAAAAGCATATGAGATGCACGTGTTCCCACTTACAAAACAAATTTAATCATCTGTATTGCTTAATAATAATATTGCTATTAAAAATAAAGAAACAATGAAAACCCACTTCACTCAATCAATCCATGCCAGACCCGTAAGAAATATTGTGAAAATAAAGTAAAAATCAAAATGATATTCAATGTAGTGCACACTATTTCGCAGAGCAATATTGGCAAACATATCGTGCGCACAAGATCTTTGATGAAAGCCCAGTATACAACTAGCAAGAAGAGAACTCAATATCAAACCACCAAGTTTGAAATCAACCAAATCCCAACACAGAGAGAGAGAGAGAGAGAGAGAGAACAAACCAGCAAATAGGGGAAAAATAACAAATTTCCATTGAAACCAAAATAAATGTACTGAACAATGTCTCCCTCTCTTGCAGGTCATGGGTGACTGGAAAAACAACAGCAGAAACCATGGTAGCTGTCGACGGTGAGGCAGCCGACAACCGTGGTTCTTTTGGTTTGATCGTGTCTCTCTTTCTCTATTATGCTATAGGTTTCTCTCTCCTCTCACCCAATTCAATCCTTGGTAATATGTTATTTTAAAGTTCACGTGGGATACACATGCATATTCTGTTTGTGTTTTTAACGGAGAGTAACTGGTGTGTTGATTTGACAGATACGTATAGTTTAAGGAGTAAATTGACCAATATAATAATTGAAAGAATGTTTTGGTTAGTAGCTGAAAGTTTAGGAGGTGTTTGGGTATTTTTCTCTCTTTTGATTACTCACTTGCCTACATATAAATATTGTTAGATAGTTATCTTTATCCTGTGTAATTGGTCAGATATAATATTACATAAACTAAATGTGAATTATATTTTTCACTTGCCTAGCTAATTAATACTAGAAATAATTATATTCCAACTAAGAGTATACATATAGATTTTCATGTAAAAAAAATATATGATTTATATTGTGTTTAAAATAAACCAAATAAACTCCAAATACGATTGTTCTTTTCACTTATTCCTGTATAACAACATGTTAAAACCAAGTGTACACAAATTTGCATTATTTAATTATTACTATTTGGTAAAACATAAAGTGGAAAGATAAACCTATTCATTTGACAATAGAAGTGTTTATTTTAAGAGCAAGGAGTGGGATAAGACCTAATCCAACAAAAATAAAAATATTATTCTATAATTCAAAGGGGGATTTGAATTTTGAACCTTAGTTCTTCATAGGAAAGAGAGAAAGTAATGTCAATAACAGTTGGTAAAGTCCTTAATGGTTAAATAAAATATTTGGAGTTTAATTTCCGCCTATACCAAAAACCGATTGATGTCTTGGTCTGACGATAAAATGTTTATATATATATATATATATATATACAAGATAGAAATTCTACTATACTTGTGAAGTAACCACACTTATATTAGTGGAGTGACCACCTCATTGAGGGTACGCAGTGGTGATAATAAAGAGTTATTATCAAGAGCAGATATTATAAGTTGAAACTCTCTATAAAGAAAAAGTTACAAGATTTATAATTAAAAAAATAAGTTACAAGATTTAAATGCTAATAACTCTCTATAAAGAGTTATTAGCATTTAAAGAAAATATAATGTGATAAGATTCTGATTGTGTAAACATAGAAGGTTTAATAGGAAATCCATATAAGATTTAAACTCAATTTATATAAGAATAATGACCGGGTAAAATGTGATCTTTCAAAAGAACTCCTGTTTGTTTTGAACATTAAGGGTAAGTTTGGTAAGTATTTTTCTTCTTCTTACTCTCTGTTTTGTTACACGTACACACTGTTTGAACTAAAATTCTAAGTTGAAAACACGATTTCAATTCAAAAAATGGGTTTATAACAATGTGTTTAACAAACATTACTTATTACGTTATGAGACTTGATTCATGTGTTGGAAGTATAGTTTAAAAATTGTCCAGGTTGTTAACAAAGTTACAAAGCAATATCAATAATATATCAGTAAAACAAGATATGCTCAGATTAACTTATAAGTAAAATAGACAAGTGAAAAAATGTATAAAATTAAGGATTAAGTAAAACTTATCGCCGAGACACGGAACTAAATTCGCTATCCTTAAGAAGCGATTTCGCCTCCATTGGAATGAATCTGTCGGTGCAAATGGCGCAAGCGGTTGCTCTTCAGGATACAACAACAACTTTGTTAATATGCACTCACAAACAGAGTTTCGAACTCATCACAAATTCCCCAAAAAAAAAAATTCAATAAAAGACAGAGGAGCAAAAGTATCAAAGTAATATCTGTTTTTATTGTTTTCAACTAATCTCATATCTGCAGAATTTTTACTATATTCTAGGATGTGGATGTATTAAAAAAGTCTTTGATCGCAACTATATCGATGGTTTAGTTTTACTCTTTGAATTATGACAAGATAATTTTGGTGAAAAAGGAATTAAAAAAGGAACCTACTAGATCCGAGCTAGGATTAGAAGCCTTACGAATTGGTTAACTCCAAAGGGTTTTGGTTGTTACACATCCACTATTTCACCTCCTTTTTTTCATAGTTACTTTTATGTGTTATATGAACAAATGTGAAAGAATATTTTTTTTTCACCCCAAATTCATCCGCAAAACTCACAAAAACATCTCAAGCCGCCCGGGTTCAAAGTTCAACCAATGCGCAAAAATTCACGTTGAAATCATATAAATTAGAGTCGGCATGACTTACAGATTGCATAGGTTTGTCTTCAATTTCCCTAGTGAAAACCTATGGACGCTACCTTAAGTCATGGGCGAACTAGACTGGTTACTTCATCTCAGCCTCACACGTTCTTAAATTGAATACAAAACAAAAGTCTATTCAACATAATACAATTACAGTCATTCCAGAGAACCCGTTGTTGTAAATATACCAAATTCCTCGATCGTTATGTTTCTCCAACGAAATAGCGACCTTGGTGCCGTATAAAAGACTCTAACGATCACCAGGACAATAAGTATTCCTACTGAAAAGTCCAAGCCTTCACTAAAAGAAAATGACAAAAAAAAAAATTTCCAAGCCAAGTTTCCCCGCATGGACCGCATTGATATCCGCAACCACGTATAAGCTTCTATATATACCCAACCAAGTTCTTCAAATTATTATTACCATACCACATTAAAGTTCATCATACTTGTTAGTTCTTATATACCACCAATTTAAAGCAACGATATCATACAATGATGAAAACCATGGCACTCTACAGCCTTACCTTGGCCTTCTTTTTCCTATCTGGTATGCCTCCTCACTAATCACTATCCCACATTGCATCGTCCAAAACTCTATCCCTCATCCTCTAGAAGTGCTTGATATACACCCAAAATAATTACAAAATTCTTGTTTGTGATGATTCATTTTCTCGAAAAGATCAAAAAACATGCGGTTTTTTTGCCTCATTCATCATCATTGGCAACGCAATAAAGTCATGAAACCCCGCGAAGGAATATAGTTCATGCACATTCTTTTCATCACGAGTCTTATTTATTTACTTTTGATAATTAAAAATAATTGCAAACCGTTGAATCATAACCATGCATCATCATGATACGTACGTGTATCTACACGTTAGAATTAATGTTGCATCTGCTACATATATTTGCTGCTTACAATACAGGTTTTGTTTTCATTTTCAAAATGATGACAAGGATTTTGGTTTATATATGTTGCATGCAGGTGCTCACTCTGCTAGAATAACTTTCACAAACAACTGTCCATATACCGTCTGGCCAGGAACCTTAACTTCAGATCAAAAACCTCAATTATCAACTACTGGGTTTGAGTTAGCATCTACAGCATCCTCAGCAATAGATGTCCAAGCTCCATGGAAAGGCCGATTCTGGGCCCGAACTCTATGCTCCACAGACAGCTCCGGAAAGTTCAGCTGTGCTACTGCAGAATGTAGCTCTGGTCAAGTTTCATGCAATGGTAACGGTGCAGTTCCGCCAGCTTCTTTGGTAGAAATCAACATAGCCGCCGATGGTGGAATGGACTTTTATGATGTTAGTCTTGTAGATGGGTTCAACTTGCCTGTTTCAGTAGCCACACAAGGTGGAACTGGTGAATGCAAGGCCTCAAGCTGTCCGGCCAATGTGAATGCAGCTTGCCCAGCAGAGCTGCAAGTGAAAGGGTCTGATGGAAGCGTTATTGCTTGCAAGAGTGCTTGTACTGCTTTCAATCAGCCACAGTATTGTTGCACTGGTGCAAATAACACTCCACAAACTTGCCCACCCACAGACTATTCTCGGATCTTTGAGAACCAATGCCCTCAAGCTTATAGCTATGCTTATGATGATCAGAACAGCACATTTACTTGCTCTGGTGCACCCAACTATGTTATCACTTTCTGTCCATGAATTAAGAAGAGGAATTATGTGTTCCCTTCTCTCTAAATAGTAATAAGAAGCTGATCAGTTTCATGTACTGACACATGTATGTATGTGTCAACGAAATAATTATTTGAATAATACATAACAAATGGATACTACAAAAGAATCCTCGTTCACTAGCTTTTTCATGTTGTACCGAGACATTTAAAATCAGGGGCGAAGTCAGGGAAGTCGAGGGGGGCAATTGCCCCCCTGGCCCAACTCAAAAAATCTATTAATATTTACTTACTAACTAGTCTAGACATATTTTAGGTAAAAATGTAAAATTATTATTAATGATGAAAAGCTATAAAATCGTTTGCACAATACAAGCAGCTCCTTTCATGGGAGGATTGAGAGCATAGCCCACTTATGCCATCTCAAAATAGCCCAGTTCTATTAATTAAAAAATAAAAATAAAATAAAACAAATGGATACCATAACACATATCTAACTTATAATCTAATATTGTTCGATTTTTCTCCTCTCTTTCTTTGGTGACTTTTTAAAGGCATTTATTCTATTATATTATATTATATATATACACAGTAAATGCATTTAAAAATTATATAAATAAATGGTTAATAAATAGGATGGTTTTTAAACCAAAACCAATACCCTCCTGATATAACATTTTTTATAATTACAATTCTAAAATGATTTTTTTTTTTATGTAAATAAACCCCTAATAGATAAATAATATAATGAATATGTTATTTTATTTTGAATTTTCTTGTATTCAAATATTGCTTAATATACCCATGAATGAATTATTATTTTGCAAATTGATCTCAAATACTGTGTGTGTGTGTTTGCTTGCACATGCGTAAATGTGATGTCAAATGTAATTTCCCCCCCTCCCCTCCTTCAAGTCAAATCCCAACTCCACCATTGTTTAAAATAGTCTGAATCTTTAACAGCCAGTGTCTAAGCTGTTAAGCTTAATATATATTAGGAGCAAATTAATGAGCAATGATGCAGTAAGAGTAGGTAAAAAAATAAAACAAGCAATAAACAGTCCTTGTGTAATACCATACTAACAAACTGGGTTGGCCTTGTATCACGAATTCACGATCCCACAGGAGGCTTCTATCATCCTTACATTTATGTTGTTCGCCCTTCCAACTCCCATTTTAACATTTACCAGATGGACATTCATCATTGCATGCCCGTTATTGTACATCATTTGCATTTTGAATTTATTCTCTAGAAAATTTAATTAACACTTTTTTTATTAGGGAAAAGTACATTTAAAGGTTCATTTTCCAGCGTATTGTGACCTTGAAAATGAGCTACAAATATGTTTAGTTATTTCGCTTGCATGAAATTATGAATTATTCTTGTAATTACAAATAATAATATAAAAAATTATTCACGAAAACATGTCCTAAATGAAAGAAAATTAAAATATAGGTGGGAAATGACTGATATGAGCATGAAATGTCATTAGGGAAAAATTTGATTGTTGGTCAATATTTGACCAACAATCAATATGTGGAGAGACCGAGTGAAGAGATAGAATTTATCACTAAATGTATTTTTTGTGGTAGCTTATTTGGTTTGTAATTTTTTGAAAAACATTTTCCTCTTTTTTGGAATATTCCCCCTATTGACAACAAATAAAACTGTTTTTGCTTAAGTGTGTTTTTCACCATACCAAAAAGCATTAGAAAATGAAAGGGATAAAAAAAAGTTCCGGTCAAGCAAATGGATCCTAAATAGAAGAAGAATTTAACCAAATAAAGAAATGATTGTCAGTGCAATAACAACCGAAATTGAACAATACGGAATGAAAATTTTGAAATATTTGATTATGCAATCTCTTAATCAAAGTCTCTCTCAAAAAGTACAGCTAAGTTAGCTGAGTTTGGTGATTGACTAGCTTACAAAAAATCATTAGATATTTTCAGAGTATCATGACGCGGTACCCTATCTTCTCACACGAATGGTAAACCAATATGAATTGAATTAATAGAACTCACTATTATGTGAGATGAAGAAGTATCGCATCACTATACTGTCAAAGTACTAAATAATTATTTCAGAATAATATCAGTTTAAAATATATATATATATATATATATATATATATATATATATATTATTAGGGAATAGCTAGGCATCATTTATAATAGATGGTCTAAACCAAACAAAATTGGACTCATATTGAAAGGAAAATATGAATATGGATAGAGATTTTTAAGACCAGTGAAAAAACGAGTCAACCTGTTGAAATGTCAAGTCGAGTCATGTTGGGTTGGGTTAACTTCCCAATCACAAAATTTAATCCTTTTTACTTTCTAAGTAAATTTTTTTGCCCCCCTTCCCCCTTTGGCCCTCTAACTCTCTATAAACATGTTTCTTACTTTCACTTCTTACCATTTTCTTTATTCCCTTCTTTTTCAAGGTTTTTTTTTTTTTTTTCTTTTCACAAACATTCATAGTTTCTTAATTAATGAAGTCAAGGCTTGAAGGCTTTAGTTTAGTAAATGTGTAAACTTAAGAATTTATGTATTATTTTGGCTTTTATTTTTTATTGTTCTTGTTTATTGTTCTCTTTTTTTTTTTGTTGTTTTGAAAGAGAGCAAAGGCAATATTATCAAGTTTCATTTATATTTTTATATCATTTTTTCATGTAAAAAAATACATGGCATATCGAACTGACAAGACCATACAAAGGCCAGTTAAGATTCATAGGTTTTGCAATCAATTTAGGACAACTTGTTTCTCACTAAAACTCGAGTCGGGTGAACCTAAAATCTATTGATCCAACACATTTGCTAGATCTAGGTTAATTTAACCCAAGCAGAAGAGAATTTTCAAATTAGATTAAGATAAAAATTGTTATACACACCTTGTTAAATACATTGTTTAAACTAAAATCATGTTTTGAAAACACGATTTCAGTTCAAAAAAATGGTTTATAACAATGTGGGTAACAACATTACTCATTACGTAATGAGGCTTGACTGATGTTCCCATTTATATGGGCCCAGTTCCATCAGTGTACTTCTTTAGAGTCTCAATCAAAACTTTTTTAGAGTGAGAATCAAACCTTTTGCCCAAATTGCAAATGAGAGGCCTGCTGGACTTGGAGAGAGGGTTTGTTAGGCAACCTAGGAGAAAATTAAAGCCAAGTGATACCATTCTATGGTTCTAGCCCAACATGATCAAGCTAGTACAGGTTGGTTAATAAAAAAATCTGGTGCTGATGCTTGAGATTGGGGATGGTAATGGGGCGGGACGGGGCAGGGCCGAAGGATGGGGTCTTCGTCCCTACCCTGCATGGTTTTGTCTTACCCGATCTCCGCCCCGCCCCACATGAAAGGGGAAAATTTCTCACCCCATCCCTGCCCTTTGGGGCCCTACGAAGCCCCGCCTCACCCTGTAAAACTTTACTTTTTGTTAATTGGCTCTACAACTAATACAATTTTTTTAATGAAACTTATTTCATTAATAAAAATATATTTAAATTACAACTAAATTTATCCCATCAAATCAAATCAATTTTTAGAAAAAAATTGAATAATATATTCAAGCATTTAACAAGACAATCACAAAAAAAAATAAATAAAAATAAAAAATTCTCATAGTATAACACATAACAAAATACAGGTAGAGAACCACATTTAGTGGAATAAAATAAGCTAATATTGATATGTTTGTTTAAATAGTAGGGTTTTAGGGTATGAAAAATTTACAATTATAACCCTTAGCAACGCGGGGCAAGGTTGGTGGGTCCAAAAAGTCTAAACCCATCCCCATCTTGCTCCGTGGTGCAGGTCTAAAATCTTGCCCCATCCCTACCCCATCATGTCTACCAGGCGGGGAAAACCTGCGCAGGGCGAAGCAGGGAGGGGCGGGTTAAGCAGGGTAGGGCAAAATTGCCATCCCTATTGGAGATGATAGAGGTTATAACTAGGTGCTCAATATTTGGCTTGCATAATGTAATCCGTGGTGGACTATCGAGGATTGTTCCAAAATTAGATTAACATCTCCACTATACAATTCTTTTGATCATTTCCTCTCAATCTCAATTAGAAGAAGCCCTCAGACCCTAACCTCTTCCTTCCAGGGACTAGTGTAAAGTTAATAGAAATGGTGCTTTTTTTGTTAATATTAGAGTGGGAGTCATGAGAATCATATTTACAATTAACCACCATATCAACGTTTACAACGTTCTTCGTTAAAAACTCTTTACTAAGTACAACATTAAAGATTGAAAAAGTCACGTTTATGAATTTATTTCTTATGTCTAACAATGTATAGGTCTTATAGGGTATTATGTCGTTTAAAATTTAAGATTACATTATCAATTTATAGTTATTCAATATATGAACAACAAAAATATTTTACTGTAGGAATCATCTGTAGAACTCTCACAAACATTTCCAACCGCCCCAGGTTCAAAGTTCATAGTTCAAACCGTACACAGAAAGTCATGTTGAAATCAGACAAATTAGTGATGGCATAACTTACAGTTCGCATATGGGTTGTCTTCAATTTCCCTAGTAAAAAATCTGAGCATGCAAGGGCGGTGGCAAGTGAAGCTTAGGGTTTCAAATAAACCCCCTGAGCTGGAAAAAAAAAAGAATTATGTATAATTATTTTAAAATAATATTGTTTTGATTTTAAAGGAAAAAATGCTCACATATCTCTTGAACTTTAAGATAGTTGCCAAAATAGTACCTGAACTTTTAATTTGGTCAATTTACTCCACAAACTTTATATACTTGCCAAATCAATACCTTAAGTTTTAGCGAAAACTCACGTGAACATTAAAATGACATGGGAGTATGAATTAGTTCAATTGACATGGAGAGAGAAAGCCTTAAAGAGATAGACAAACTGCAGAAGGCTCCTGCACTAAAAACAAAATTGGTACCAATACCATAAAATGCAGAAAACAAGCAAACATAACACAATAAAAGCAATGAAAATCAAATCGAAACAATTGAAGAAAATACATCACATATTTATAGATTCTAAACATTAGCTCAAAAAAACATAGTTGAATGGAGAATAAAACCAATACCTTGGTTGAAGGCACAAAGATAGACCCAAAAATCCCAGATGACGAAGAAGATTCTTTGGACCTAAAAAGTTCAGAAGTCAAGGAAGAAGATGACGCCGTTTTCTTATTCCCTTCCATTGCTTCTCTCAAAAACCTCTCTGTTGGTGAATGTATATATATATATATATATATATATTCAATAACCACCATTAGAGAAAAACTTTCCCAAGAAAAGAAAAATGGAGAAAAAAAGTATTTGCCGATAGCCAAACAAAAACAATATAATGAAACAAACAAAATAGAAGTGAACAGAACAACAGAAAAGAATAAGAGAGACACATGGTTCTGGACTTCTGGTTCTATAGTGTCTCTCTCTCTCTCTAAAGCTTTCTCTCTCCATCTCAAATTCTCAATTGAACTAATTCATACTCCCTTGGTCATTTTTATGCTCACGTGAGTTTGAGTTTCTGTTAGTTTTTTAACACCAAACTAACAGAGGTATTGATTTGGCAAGTGTATAAAGTTTGTGGAGTAAACTGGCCAAATTAAAATTTTAGGGGGTGTTTTAGTCACTACTTCAAAGTTCAAGGAGTGTGTGAGCATTTTTCCCAAAATAAAATTTTGAACCCCTAACCCTTTTTTTGTTTTTTTTTAAAGTTCAATGAAATAAGCCTGAATATGATTCTCTTGACAATATTTTAGTTTTTTTTAAAATAGGAAATGTTACACTAAAAAGAAATTAAACAATTAGACATGGGTGATTCATAAAAAAAAATAAGTAAATAAAATAGACAAGGGGCATAGGGCATGGGATAGGGGAACAATTGAGTGAAGATAAATGCAAATGTTTACACAAAAATTTTTTTTCCGCAATACAATAATAAAGACCAATAGTTGTCAAAGTTGAGTTTAATTGGTAAATAAATTAATTGTAATGAGTAAAGACATAAACTAATAGATAAAAGCATTTTAAGCAATAATAATTAAAGTTCACTTACAACAACAATGATTAATATGTTTATTGTATTTAGAAATAATAGATAATTTCTAAAATTTAATCTTTTTTTTTTTTTTTTTTGAGAAAGAAGTCAATGTAATTTATTAAGAAAAACCCGATAAATCGGTTTGGAATACAGAATAAAATTGAG
The DNA here is from genome assembly GCF_932294415.1 of Quercus robur. NCBI lineage: Eukaryota > Viridiplantae > Streptophyta > Magnoliopsida > Fagales > Fagaceae > Quercus > Quercus robur. The sequence continues at coordinate 7,140,101 of NC_065540.1, forward strand.
GAGGAACATCCTCCATCCAAACTAGAAAATCTGATATGCCAACTGCATATCTAGCCAGACTATGTGCTAACCTGTTGCCTTCCCTCTTTGTATGAGAGTAACGCAACTCATCAAATTGTTGGGACAAAAACCTTGCTTCCTCCAACAGTAATTCGTATGGCACCAAAACCATCCTATCCTCCCTTAAACCCGCAATAACATCCAATGAATCTCCCTCTAACACAGCCCGGTTCACCCCTACTTCAGCTGCAAAGGAAAGAGCCCATGTCGCAGCCATAGCTTCTACCTCAGAAGCGCCTAACATCTGGTGCACCACCTTCGAACATGAGGCAATAACAAGACCTCTGCTATCTCTAATAACCACTCCTATACCAGATTTCTTTTCCGTTGGGAAGTTCGCTCCATCGAAATTAATCTTGAACGTACCTGATGGTGGAGGCTTCCACTTACATCTCGTTGGTTGAGTGCGCATGGGAACTGGATTAGGACTGATCTGTCTTGATTGGTACTCAACTAGCCAATTTTTTGAGAGAAGAGCAATCTAATGGATGGCATCTGCTGTTTGGTTAAGCCGCACTCGGTTTCGCTGGTTCCAAATGGACCAAACCGTGACTGCAAATAATTCCAGCAGCTGTGTGTGTTTGATTATCCAAGATAAGAGTTCTTTGAAGGTTAAGAAATGTACTTCACCTCTGAAACTCCACTGTTCCGGATTTGCCCAAACCAAATCAAGCTCAGAGCACGACCACAGTGCGTGGAGTGAATTTTCTGTATCATCTCGGCACCTCACACACAAGTCATCCTCTGTAATTCTGCGTCGAAACAGAGCAATTTTTGTTGGCATGGCTTCACGGCACGCCCTCCACAGTAAGGTCTTCACTTTTTGTGGCACATTCATGGACCAAATCTGCTTCCATACTTGTGTGTCATCAGTTGTTGCCAAGTCATAAGCTCTCTCCATCAATTCTTCCTCCGTTTTTAGGAATTTGTATCCTGATTTGCAGCTGTACACCCCATTGCTTGAATAAGGCCAAAACAGAACGTCCTCTGCCTCAGTTCGGCCTAATGGAATATTCTTGATTAAATCAGCTTCTTCCTCATGGAATAAACCCTCCACCATCTCTACGTTCCATTGCCTAGTTTGTGGATCGATGAGGATATCCACAGTTGAGTCTTCAAAGTCTACAATTGGACAATTAGATAACAAGGGAGGATGCTTCCTTGGCAGCCATTGATCCTGCCAAACTCTAATTTTTTTCCCATTTCCAACCCTCCACCTCGCTCCCCTTTGAATCACATCCCTCCCAATGAGAATGCTCTTCCATGCATAAGAGCCCAATCTTGAATCCTTAGCCTCCATGATCGTTGTATTGGGAAAAAACCTTGCCTTAAAGACCTTGTAGAAGAGAGTATTATGATCATGCAAAAGCCGCCAAGCTTGTTTTGCTAGGAGTGAATCGTTGAACATGGCAAGATCTTTAAAACCCATACCACCCACTACTTTTGGTTTAGTTAGGTCATCCCATTTAACCCAATGAATTTTCCTCCGGTCACCTCGTTGTCCCCAAAAAAAATTTTTAATCATAGCTTCAATCTCATCGCATAATCCCAAGGGAATTTTGAAACATCCCATTGTGTATGTTGGGATGGCTTGGATGACTGATTTTATCAACACCTCCCTACCTGCTTGTGAGAGTAGCTTCCCTTCCCAACCTTGAATTTTTCTCCACATCCTCTCCCTAATGTAGTTGAAGCTTGCTTTTTTCCCTTTCCCAACCAAGGATGGTAGACCCAAATACTCCTCATACTGCATAATTTCTGGAACTCCCCAAGCTTCTTTGATATTATTCTTTATTGCATCATCAGTTGCTTTGCTAAAGAAAAGGGCTGTTTTGGCTTTGTTAATTTTTTGTCCTGATGCCTCTTCATAAGCATTCAAAATATCCAGCACCCTCCCACACTCCTCCATGGTTGCCCTGCAAAAGAGAAGACAATCATCTGCAAAAAGCAGATGTGTTAGTTTTGGGCCTCTCCTACATAAGGAAAAACCATGGATATCACCATCCATCTCCGCCTTTTTAATCAACCCATTCAGCCCCTCCGTGCATAGTAAAAACAGGAAAGGAGATAATGGGTCTCCTTGCCTTATACCCCTTGTTGGGCGAATCAAACCACTAGGCTCTCCATTAACCAAAACTGAGTAAGTGACAGTGCTCACACACACCATAATAAGATTAATCCACCCTTCATTAAAACCCATCTTCCTCATAATCCCCTCAAGGAAATGCCACTCAACCCTATCATAGGCTTTACTCATGTCTAGCTTAATGGCCATATAACCATGTCTACTAGAGTTATATCTTTGCAAGCAATGTAAAGTCTCAAATGCCACCATAATGTTATCAGAAATTAATCTATCCTTAGTGAAAGCAGATTGGTGTTCAGAAATGATGAGAGGTAGTATTTTCTTCAAACGGTTGGCTAAAACTTTGGAGAAGATTTTATACAATACGTTGCAAAGGCTTATGGGACGGTATTGGTGAACATGTTCGGGAGAATTAATTTTTGGGATAAGTGTAATAAAAGTATGGTTTAGGGGAGTAGGTAGAGTACCTGAATTTAACCACATCAAAATGGAAGAAGTGACATCATAGTTTACCGTGCCCCAAAAATGTTGGTAGAAAAGTGGGGGCATTCCATCCGGTCCAGGAGCTTTTAAAGGAGCCATTTGATTCAACGCCACTTGAACTTCACTTGCATCAAAGGCACGGCTAAGTGAAGAATTCATCTCATCTGTAATAACATTAGGTACAAACTCCAACACTCTTTCAAACCCATTATATCCTGATGAAGAGAAAAGTGTGTTAAAGTAGTTGACAAAAACAGGTGCTATCTCCTCCGGATGGGCCTTCCAAATACCATCTCCATCTCTAACACCCTCATTCAAATTTTTCCTAAACCTCTTTGTGGCACAGCTATGAAAGTATTTCGTATTTTTATCCCCTTGTCTTGCCCATAGTAACCTCGACCTTTGGGCCCACATAGTTGCCTCCCTATCCCTCAACACTTCAATCTCCTTCTTCAACTGCCTAACCCTAGTATTATCCCCACTAAGGACAGCCACACCTTCGGCCTTGAGGAGTAATTTCCTCAATTTATCCAACTCCCTCCGCACATTCCCAAATACATTCTTATTCCACCAACTTAGATCCCTACCACACTTCTCCACCCTATGTAAAATACCCACACTAGACTCAATGGTACTAGAGTTATGCCATACTGCTTCAACAATATCATTACAACCCGGATTGGAAAGCCACATTTCCTCAAATCTAAACGGCTTCTTTCTACTGTGTGATTCCAAACCCGAGAAAATAATGTGAAGGGGGATATGATCAGAAGAATCACAACGCAAGTGATGAACCTTAGTCCCGGGAAATTTCAAAAACCAACTGTTTGTGGCTAAACCTCTATCTAATCTTTCCCATATCGAGCTTCCATTCTCAAAATGCCTAGCCCAAGTGAATTTAGAACCCACATATCCCAAATCCATAAACCCACACTCATCTATTACTTCTCTAAAAAGTTGCATTTGATTGTGAGGCCTAATTCCACCTCCCACCTTCTCATCTTGCCTAATGATCTCATTAAAATCCCCAACACACAACCATGGAGTATTAGAATGAGAGTTGAGGTACCTAAGTTGATCCCATGCTTCAATTCTCCTTGCTCTCTCTGGTTCACTATAAAAACCTGTCAACCGCCATTCATTTTCTGAATCCTTATTGATGACTGCATGAATATAATACTTCGAAGAATCTACTACGGTCAGATTGATTGAAGACTTCCAAAATAAAGCCAATCCTCCACCTCTCCCTTCCCTTGGGACAACCCATCGATGGTCAAACTCAATACTTCTTTGTACAATTTCTAGCCTTGCATCATCTGTGAGTGTCTCGGCCAAAAACACTATAGAGGGATCTTTTGCCCGCGTAATTTCCACAAGCTCTCTACCTGTACGTAGGTTCCCAAGCCCACGACAGTTCCATGCTAAGCAACTCATTGCTCCTAGCAGGGCTGATAATCAGCCTCCGCCAATATAAGTAACCCTTCATCATCTATCTGAGACGCCTGAAACCGCTTTGATGGAAGTTCAGAAAAAACACTTGAGTCTTGAAGATGAATAGGCCTTTTTCTTCCTGTGGTAAATTGAGTGGGTGTGATTTCCTTTGTTGTTTGTGGTCTGCTCCTACGGGTCCAAGAAGGAAGAACACGTCCCTGAACAGTATTTTGTGAAACCCTATCAGGCACGTGAGGATGTGTTTCTGCACTTGGCTGCCTTGGCACGTGAGGGAGAAGTGCTTCACTTGGCTGACCTGGAGTTGTTCCACTTAAAGAGGCACGTGACATGGAAAGCTCAACTGTATCCGGACTCTTCCCAGACCTCTCTGACTTAGATGACTCCTTAATTGTCTCTTTTAAGGCAGAATCAATTCCATTTAAATAGCTAGGCAGCCCATTTAAATTAGAATTAAAAGGCAGCGAAGAAACCGGACCTGCATGATCAGTGGGATTATTTCCATTGAATGCGTAACGGTTCCTTGTTTGAAACGGTCACTGCCATTTGAGTCATACTCCGTTTCAGAGCTACCACCGGACTGGTTCTGCATGGCAGGTTGCTCCTCTTCCATCGGCTGTGATGTTTGTCCAGCCGTCGCACTCGCCTTCCTCGTAGAATAATAACCCGGCACCACAATAGTATTCTTCTTGGAGACCATGAATGGAGGAGCACGTAGGCTGGGACCAAACTCCTTTTGATCATTCCTTAAAGTCCCCTCGCTTTCTATCCAAAGCTCGCAATCCCTGTCATCATGCGTAAGTCGACCACACCAATAACAGATGTTTGGCAAACGCTCGTACTTGAATGAGACCCAAACTTGCTTATCATCTTTCAACATTTAATCTTAGTAACAATAATTAACATTTTTATTGTATTAAGAAACAATATATTAAATGAATTTATAGTTTATCTTTTGTTCTCTTTCCAAAACTATGGACAAATTTGTAATAAGAAAATCACATAAACTGTAAAATCAATCTCTTACTCAAGATTCATCTTCTTAGTTTTTACTGACCCGCCTAGAAAAAAAATATTGGAACCGCCACTGAGCACGTTACCTTAAATCATGGGTGAACTAAACTACCGTTACTTCGTCTCAACCTCACACGTTGTTAAATTGAATACAAAACAAAAGTCTATTAAACATAACACTATTAATTAGTCATTCTAGACAACCCGCTATTGTAAAATATACTAAGTTCCTCAGCTGCATGATTCTTGCCTTTTCCTACTTAACAAATAATGATATAAAAAAAAATAACATTTTTTTATCATTCAAGAGCATTAAACCGGAAAATATATCCCAAATTCGTAATCCAAGTAAAAATACAGGTGGGAAACGACTGATATGAGCAAGAAATGTCATTAGGAAAAAATTTGATTGTTGGTCAATATTAATATATCAACGATCAATATGTGGAGAGACCGGGTGAAGAGAGAGAAGTTATCACTAAATGTATTTTATGTGGTAGTTTATTTGGTGTGTAATTTTTTGAAAAACATTTTCCTCTATATTGGATTTTCCCCCTATTGACAACCAATAAAAGTGTTTTTGCTCTTAAGTGTGTTTTTTGCCTTATCAAAAAAATTAGAAAATGAAAGGAAAAAAAAGTTTCGGTCAGATCCTAAAGAGAAGAAGAATTTAACCAAATAAAGAAATGATGGTCAGTGCAATAACATCCGATATTGAACGATATTGAATGAAATTTTGAAAGATTTGGGGTCTGTTTGGTTCTCACATCACTCATATCTCACTTCTTATATCTAAATACTCATAATTCAAATCTGATTCTCATATCTCATTTCTAATTCCCAATTTTCTCTTAACTCACTCTATAATGTGTTTGGCATCAAAACTCTACTTAGTTTTCACTTTTCAGTTTGAAAAAAACAATTTTAACTCAATTTTGTGGAGCCCTCAAGTTAGAACTGTCATTGCCTTTCTCTTAAAAACCTGTGTGATAGACCGGAACCCACTCCCTCACGCTTCATAGAAATGAAACCTAGAGGATGAAGAAGGCAAAACCCACACACCAACGGTAAAACATTCTAGGAAACCCAACAAACCCAAACCCAAGTCCATCACCACCATCAATGCCAAACTCAGAACCCACCACCGTCAACACCACCAACGGCCACACAACGAAAAGAAAAATTTCAACAACCAAAAGAAAAATCCAACCATCAGTACACCCACAAAAAGAAAAAGTTTTCAACCATCAATACCACTACCAACAACCACACAACATGTTTTTGCTTGATAAAGTTAAGAATTTGGAACTTGAATTATTTGTTGCTAGAGAACAAACAAATAGGTCTGCTAATTCCAAACTTGATCACATGCTGAGTTTTCAAAAGTCTCCCTCAGAAAAAACTGGTTTAGGTTTCGTAGAAAGCATCTTTGTGCCTGAAACTCATTCCACAAATTTTGTTCCTTCTTCTGAGCCCCCCGTAAATAAGGCTATCAGACCTGTAGAAGTTACACCTCCTAGGAAGATTAGGGTCGATCTTAAAGAGCCTAAGCCTAAGAATTCTATCCTTTCTAAGGACAAGTTGCATGATAGGCCTACTTGGGTTTGTTATTTTTGTGAAAATTCTGGGCACATTCGTCAAACTGTTTCAAGTTGCAAGCTGCTAAGAGAGCAAATAAACCAAAAGTACTTGTGTCTCAAGCACAAGATCCTATGGTACTTATTAATGAGTTGGTAAATGCTTTAAACCGTTATTCCAATCCTGGAGTTGGTTATCATTCTAATGTGAATAATAACTCCAATGCTAGAATTGCATCTAAAAAGTTTTGGATGCAAAAAGCTCGATCTAATTAAGTCCTTCTGACATGGTCCTTATGTTTCATCGTTCTACTCTTTGTGACCATTCTTCTTTGTTGTTTGTGTTCTCTTTATTTTTCTAGGATTTGCATTACATAACATTCATGCATTTCAGTCTAGGTTTTTTTTGTTATTTCTTTTCAAAAATAAAAAAAAATAAAAAAAAAAACAAAAAACAAAACAAAAAACAAAAAAAAAAACAAAAAAAGAGGAAAAGGGAAGTAAAATGTGTTTTGCATTATTTTTCTCGGATTTGAAGTCAAGGTTGGCCATATTATATTTAAATAACATGTCTATGTACCTTTTTTAACTTGGATGAGCTTATTTATTGCATTTTACTAGTTTGAGCTTTGTAGTGCATGTTATGTGGGAAGATGTTTATAGTTTTTGATCACTTTGTCTTGATTTTGAAGTCACATGCTTTTGTTTGTTGGACTTGAACTTATTGAGCAATGCATAAATAACCACATCACCACTGTTTACTAGCCAATCATAAACACTTTAATACATATTATAAGATTTTGTGCTCAAAAAGGTGTAGCACATGCACAAAAAGAACATAAGGTATAGCCTCAGTTTAATTGCTAAAATTGGTGTGTACATTATTAGACTATGATTAATTCAATCAAATAAAATTGGTGTGTACATTATCTTGGCTATTTTAATAAGTTTCTGATCAAATAAAATTGGTGTGTACATTATGAGGCAAATCAAGAAACTTACATGATTGCAAGCTTGTTTTCTAGGAGATGTGAGAGCTATATAATGTAACTCTTTAGGTGATAGTCTCTTTCAAATTTATGTGATGAATTTTGTAGAAATTGTGCTTGATTACTATTCATATATCACCTCACATGTATCTCAAGTTTTTGCTAGTTGCACACACTACCCAAGTTACTATTTGCTAAACTTTGTACATGTTATTGTGTGTGATTTTGTTGTGGTCATCTAAGATTGAAAATTCCTCGATTTTAATGTTAAATGTGTTTGAAGTTTGAGATTTAAGGAAAAATTGATTGAAAATCTTATTTTTGGGAGATCTGGGTTCAATACAAGTGTTTTTGAAAAACATTTCATATCATTCTCATGCATTCTATTCATAAAATACCATGCTTTAAAGAGTTTCTGCATAAAATTGCTCGGTTTTTCAAAAATTCGATTTTTCCAAATTTTCGATTGATCGAACTTGTTGCTCGACTGATCGAAATTGTGATTAAAATTTTGGTTTGAATATGCCTGGTTCGATTGATGCTCGATCGCTGCTGGATCAAACGAATGTAATTTTCGATCTATCGAATCTATTTTTCGATCAATCGAAAATCGTTCAAAGAGTTTTTTAAAAACATAAGCTTTTCATGTGTTCATCACTATTTCAACTTTTTCAAAAAGCTTTTCTCTCTCTCTTCGACCGATCCAGATTCAAAGTCAAGATTTTTGTCATTTTCCCTCAATTTTTTCAAGGGTTTTTGTCTTCATACACCAGTAAGACCCTTTTACCCTTCATTTTTCAATTATTTTCATTTTTCATGCATTTTAGGGAGAAATTCGAACCTATGAGAATTTTGTTTTTTTGTTGTTTTCAATCATTTCTTTCAAAATTGATCAATGGGTTTTTGTTGTTGGATGATCGTACACTGATCTTTGTGGTTTAATTTGATCAATTTGATAAATTAGGAAAAATTGGATTTTCTAGGGCTTGAAACTACTCGAATTGGGATTTTTTGTTCAATTGAGCATTAATTGATGAAATTGGCTTGTTTGATTGATTGATTTGGTCATTATATTCTATTATCTAACTTGTGTAATGATCAATTGGTCAATTTGTTGGGATTTTTGAAAGTGGGTTTTCAAAATTTTGGGTTTTTGATATAAACTCTATGCTCAAGCCAATTCTGTGATTTTTAAAGTATAATTGAACTTTTCTCACTGCATTAGAGCATGCATCATGTGTTGAAAATGTTCATGCATCATATAAATTGTTTTTTTTTTTTTTTTTTTTTCTCTAACTATGTCTGATGCAGTCTGCCATTGGGTTTTCTTGTTTTTTTTCTTTGGTTCTTTTTTGTCTATCCTTTCCAACCTTAGCATCATGACTAGGAAGACTAGAGCCAATAGGAAACCCGCCTCCTTTTCTGCCCTTACCTTTGATAGTGATTGGTTTCGGTTTGATAAAAACCAAGAGACCTATGATAAGCTGAATGTATTTAGGTCTGTTTGGGCTGAGAGGAAGGTAGTGTTAGATGGTGAGATTCAGAGAAACTTTGAGCATAGGGGTTGGCTTCCTTTGATGGACATTTCTCATCCCGCTCTAGCTGCCTTGATCAGAGAGTTCTACTCGAACCTCTCAATCCACTCCGATGATTCCAACACACAGTATGTGATGAGTTGGATAAGGGGTGTAAAGTACACCATTACTCCTTCAGTAGTGGCCTCTACTCTAGGAGTACCTTTGGTATGACAGTCTGTTTATCCCTATGATAAGACCCCTCCTTTAGATGACATTATGTCATTTCTTACTGGGTCTTCTATCCAGTGGGGTTCTAATCCTTGGATCACCTCTCACGAGTTGACTGAGATTCATTATCTCTTTTTTCAGATTTCGTGCCACTCTATCTGGCCCATTTCTCACTTGCACACCATTCATTTGGATAGATGTACATTTTTGTATGCTCTTATGACGGATGCTCCTTTGAGTTTTCCTCATCTTTTTATTCTATCCTTGGTAGAGGTTCATAGGAGTAGTTCTACTGGGCATGGGTTGTTTTTCCCTGTTTTCATACATAGGATTTTGTTACATCTAGGATTAGATGAGTTTCCTGTGTCTGAGCCTGTTCATATTATAGCTCCTATAGGTACCACCTACCTTAGGCAGAAGGCTATTCAGATGAGAGCAAGCTCTAAATGCCCTAGAGTTAAGTCGTCTTCTGGTGTCACACCTCCTCTTCCCTCTTCTCCAGGTGATCCTACAGCTGAGGTGTACGTTGATCCGACTACTGATGCTGCTCCTTCACCTTCTACTTCAGATGATTCAAGCATTCGTCTTATGTTGGACACTGTCATGACCGTTCAGGCAGCTCATGACTGGCTTTTGGTGGACGTGCTTACCGAGCTTCAAGTCTTGAGAGCATATTTGGCGAGTATTAGACAATCACCTCTACCACCTCCTTTTGATGATGAGTCATGATTGCCCTTTGGCAATTCATCACAAAAAGGGGGAGTACATATGGATGGAGAGTTTGTTGATAGGGGGAGATTTTTATGTTTTGGAGCTGCTGTGGAGCTTTAGATTGTATCTAGATGCCTCATCTTGTTTTTATTTTTTTGGCTCATGATGTATTTTGTTTTATTTGAGTTGTCTATGATAAGGGGAGATACACTGATTTTTATATTTATTTCTTGTTTCACATTGTGTTACATTGTCTATTGATTTATATGTATGCGGTTATTCATGATATATGTCTTTATTTTATGTTATGTGAAATCAAGAAGATATTTTGTTTTACTTGTATTTTTCACACATGCGTTTACGTGTTTGCTGAGTGTTTCAGGAATATACAGGTTGATTCAGTCGTACTGCTGTCTACACTTGCAACTATAGATAGTAGTTAGGTTGAATTTGTTTTTGTTGGGCAATGTTTTTGTAATGGGCTATTTTTGTAACTTTGAGCACTTTGTCCAATTTGTGTTTTGTCACAGATTGTCAAAGGGGGAGTTTGTTGGGTTCTAAGACTTTAGGTTTAAATGTATTAGAACTTTATTTTGTAATGTTGGCAAACCATGATCAAAACATTTAGTCTTGTTTTAGACTTGCTCAAAGTATGTTTATGTGTACAGTTGGAATCGAGTGTACTGTAGGAGTTATTGTGTAAATTTGCTTGGCTCGATTGATTAAGAATTAGACTCGATCAGTCGAAGCTCATGCAGATTGTTTTTCTACAGAATTTTCCAACTCAGCCCAAACTTGTTTGACGTGTAGGGTTTTATGTTTTACCTTAAGTATAAAAGGGAAAACCCTAACCACGTTTATTAGGTTGTTGTTTATGCTATGTATGTGAATCTCTCGTGAGATCTCAAGGTGCTTGCCTTCACATATACTTAGGGTTATCAAGAATCAAGATTATGTTAAGAGCTTGATGATCGGTTCAGTTGCTGCTTAAAGAGTTTAAAGAGAAACACAAGTAGGAGTACTTGTGGTTGCTGTGAATCCAAGAAAAAAGTAATCTGTGGACTCGGAGCTGTCACGTGGTCGTGGTAATAAGTTTCATACTCGATATAGCAATAGGATGTTAGTGGTCTAAATCACTATTATGTAAACTTCAATTCTTTCATAGTGGATCTTTTTTACCTTGAGGATAGCTAGGTTAAATCCTCCCCAAGTTTTTTACCGGTTTGGTTTTCCTGGGTCATCATATCTTTGTGTTATTTATTTTCTACTGCTTTACATGATATGATATTTTTGTGTTAACCTAGATCTGAATGATTTGACTAAGTAATCACTTGGCTAATTAATTAGATTAATTTTCTTGTGTTTTAAGGGGTCTAAAAACATACACAATGTGTGTAACAAACGTTATTTATTACGTTACGAGACTTGATTGATGTGTTGGAAGTATAGTTTGAAAATTGTTTAGATTGATTAACAAAGTTACAAAGCAATATCAATAATATATCAGTAAAACAAGATATGCTTAGAATAACTTATAAGCAAAATAGACAAGTGTAAAAGCGTATAAAATTAAGGATTGAGTAAAACTTATTGCCGAGGCACGGAACTAAATTTGCTGTCCTTAAGAAGCGATTTTGCCCCCACTAGAATGAATCTGTCGATGCAAATGGCTCAAGCAGTCGCTCTCCAGTATATAACGGCAACTCTATTAATGTGCATTCACAAACAGAGTTTTGAACTCGTCACAAATGCCCAAGAGAAAAATTTCAGTAAAAGACAGAGGAGCAAAAGTATCAAAGTAATATCTATTTTTATTATTTTCAACTAATCTCATATCTGCAAAATTTAATAGTCTTAAGGCTCTTAAAAAGGAAGTAGCTAAAGATGATTAAAGTGTTTCCTCTCCCATTGATGCCGCAAATTGCTATGTATTTTCTACAAAAGAGGGGAAGATGTGGCTGACTAGTTTTCTGAGGAAATATGAGATGATTGAGGGTTTTGTTTGCTACCAAAAATTCCCACGCCAGCCAAGGAAAATTCTAGAGCATGGGCTTGGGCTTTACAACAAAATATTATGAGTTTAAGCTTTGAACATACCCAATTAGTTTTAAAACATACCCAACATGATGTTCCCATTTATACGGGCCCAATAGTTCTATCAGTGTACTTCTTTAGAGTTTCAATCAAAAACTTTTGTAGAGTGAGAATCATACCATCTACCCAAATTGCAAATGAGAGGTCTGTTGGACTTGGAGAGAGGGTTTGTTAGGCAACCTAGGAGAAAATTAAAGCTGAGCGATGTCATTCTATGATTCTAGCCCAACATGATCGGGCTAGTACGAATTGGTTTATAAAAAATTTGGTGCTGAACTGCTGATGCTAGAGATGATATATCTATAGGTTATAGCTAGGCACTCAATATTTGGCTTGCATACTATAATCCGTGGTGGACTATCGAGGATTGTTTCAAAATTAGATTAACATCTCTACTAGACAATTCTTTTGATCATTTCCTCACCTAGACCTCCTCCTTCCAAGGACCGGAGTAAAGTTAATAGAAATGGTGTTTTTTTGTTAACATCAGACTATTAGAGTGGGAGTTGTACGTTTTTAGACCCCTTAAAACACAAGTTGATTAATCTAGTTATTTAGCCAAGTGATTACTTAGGTAAATTATTCAATTCTAGGTTAACACAAGTAAATCATATCATGTAAACAATGCGGAAAATAAAGAACACGACGATATGAATTTGTTTTGACAATAATGATTTCTAGAAAATGAGTCATTTTCCAAAAACTGTTTTCTATAAAACTATCTTATTTTCCTATGTTTGGTAGTAACCTTAAATAAGTTAAAAAACAATATTTTAACTTCCCTTAATTAGTTTATTGTGAGATAAAGTTATTTTGCAAAAACAATTAGTGGAAAACAATCTCTAAAAATAAGCCATACTTTTTATGTTGACTAAAAATAGTTTTCCTTTGACTCATTTTTTCTAATACTACCAAACACTGGAAAATATGGAAAACTATCTTTACACAATATTTTCCATCGAAACAAACGGAGCGTTAATTTTATGTTTTTGAGAACAATTTTCTATTTTCTAACTCAAAAAACTTGTTTGGTAACCTAAAACAAGTAGAAAAAAAAAAGTTTTCAATTCTCAAAATACAAAGAAAAATGAAGACATGCTTCTACATTATACTTTCAAAAAAAAAATGTGTATAGATAAAAGTAGATATTTCAAAAAATAGCATAAGAAATCATCCAAAAGTGTTTTCTTAAAAAAATAATAATAAAAATAAAAATTAAGAAAGAAAAAGAAGGAAAAGAAGAAGAACCCACCACTTGACAAAACCAAAAGAAAGGAAAAAAACAAAAACAAAAACAAAAAACCAACGTTACAAAGGAAAAGTCAAAAGAAAAAAGAAAAAGAAAGAGCAAGCCGCTGTTACAAAGGAAAAGTAAAAAAAAAATACGTTAATTAGAGGTGGGGGCAGTTTTGTCCAAATATTTTTCTCACTTTTCACTCCAATTTGGAGAGATTTTATTTTGAAGGGGGATGAGAGAAAACTTATGGACCCCACCACTTTTCTCTCCCCTTCCCCCTTTCAACCAAACAGTGGAAAATATCATTTTCCACTTTATTTTCCTCCCCTTATTTTCCATCCTCCCTATTTTCTCCCCAACCAAATATACCCTAAAGGATGAACTGCGGCCTATAGTTTATCATTTTATCTGATCAATGGTTGTGATTTATCTAATTTGTGGCTTATCATTTATCTAAGTTGAACATTTGCTAATAGCTGGCAAGTGACAACCACATTACCATACTCCTACCAAATAATTTATTTGCATGAGGCTTTTTTTTTTTTTTAATGAAAGTATAGAACCATATTTGTCGAACAATTTTTTTTTTTTTTTTTATGTTGAAAATATGTTTTATTTTTTAAAATAACCAAATGTGTTTTTTATTTTGAAAACACATGAAAATTATTTTTTTATTTTATTTGTAAAAATAAGTTTTTGAAAACAAAAATAAAAAACATTTACCAAACATAACCAAAAATAAATGAATCATTTTCCAAAGAGCAATTTTAGAAAACTATCTTACTTTCTTATATTTAGTAGTGACCTTAAAATCTGACTTCCTTTGATTAAATTTGCGTGAGATAGAATTGTTTTCTAGAAAATTTTAGTGGGAAACAATTCTATTTTGTGCCAAGCTAAATAAGGAAAGTTAAGAGATAGTTTTCTTTTAATCAATTTTTCTCCAATACTACCTGTGGGGCCCGACAATAGATGGGCCAGATCCACCTATTCACAGGAATACTTAAGGCCCAGGCCGAAGAGGATAATAGTCCCAGCCCAATAAACGCAAAGCACCAATGGGCCATAGAAACCGCCGAGGAGGGTACAGCCCTCGGCTAGCCCAAAGCTACACTAAGGAAAGGGGCAAAAGCGGCATAGGGATAATCTTGTAAGAAATCTAAAATACCTAGGAAAGGCTGCCCAAACTACCTGCCCTAGACGGAGCTTTGCCTCTCATTGAGTCGTGTCTCTTTAGCCTACTCAACCACTCCCAACAACTCAGGTCTTAAACTGATGGGACAAGTGTCAGGCTAGGAAAGTTCGACCCTACACGTGGACGAAGGAAATCGAATGCATGCTAATATAAAAGGAAAATTTGCAACCTAAAAAGGGGGCTTTTCCAGAAAGGAGAGGACAAAAGGGGTGAACACCTCTAAATCATGCAGGAAAAACTTAACAAAACCACAGCCGAGTAAACATGACTTAGCCTTTCGACCCCACTCTCTACAAATGATATTGCACGGGTCCATTTACGTGCGAACCCAACCCTACCGTGGTCCAACGCAAATCATGTCCCTACAATTGGCGCCGTCTGTGGGGAAGGCTTGCATGTTAGCTCGAGCGGTGGCGAAGTTGAGCTTCTCTCGAACAAGGGGCTATGAAGGTGCCTATATCACCGGCGACATATTGCTGATACTCCAACATAAGCTCTTGCTAGGGGCTACGTTCCACGTTGTCAACGACATGGACAAGCCTAGGGGCTTCAAACACCAAGCCAGCTCCCCCCACCTTATTTAAGGAGCTAAACCTTCAGGAAACCAACTACTTAAAAAGAAGAATATAAGTTTTGGACAGAACCAAGGCCTTGCATGGTCCTCGGACTCAAGCCTCTGGGGAAACCAACTACTTAAAAAGAAGAATACAAGTTTTGGACAGAACCAAGGCCTTGCATGGTCCTCGGACTCAAGCCTCTGGGGAAACCAACTACTTAAAAAGAAGAATACAAGTTTTGGACAGAACCAAGGCCTTGCATGGTCCTCGGACTCAAGCCTCTGGGGAAACCAACTACTTAAAAAGAAGAATACAAGTTTTGGACAGAACCAAGGCCTTGCATGGTCCTCGGACTCAAGCCTCTGGGGAAACCAACTACTTAAAAAGAAGAATACAAGTTTTGGACAGAACCAAGGCCTTGCATGGTCCTCGGACTCAAGCCTCTGGGGAAACCAACTACTTAAAAAGAAGAATACAAGTTTTGGACAGAACCAAGGCCTTGCATGGTCCTCGGACTCAAGCCTCTGGGGAAACCAACTACTTAAAAAGAAGAATACAAGTTTTGGACAGAACCAAGGCCTTGCATGGTCCTCGGACTCAAGCCTCTGGGGAAACCAACTACTTAAAAAGAAGAATACAAGTTTTGGACAGAACCAAGGCCTTGCATGGTCCTCGGACTCAAGCCTCTGGGGAAACCAACTACTTAAAAAGAAGAATACAAGTTTTGGACAGAACCAAGGCCTTGCATGGTCCTCGGACTCAAGCCTCTGGGGAAACCAACTACTTAAAAAGAAGAATACAAGTTTTGGACAGAACCAAGGCCTTGCATGGTCCTCGGACTCAAGCCTCTGGTGAAACCAACTACTTAAAAAGAAGAGTACAAGTTTTGGACAGAACCAAGGCCTTGCATGGTCCTCGGACTCAAGCCTCTGGGGAAACCAACTACTTAAAAAGAAGAATACAAGTTTTGGACAGAACCAAGGCCTTGCATGGTCCTCGGACCCAAGCCTCTGGGGAAACCAACTACTTAAAGGGAAGCATACAAGTCTCGGACCCTCAACACCAAAAGGGCCGATATGAAATGGAGTAACATGTTTCTAAAAACATAATCAAAGTCGCTCGATGCTCAGCCACCCCCTTCAATGAATTATTTGGAGTTCATCGTTTCTCGGACAGCATTCCCGCACATATCACGGGACGTTCAACCGATACTTAGGTTAGTTTCCTGAATTTAACTTATTGTCAATTATTATTATGCCTGGTAGTATAGGTAAGTTAGAACGAATTAGAACGAGTTGAATCGTGTTTCAAGGGGCTCCTGCCCTAAGTAGCGCTGAGAGAAAGCACATACGGGGAGTACACTCATTCGCGAGGTGATGTGCCAAAAGAACCATACCCAAAAACAAGTATATGAACTGCTATTTTTATTACGATGAAGAAATAGTACATCGTGCAATGAAAAGCTGGAATCAGCCTACGTCAAAGCTTACTACATGAGTACTACATAAGCAAGAAAAAGAAAAATACAAGAAAGCTGTAGAAAGCCGAGGAGGTATGTCGGAGGAAAGGTTGGCTACAGCTCCAAGACCTTATTCTTCCCCCGCACCCTTACCTGCCCATAACTCAGGCAGCCAAAAAGACCCAACTTGAACCTGACACCGTTGAAGAAAAGGTGCAGGGAGTTGAAGGTGATGGGGCTTTCTCTAAATATACACCTGCCGCAAAGCAGAGGCGCTGATGGAGGAAAACCCTTCTTCTGCCATACCAAAGTGTTGGCATGAACAGAGACTGCTTCGGATTTTGGCTAAAAGAGGGAGAGACGCCGTTCTCCCTCGGTGGAGATGGAAAACTCTCCTGAACTTGTGCTTCCTGTGTCCATACCTTACTGTTATAAGCTTCATGAAGACACGGCGCTTCTGCGGCGGAGACATTTCTTTCTTCCCAACCCTCACTTTCAACATGTAATGCCAAGAAGGGAGAACTCCGAATATGGAAGCTGTGGTGTGGGAGAAAATCTGAAGGATTTGTGCGTATATAAAGCAACTTTCTCTCCTTCCCATTTATTGGAAAAGACAAGGTGATGGCAGTCAATTCGTGTGGCTTCCCAAGAAACGCTACAGACAAAACAGTCTTGGCTCAACTTCCAACATCAACTGCAACCACAAGATTAAAGAGCCTCGTAAAGGTGCACCTCGGTCCCCATGACATCAGAGAGTACCACGTGGCCAGAAGTTGCAGAAATATCTCTTAAATCAGGGGCTAGGTGGATTCGTGGCCCCGGGCCCGCTTTGGGTAAGGGCCCAAGTACTTTGGCCGACGCCGAGCAATGACCATGGCCGAGAACAACCACTGTTAAGCACCTCGGGAAATGCTCAAAGGAAGGAAAAATTTGAACTCAAGGTCTCGGACAGAACCTAAGGCTTGCATGGTCCTCGGACTCAAGCTAAAAGGGAAAACCAAGTGCTAATGCGGACATTGGTCTCGGACAGAACCTAAGGCTTGCATGGTCCTCGGACTCAAGCTAAAAGGGAAAACCAAGTACTAATGCGGACATTGGTCTCGGACAGAACTAAAGGCTTGCATGGTCCTCGGGCTCAAACTAAAAGGAAAAATCAAATACATAAGGTAAAACGCATAAATCCTGAACAAAACCCAGGTTTTGCAAAGTCCTCGGACTCAGGCTGCCCGGGAAATCAACTGCCCAAATGAAGAAACTTCTCGGCTTAAATACTGGAAAAGGTTAAGGCTCGCGTATCATCGAGATGGCAGAACAACCTAATGATCGTCAACTTAAAGAGGCCATTCATCCGGTGGGTAACACGTCCTCGGATATCTACTTCTTATATCTAATCGGAGCATTTAATACCCATCACGGCTAATTTTAAGATAAGTCTCATTCCACATTGGTCGGATTGCTACGTTGAATGATTATTTTATTAAAGTCATCGTGGCATCTTTTTATCAACGATTACTTTGGCCTTATTTATTATTAATTGAAATGCTATACTATTATGCCGAGCAGCGCATTCACATTTGTTAAAGTATATAAACAAGACATACGAAATAGAGTAACAATCACTTTTATTAATATGAAAAATTGTTACAACCTACAAGGAAGGGCTTAAATGAGCCAATACAAAAAATGAACTGCTAAAACAGTAACAACATCCATAACACAAATAATTAAACCATCAGGTGTCTTCTGAATTCGCCTTCAAAGTCTTTCTGAAATCTATGCCTCAGTACTGTTCACATCAGGAGAAGATCCTTATACAAAAATAATGAAGGACAAGGAAGAAGAATTGGAACACATGGAAGCACTGCAGCAAGCTCTTCTTGCTGAAAAAAGTAAGGGAAAAAGAAGATGGAAGACATGAGCGGGAAGGAGGAGAAGAAGAGGGAAGCAATGAAAAGAAAGTAAAAGGAGCAAAAGAGGGAAAAGGGGAGCCATATTAGGTATGCTCATGAGAGAGCAGATGGAGATGACAAGGGAGGTTTTTGACTCGGCCACACCGGAAATAGGGTGTGACGAGCCCCTGCTTCGGATTTTGGCTAAAAGAATGGGGAGACAAACCTTGAGTCTCCACCACCCTTGCCCCGACCGAGCCATCTCAAGTTTCGTTAAGGTATGGTGTTTCTTGGAAAGGAGGGATTCATTCATGGTTGATCACTATGGGGGACGTGTTATCGACTGAGGAATAACCAGGGGGAAGAAGTGGATTCTGAGAAGGGTCTAAGGGATTCGCATATGAGAGAATCACCTTCTTATCTTCTCTCTTTATATAGGGAAAAAGACGAGGGTACGTGACACGCTCCGATCCTCTAAGAAATCTGCTAGTAAATGCAAAACCGTTTCGTTTCTCCAAGCTATCCATAACCTCTAGATTTAAGAGGTCTCGTAAAAGGAAGACATTAAAAGCGCACTACGGCTAACCAAACGGAATAAACGCATCACGCGTAAGTCAAGGGAAATACCTCGTAGACTGGCGCATTCCTTGGGGAGGTGAAAAGTCGCAGACGTTGATTAAGGGCCGAACTTAATGAGCCGCAATAGAGTCTCGGTATCATCAAAACCCACCTTTCCAACCGAGGATTTGGATAGCAGGGTTTTGAGGGGCTATTGTGGGGCCCGACAACAGATGGGCCAGATCCACCTATTCACAGGAATACTTAAGGCCCAGGCCGAAGAGGATAATAGTCCCAGCCCAATAAACGCAAAGCACCAATGGGCCATAGAAACCGCCGAGGAGGGTACAGCCCTCGGCTAGCCCAAAGCTACACTAAGGAAAGGAGCAAAAGCGGCATAGGGATAATCTTGTAAGAAATCTAAAATATCTAGGAAAGGCTGCCCAAACTACCTGCCCTAGACGGAGCTTTGCCTCTCACAGAGTCGTGTCTCTTTAGCCTACTCAACCACTCCCAACAACTCAGGTCTTAAACTGATGGGACAAGTGTCAGGCTAGGAAAGTTCGACCCTACACGTGGACGAAGGAAATCGAATGCATGCTAATATAAAAGGAAAATTTGCAACCTAAAAAGGGGGCTTTTCCAGAAAGGAGAGGACAAAAGGGGTGAACACCTCTAAATCATGCAGGAAAAACTTAACAAAACCACAGCCGAGTAAACATGACTTAGCCTTTCGACCCCACTCTCTACAAATGATATTGCACGGGTCCATTTACGTGCGAACCCAACCCTACCGTGGTCCAACGCAAATCGTGTCCCTACACTACCAAACACAGGAAAATGTAGAAAACTATATTTATATAAGATTTTCCATTGAAACAAATAGAACGTAAAAGTCGAAGGATTTTATTTTCCAATTTTCTAATATTATAGATTTTTTTTTTTTTAAAAAAAAAATTATAATTAGGGGTGAAGGATTTGAATACCGGACGTTTCCATAAATTCCGTTAAAAACACTAGAAAGTATACCAATTGAGTTATAAGGTTTTTGGTGAACATAAATTATAAATGATTATATATGTATATGATTCGGCAGTTAATTTGTATCAACATATATGCATGGAAGCCAATCCATTAGAATCACCAAATTATTAACTTGCCCATCATGCCTTAAATTCTTGTACGACAATGAATTTGTGTCAATGATTCAATATACAACTACAAGGCCTAAAATCAATGAAATATTAACTATGCCCCCAAATTATTAAGCTCCCCATCATGCTTTACTATACTTTACTATACGATAATGAATTTGTGTCACTGGCGGAGCCAGCATGGGGCGAGGGGGGGCAATTGCCCCCCTTGACTTTGTAAAAAAATTCCCCAAACTACTAGTTTTGTAGGGAGGGGTATTACACTGTTTATTTATGATGCTTGACACTTTGACCCACTCTTTTGACATGAAAAGGAGAAAAAGCTGGTCCACTCCACCCTTAAAGAAGCAGACCGGAAAGTAAGGAAAAAAGTTTTCCTCAAAAGCTAAAGTTAAAAAAAATGATAAAAATATAAAGAAGTAATATATTTACAATATTTTTATAACAAATTATATTTATAAAATGTAATTGGTTTTAATTTGAACTTACCACTAAAATTAGTTTTTTTTTTTTTGAGAAACCGTTAAGAAAATGTTGTATACATAGCATTTTTCTTATTTTTTACCTATTACATTATTCATGGCATTTGTCTTTCTTGTTCATATCTCATAAATGACTTGTCCCATAAATAAACAGTGAAATGCCATTTAATATTTTTTTTTTTAACAATATGCAACATTTACTTTTTATTAAATTTGTTTACAATTGTTTATTTATTTTGTTACTATAATCAATTAATGTATTAATTTTTTTAATACTATCTTTTAATCTTGCCCCCCCTAAACTAAAATTCTGACTCCGCCACTGATTTGTGTCAATATGCATATAAGCCTAAAATCAACGAAACATTAACCGTGCCAATCATGCATTCATGCTTTCCATCCAAATAGAATCAATTAATTTGTATATGCAACCACAACGAATTTCCATCAACATACATAGAAGCCTAGAATCAATAGCGAGAATGGAAAAAAAAACAAATGCCCTAAGGGTATTGGTATAAGTCATTTAGGATATATTTTTAGAAACTTTTTATGAGAAAAGGAAAAAGTAATTTTCCTAAAATGACTTATGACTATTAACAATTGTCTTAAAGCACCCATTAGCATTTCTTGCTAACTCTCCCACGTTAATTTGGTTATTTCAACTAACATTTTTATCTCAAAATTCAAAAGCGAAGTTCAATATATATATATATATATATGAATGATATGGGAATTGAGCCAAAATGGGCATTTGCCCCTTTCACCCAAAACAAGTAGCAAAATGCCCCTGTTCTGAAACTATTTACCAAATTGTCCCTATTTTGAAACTCAATTTTTAAAAAATCAAGTTTCAATGAAAAACTCAATTTAATGAAAATCAAGTTACTTGCAAAATGTTACATGGAACTCGAGTTCCATGAACTTGAGGTTTTTTTTTTTTTTTTTTTTTTTTTTTTTTTTTTTTTTTTAAGTTTTCTGGCTATAACTCAATTTTCTAAAAATCAAGTTTTTCATTGAAACTCAATTTCTAGAAAATCGAGTTTAAAAATATGTAATTCACTTGTTAGGAACATATGTCGCTATTTTATGTAATTGGCTTATCCTTTGACAAAACGCACTTTACTTGTATTTGGGTAGATTTAGGAAGTGTTTAATACTTCAAGAAACTGTGTTTCAAGATCAAATGTTGAAGACATGCAAGTCTGTCTAGATTCAAGTTGAAGAAGTGTTGTTCATTAAAGCTTGCTCGCTAGCTATCCATCAAGCTTAAGAAGCTGTTCCAGCCCCAAGACTCGACAACTGTTCGACAGCACCTCGACAGACAGCTATCTGTCGAGCTTTATGAAAAACAGAATTTTAGTTCTGTTTTGACTCTAATCCGTGATTATGTGTTTGGGCCTTCTTTTCTTCTAACCCTAGACATATAAAAAGATTATTTTAAGGGTCGTCAAAGTGTACACAAGTTGCACAAGTGTTGAACAAAGTTTGTTCAAGCAATTTGTAACCGGAGACAAAGTTTTTCCCTAGTTCATCATTCTTGTGAAGAAGTTACTGTGTATGTGCACCGTAGGGTTTTGTGACTAAGCATTTTCTTGATCTTCATTATTGGGATGAACTGAAGAACTTTGTAGCCAGCAACCTTCTTTAGTTGGTGATTGAAGTCGCGTACTGGGATTCATGCATTGGTTAGTCACGTACTTGGGAGCCGTGCATCAAAAGAGAAAATTGTCACTATAAAACAAGTCCAATTGGGTATTAGGATAAGGGTTCAATTGTAGGTTGGTATAAGGTAATAGGATTCCTTTACTTGTAACCACTTGTTTTAATAATAGTGGAATTTCGGGAGTGGTAACCTGAAAATCACTCGGTGGGGTTTTTGCCGTTAGATTTTCCCCATTCATAAACAAATCACCGTGTTATTTATTTTCCGTTGCATAATTAGTTTTTTTGGTGATTTGTTTGTGCTACCACGCGTTTTGCATGTTAATTTGATTAATTAATAAACTTGGCTAATTAATCAATTAATTTATCACAAGGGGTCAATTCGTTTTTGGCCTATCAAGTGGTATCAAAGCGGACACACTCTAATTAGGGTTTAACCTTTGCTGTGTTGATCCATTGACCCCTGTTTGTCATGGATAGAGGACAGTCGTTAATCATACTTCCTTTATTTGATGGCACTAACTATGCATACTGGAAAGTATGCATGAGAGCTTTCTTGCAGTCGTTAGATGAGAAAGTGTGGCAAGCTGTTGAGATAGGCTGGACCAAGCTAAAGGAAGCACCGGCCGACTAGGATGATGCCAAGATCAAGGCGGAAAACTTCAACAGCAGAGCGTTGAATGCCTTATTCAATGCGGTCACCAATGAGGAGTTCAAGAAGATATCTTCCACTAAAACTGCTAAGGAAGCATGGACCATCCTCCAGACAACCTATGAGGGAATAAAGGCTGTTAAGGATTCAAAGTTTCAGAGGCTCACTACAAGCTTTAAAGAGATTAAGATGGAAGAGGATGAGTCGTTCGATAAGTTTTATGCCAAGCTCAAAGACATAGTGAACTCAGTTTTCAATCTTGGGGAAACCATTCCTGAACCCAAGATTGTGAGAAAGGTGCTCAGATCTTTACCTGAGAGATTCCATGCTAAGATTACGGCAATCGAGGAATCAAAGGACATTGACAAGATTCCTTTGACAGAGTTGGTTGGAAATCTACAGACTTACGAGCTAGGGTTGACTAGGATTAGCAAGACGAGTAAAGGCAAGAGCATGGCACTGAAGGCCAAGAGTAGTGAGACAGATGAGTCTTCAGATGATGAAGATTCTAAGATGAAGTCCTACATCACCAGGCAGTTCAAGAAGTTTATGAAGAATACCAATGGAAAGGGCTTCAACAAGGACCGTAGGCAATCCAGTTCTTCTCAATTCAAGATCCAAGACAAAGGGAACAATGATGCAAGGGATGGCAGTTAGTACACTATTCCCGCAAGACCTAAGTGCTTTGGGTGTCAAGGCTTCGGTCACATGAAACAAGAGTGTCCTACATATCTCAAGAGAATTAGGAAGAGCAAGGCACTTGCTGCTACCTTGAGCGACACCGAGCCTGAGGATGATTCCAACAATGAGGATGATGGAATCTTGAATGCCTTCGCTGCCACTGTTAATCCTACTGATGGGATTGCTGAAGATGTAGTTGAAGAAGAGGAATTGGTGGAATCCTAGTTTGAGAAGATGGATGACCAAGATGATATCCATACAGCCTATGAGAAATTATACAAGCTTTCTGAGAAACATGAGAAACTTTACAGGCTAACCACCAAGAAGTTCAGTGATGTGGAACTTGATCGTGAAAAGCTGTCCATAAAGTTTGATAAGGCTAATCAGACTATTGGAGCACTAAGGTATGAGAACAATTTCTTGGCTGAGAAGACCAAGAAGCTTGAAGTGAGCTGTTTCAAGTCAGAGCTCAATTGGAGAGGACTTCAAGTGCAAAGCTTGATGAGATGCTCAGTCTTCAGAAATCTGCTTCTGGTCGAATAGGTTTAGGGTATGGTTTCTCTTCCTCTAATACTACTTCTACTAGTACTACTGTTTTTGTTCCTCCTAAATAATGTTGAAATTGAGAACAATAATGTTAAAACTGTTTTAGCTAGTGAGAACTTAGACAAGGGAAAATCTATCTTAGGAGCACCCCCTAAGTAAGATAAGAAGAAAGTTAAGAACCCTAGGGCTAAGAACGCTAACTCTCAAAAGCCTAAACAATAGAAGCAACATCTCTGTCATCATTGTGGAGTTGCCGGTCATACTTAACCAAATTGCTATAAGTGGCTTGCCACTCAATAAAGCAACGGCATGATAGCATCTAAAAGCCAAAATCGGCTTCAATCCTTTCTTGCTCCCCTTGGAGATCTTCTCAAAGCCCTTATGTTATTTCGAATTTGAATGGTTTTAATTCTTCTCCCTCACCGCCAGTTCAAGGGTTTAATCAAAAGAAAGGTTCTTCCAGAGTGTAGAAGGAAAAGGGCTCCAAGTAATTCTATCATTTTTTTTCTCTCTCTTCTTGTTTTTGTGTGTGTATTACTTGTGTGTTTTGCTTTCAAGTTTTGAGTCAGTCTAGTTTTTATACTTTGCATTGTTTAACATGTTTTTATTTGTTTTCAGTTTTGATTATTTTGTTTTTAATATAAAAATAAAAAAAAATTTGAAAAATCAGAAAAATACAAAAACAGTGTGTGTTATGTGTACATTGGTACTTGTGTACCTTGGATGGCCATTGAAATAAAGTTTTCTAAACTTTGTATCCTTTGTAGCTCAGTGAGCATCTCTATGCACAACTAAGCAAGTGAGCTTTGTGACTCTTATTTGTGATGAGTAAGATTAAGTTATCTCTTGTACTTAACACTTGTATCACTCTTTTTGACGGAAAGGACTAGAAAATCCTAAGAGAAATGCATAAATAATCATCTTACCACTGTTGCCCGCCAATCATAATATGACACTTGTATGTTTCAGCATAGCAAAAGTGCAGTGTCAATGACATTTGTGTGCTTCGGCATAACAAAATTGGAATGTCAAATGCTTACCATCATTGGTTATTTCTTTTCTCTCTCTTGTATGCCTATGCATGATGTACTTAAATAAAATATGCAAAGAAAATGAAAAGCAAAAAGATCAAAATGCTTTAAATATGGTTGCAAGCGTGTATTCTAGGAGATGTGAGAGTTATAGGATATACCTCAAAGGTGATAGTCCCCATTAAACAGTTATGATTGTGTGTAAGTTAAAGTGATTTTCTCATATCTCGAATCGTCATAACATGTATACACTTATGCAATCTTGCGATATTTTTCACACACAACACACAACATTCTTTGCAACTTTTGATACATGTGTAGGTACAATATGATTTGGCCATCACAAGGTTTTACATATGTTAATGTATGCTCACTAACTGTCTTAATTTATTTTTGAAATATAAAATTGGTTAGACTTGTTTTAGTGTGTGTGTGTTTTTGGGATCATTGTGCTTAAAATTTTTGTTGAGAGATGATTTTGAGAGCTTAAAATGTTGCTTGGATCTTTGGTTGAGTTGTATGTTTGATTGCATTCATATCTGTGTTTTTTCCTTCTTGAAAAACGATTTTTAAGCAATCTCGACACCTCCTCGATACTTGGCTATCTGTCGAGCTCTTAAGGTCTTTTCTTATCGCAATCTCAACAAATCCTTAACAGCTGGTGGATCAAACGAGAAAGTTCCTGGATCCTCAATAGCTTCTTGACACCTGGTGGATCGATCGAGCCTCATCTCCTGTGTCTAATGTTTTTGTACCTCGACACTTTCTCAACACCTATATCTGTCGACGGCAAAATCCTCAACACCTGGCTCGACACCTCTTGACATCTCTATCTGTTGAGAATTACTGAAGCTCTATATATTGGGTTGTCATGATCCAATTCTCATTTTCTCGATCTATCCGCTCCTATTCTCCTCCCAAACACTTTCTTCTCCCTCTAAACCTTCAGCCCACGTGATTTTCGGTCTTTCCTTGCTTCAAATCACTTGGTATATGTTCTTTTTCTCTCATTCTTCATGCATTTCATGCAATTAGACCTAGGTTTTGGGGTTTTTGAAATTTTTTGGGGTTTTTCAAAATTGATGAGTTATTGTTAAAATTTTGGGATGAGTTTTTGATTAAATGAGTTTAAAATCTCATGCATTGCATTACATTAGCATAATAACAGTATTATCATGCATCTTAGATGTGTGCAATTGATTGTGTGCTGGTAGGATTGGATTAGGCTGAGCCCATGATGCAATTTTTGTTGCATATCACATGTTCATGCATTCCCTATGCATACGTACTCTCTTTTCAATATACTTGTTATATTTGAACTGCTTTGGGACTTTTCTGATTGTCTCTCTTTCTCTC